>NC_082723.1:57479834-57816145 GCF_030144855.1 Hypanus sabinus
ACAGGCTTGTTCTTACACTGACTTCAGTACCTCCTTCGTGCAAAATGTTCAGATGAGGCAGAAGTTGTTAGATATTTCAAGAAAGGATTCCTGACACAGCATGTGGACAGACCAACTTGAGGTGAAGCCTAGACCTAGTGCTTGGCAATAGATGTAAGAAAAATGGAAGATTATTTTTTGTGTAGGTGGAAAGGTTTAGATTAATTGTAGACTAGGTTTATAACAGTCAGCACAAAATCGTGGCCCAAAGGGCCTGTGCTGTTCTATAACTTACTTTCATAAAACACTATTGATTAGATTTGATTTTCTTCAGCTTTCCTAAATGAACAGTTGTTTTCTCTTTGATTATTGACTTCAGCATCTTGTCAACATTACATCGTAAACTACAGTTCCCCATCTTCTGTCTTACTGAACAAGGAAGTCACATTGGCTGCTTTCTAATTTACTTGTACCCTTCCTGAATGAAGTGAGTTTTGAAAATTTCCACCAATATTTCTGGAGTTACCTCCTTTAAAACTGTTGAGTTTAAGCCATGAGGTTCCAGTGATTTTTTTGTCTTTAGTCCCATGAGTTTCACTAATACGTTATCCCTTATCATAGGCATTTTTACAATGTTTCTCCATAATATTTGAAATTAGCCCATCCCATATCTTAGGGATATTTGTAGTTCCCTACAAAGTTTATGTAATTTATGTTTGTCATATTATGTTCTATGCTGTTGCTGCAAAAAGCTAATGGATGTGGATGCCCATGATCATAGACTTGAGCTTGAAGACTGATTCAACATATCTGTCTTTGTTTTCCATTATCAAAGCAGCACTCTTCCTGTAGGGAGCTCCCACTCTTATAGTAGCCTATGTCTTTCTAGTTATATATACATAGATTAGGCTTATTGTTTGTTCTTGCCATTTTGCATGCCCTATTTTTCAACTTACCTTTATCATTGAAAGCCTTTCCAAAACTTTTCCAAAAGAAGGCAAGACCAAAGCATATGAATCAAAGAGGCTACATATGGATTTACAACCTCATCCAATTACTGCAATTTTTGACTTACCAATGATTGATTTGCCCTCTGCAGCTCAGCGGATGATTGCATTTGCTACCTTAATAGCTAGAAGATCTATTCTATTGAACTGTAAAGAGATGAATCCTCCAACCACATCTCTTTTTCTTTTTCAATCTTTTTATTGAGTTTCATATATATTTAAAAAAAACATAACATAATAATGAATAGGTTATGAATACAATAGACTTGAAATTGCATTAGTAATAAGATAACAATATCCTATTAAACATCGACAAAAAAAAGTACATTAATCAATCAAGTCTATATAATTATATATGAAAAAAAACCAAAAATAATCGTCAAAAAAAAATTTGAAAATATATAAAAATATATATATATTGAGAAAAAAAAACACTAAACTAAACTAACATGGGCAATAATAACAGTTTATAAGTATATGATAGTGTCAAAAAACTCCGGAACTCCATACCTGAACAAGAATAAGTAGAGAGAAGGTCTGGAAAAGGCCAAATTAATTCATATGGAAATGTCGAATGAACGGTCCCCAAGTTTCTTCAAATTTAATTGATGAGTCAAAAATAGTGCTTCTAATTTTTTCCAAGCTCAGATAAGAAATAGTTTGAGAAAACCACTGAAACGTGGTAGGAGGATTTACTTCTTTCCAGTTTTGTAATATAGACCTTCTGGCCATTAATGTTACAAAAGCAATCATTCATCTGATTGAAGGGGAAAACTGATTACCATCCTCATTTGGTATACCAAAAATTGCAGTAATAAAATGAGGTTGTAAATCGATATTCCAAATTGAGGAAATGGTAGCAAATATGTCCTTCCAATAGTTATGTAAAGTGGGACATGACCAAAACATATGGGTCAATGAAGCCACTTCTGAATGACATCTGTCACATTGAGGGTTAATATGAGAATAGAATCGAGCAAGCTTATCTTTAGACATATGAGCTCTATGTACAATTTTAAATTGTATTAAAGCATGTTTAGCACATATAGAAGAGGAATTAACCATTTGTAAAATTTTTTCCCATTTATCTGTTGATATATTATATCGAAGTTCTTTTTCCCATTCTTGTTTAATTCTATCTGATATTTCTGGTTGTATCTTCATAATCATATTATAAATAAAAGCTACTAATTCCTTCTGACAAGGATTTAAGGTAAAAGTCAAATCTGAGAAATCCATTGAAGTTGAATTGGGAAAAGATGGTAGAACTTTATGTAAAAAATTTCTGATTTGTAGATATCTGAAAAAATTAGATTTAGGTAATTTAAATTTGTTGGAAAATTGGTCGAAAGACATCAAAGTACCTTCAAAAAAAAGATCACGAAAACATTTTATACCTTTCCTTTTCCATATGCTAAAAGCTTGATCTGTCAAGGAAGGTTTGAAAAAAAAATTAAGTAAAATAGGGCTATCAAGAACAATCAACCAACCACATCTCAGTGGTTCTCCCAAACCATATCTTGTTTAAATTTAGAAAAAATTAGGAGTGGTACATTTGACTCCTTGGTTAAATTTGAAGAAACTTGGAGGCCTTTTATAGAATTAATCTGACCTTTTCCGATTCTTTTATTTCATTCATTGGCTTGAGTAGAGGAGCGGAGTTAACAATGTTAAAGATTTTATTTGATATAATTGAATAGCCCAGCTTTGTTTAGTTTTGTCTTAGTTTGGTTTAGTTTAGTTTAGTTTTTTTAATTTAAATTTGTGTTTTTTTTTCCATCTTTTTAATTTTTTATTTAGGGTATCAAGGGTTTGGGAGGTCAATTATATTGGTGCTATTTATAGCTTTTCTCCCTTATGTTAATTGCCAACCATGTAATCCCACTCCCTTTATACTATGATTATTATGTATTTACTTTTGAAAAACATAATAAAAAGACTGAAAAAGAAAAAGAAACAAGATAACAAATAGGTGCAGGAGTCAGCAATCAGGTCCATCGAGCCTACATTCAATAAGATGATGGGTGATCTGGCCATGGTCTCAGCTCCGCCTACCAGCCTTTTCCCCACAGCCCTTCATTTCCCTACTGTGCAAGAATCTATGTATCGAATTGTGTCTTAATGAGGTAGCCTCTACTGCTTCCCTGGACAGAGAATTCCATAGAATCACTACTCTGGGAAAACCAGTTTATCAGTTACTAACCACCGATCCTGCCTCTTTCTTTTTGAATTCCTATAATTTTGATAAATTCCTAATGAGTGTCATAGACCAGCTGTTTGAATAACTGCCACCATTCATCTACTGACAGTCCAGTCAGTATGTAGATTAAAACCTTCCTTAATTGTAGTTCCCTTCAAACATCCCCTAAGTATTTCTCTATTTATACTCTGCCATATAGAGAAGTTACATTCTGAGGGCCTGTCCTCAACATCAACCATGTCTTTCCCCTGATATTCCTGATTTCAACCTAAGCTGATTCTACATGAACAGCCATTATCCCCATATCATATCTCAACATAGCTTTTAATAGCTTTCTTAACAATACTGCTGTGCCTTCTTTCTCTTTTAACCTGTTCTTTTAAAATATAATGTGAAATAATGATAATCCGGTCTTGGTCTCCACAATAGCTCTAAGTTCATTCTTTAGTGTTGTTATCTGTCAAGTCATCTATCTTTTGAAAATGGTATTTGTATTCAAATAATGGCAATTAAACTTTGATTTTTACAGTTTATACTGAAAATTAAGGACAAAATACTCACCAATGATCTATCTTGTCCTGTAATGTCACTGTCCAGCATGTACAATGAGGAAGAGACTGAGCAGTGTTGTGCATGTTTTGTGATTTCAAACAACTCTTACTTCTGCTGTTAGATTTCCCTACTTTGATACAATTTGTGCCTACACTTTCTACCTTTATACACTTCATTTGCTGTTACATTCTGCTCATCATTTATCTATGTTACAAAACTGCACCATTACTTTATTTCTCTTTAATTTACAACTTTTCCATCAGATGTAATTACAGAAAATGAATTTGTTTCTCAGAAAAAAAACTCCTGGACTGCAAGTACATAGAAATCTGTAAGATTGTTGTGGTGTAGTTATTAATAAAATAGTAGAAGTTTGATTCAGTATGAAGGACGATGCTCATCTACTCTTGTAAAATTCAATTGTGTCACCAGTGCTCTTCTGAATGAAAAGCAGTGAGATCATGCAGATTATCACCAGCTTTAAAAATAATATTGCAAACAATTACCAACAAACAAAGGCAGGCTTATGGTTCTATGAGCCATAAGATTCTGATGTGTTCTAATTTCTTGCAGGTCAGAGTGGTGCTGGCAACAACTGGGCCAAAGGTCATTACACCGAAGGAGCTGAATTGGTCGACTCTGTTCTGGATGTGGTGAGGAAGGAGGCTGAGAGTTGTGATTGCCTCCAAGGCTTTCAACTCACCCACTCACTGGGTGGTGGTACCGGTGCTGGAATGGGCACGCTCCTTATCAGTAAGATCCGTGAAGAATACCCTGACAGAATCATGAACACTTTTAGTATTGTACCCTCTCCTAAAGTATCAGACACTGTAGTAGAGCCTTATAATGCAACTCTATCTGTCCATCAGCTTGTAGAGAACACTGATGAAACTTATTGTATTGATAATGAAGCTCTTTATGACATCTGTTTCCGTACCCTTAAACTGACAACTCCTACTTATGGTGACCTGAACCACCTTGTGTCAGCTACCATGAGTGGCGTAACGACCTGTCTGCGATTCCCAGGGCAGCTGAATGCTGACTTGCGAAAACTCGCAGTGAACATGGTCCCCTTCCCCCGACTGCATTTTTTTGTGCCTGGTTTTACTCCTCTGACCAGCCGTGGTAGCCAGCAGTACCGTGCCCTCACCGTACCCGAGCTGACCCAACAGATGTTCGATGCCAAGAACATGATGGCTGCCTGTGACCCTCGGCATGGCCGCTACCTGACCGTGGCCGCCGTTTTCCGGGGCCGTATGTCCATGAAGGAGGTGGATGAGCAGATGTTAAATGTACAGAATAAGAATAGTACCTACTTTGTGGAGTGGATCCCCAACAATGTTAAGACTGCTGTTTGTGACATCCCACCTCGAGGGCTCAAGATGTCTGCCACCTTTATTGGCAACACAACAGCCATCCAGGAGTTGTTCAAACGCATCTCTGAGCAGTTTACTGCCATGTTCCGGAGGAAAGCGTTCTTGCATTGGTACACGGGCGAGGGTATGGAAGAGACTGAATTTACTGAAGCTGAAAGTAATATGAATGACCTGGTGTCTGAGTATCAGCAATATCAGGATGCCACATCTGGAGAGGAAGCTGAGGAAGAAGAATTAGGTGAAGAAAATTAAGAGATACAGTATATTGTGCATTTTGTCTATTGTCATTCTGCACTTCTATGTTTTCATATTAAATGCTACTTTTAAAAGGAATAAATTTAAATAATTTCAGTACAACTTTGTTTTAAGTGTTTTGTATAATGGCACAGCGCAGGAACAGGCCCTTCAGCCCATCATGTTGTGCACAGTGTGTTATCTGAGGGCAATCTTCAATACCCCAATGATGAGCAGTGGGAAGTATATATGGGCCTCTGGGCAGTGGTCGGAATGGTGGCTACAGATTACAATAAGATAGAAAATACACGTAAGAAGAGATTTCAATATGCAGATAGATTGGGGAAAATCAGCTTGGTGCTAAATCCCAAGTGAAGAGTTTGTTAGAATGCTTCTGAGGTGGCTTTCTAGTGAAGCTTGTGGTTGAGCCCACTAGGGAAAAGGCAGTTCTGGATTGGATGTGTGTAATGAACCAGATTCCATTAGGGATACTTATGTGAAGGAAAAATTAGGAGGCAGTGACCATAATATGATAGAACAGTTTTGGAGGGGGAAACTAAAATCTGATGTATCGGTATTACAGTGGAGTAAAGAGAACAGAAGCTTGAGAGGAGAAGGCCAAAGTTGATTGGAAAGGGACACTAACAGGGATGATGACAGAATAGCAATGGCTGGAGTTACTGAGAACAATTCGGAAAGGGACAGGATGGATATGTCCCAAAGAAGTAGTATACTAAAGGGAGAAAGAGGCATCCAATCTGACAAGGAAAGTCAAAGATAGAATAAAACCAAAAGAGAGGGCATATAGTATAGCACAAATTAACGGGAAGCTAGAGGATTAGGAAACCTTTAAAATACAATGAGCAACTAAAAAAACAATGAGAGAAAAGATGAAACATGAAGGTAAAATAGCCAATAATATAAAGGAGGATACTAAAAGTTTGTTTTCAGATATATAGAGAGTAAAAGACGAGTGGATATCAGACTGTTGGAAATGGATAAACAGGCAATGTTTTAGGACAGAGAAGTATCTCAGAGTAAACCATTGACTTTATTAATTTCCATAGCTGCATCTGATGAAGGGTCTCGGCTCAAAGCATCAACTGTTTATTCATTTCCTTAGATGCTGTCTGGCATGCTGAATTCCTCCAGCATTTTGTGTGTGTTGCTTGGATTTCCAGCATCTGCAGAATCTTGTATTCTGGAGAGGTAATCGTGGGTACGAGGAAATCGTGGATTAACTTAATAAGTACTTTGCGTTACTCTTCCCTGTGCAAGTCACCAGTGATGTGCCAGGATTTTGAGAGCATCAGAGGGCAGAAATTTGTAGTTGAAGGAACTAAGGAGAAGGTGCTTGGGAATCTGAGAGATCTGAAGGTAGATAAATCAACTGGACTGGATGATCTACACTCCAAGGTTCTGAAAGAGGTTGATGAAGAGATTGTGGAAACATTGGTAGTGATCTTTCAAGAATCACAAAATTCCAGAATGGTTCCGGACGACTGGAAAATATCAATCATCAGTCCACTCTTTAAGAAGGGAGGGAGGCAAGAGACAGGATTTCAGTGGTTGGCAAAATGTTGGAGTCCAATTTGAAGGATAAGGTTTCAGGGTATTTGGAGGCACATGATAAAATAGGTCAAAGTCAGCATGGTTTCCTTAAGGGGAAATCTTGCCTGACAAATCCTTGGAATCCTTTGAGGAAATAACAGGCATGATAGAAAAGGAGATTCAGTGGATGTTGTTTACTTGGATTTTCCAAAGGCCTTTGACAAGGTGCCACACATGAGGCTGCTAAACAAGATACTAGCCCATAGTATTACATGAAAGAATACTAGCAGATAGAAGATTGGCTGACTGGCAGGAGGCAGAGAGCGGTAATAAAGGGGTCAGACTGCACTTGGAGTATAGTGAGCAGGTTTTGAGCCCATCATCTAAGAAATGATGTGCCGGTATTGGAGAGGGTCCAGAGGAGGTTCATGAGAATGATCCTAGGAATGTAAGAGTTAACATACAAGGAGTGTTTGATGGCTCTAGGCCCGTACACTCTGGAGTTTGAAGAATGATGGGGGGTGGAAGATCCCATTGAAAGCTATTGAAAATTGAAAACCTTAGGTAGAGTGGATGTGGAGCAGATGTTTCCTATAATGGGGAAGTCTATCACCAGAGGGCACAGCACTGGAATAGAAGGACACCCCTTTAGAACAGAAATGAGGAGGGATTTCTTTAGCCAGAGGATAATGAATTTGTGGAATTCATTACCACATGACTGTGAAGGTTAGGTCATTGGGTATATTTAAAGCAGAAGTTAACAGCTTCTTGATTAGTAGGACTGTCGAAGGTTACAGGGAGAAGCCCAGAGAATTTTATTCCCACTCGTTGATTTGCTCACTATCTGCCACAGGCCAATCTAGCAGTGAGCCCCTTCATAACTCAGCCACTTCATTTACTAGTAATGCTGCTGATCCATTATTGGTTCCCTGTACATTTTATATCCCTTTTACTCATTGTTTCTTCTGCCTTTTCAAAAAGAGTTTTGCTGATTCACCAGCTAAAGGGACAATGAGAGGTGGTCATTAGAAGGAGGTATCCTGGCTTGTGTTTTACCTGATGCCAAGGGAATTCAGTGGTCTTAAGTCTTTCTGAGGAATACCCGACCTACTCCTGTCTTATCTATCACTTGACCACCACCTCTGATTGTGTTCTGGCAGAGCAACTAAATACACCCAGGGAAGCTGGTACTGTGGCTGAAAAGGTTGGTTTCATCAGCCTGTTGCTTGACAAGTATGTGAGTTGGCTCTCCCAATTAGACACCAGTACCTAGTTGTTTTTGATGAGTACTGTGTCTGCAGTGCTAGGAGAAATTTGCTGGGTCTGAATTCAGTATCCAGCTGAACTGGATGGATTTCAACAATGGTTCAGTGGTTTCATTACACTGTTGCAAATGCTAGCTTTTTAAAAACTAAATAATCTAGGTTGTTTAAAAAAACGTTGAATTTACATTGCATAGATGTCTTGGTGATGGCTGGATTGTCTAGGCCTTCGGATTACTGATTTGGTATTTGATTATTTACATGCTTTCACCATTATTCCCTCAGCCTGGGTGGCAGTGCTTCACAAATAACATTCGTGACCATGCTAAAATTTTCCATCCTTCTACTCTTTCACAGTTCTGCTAGAGATTGAGCCAGAATCATGAGGTCTGCAATTTAAAAAAAAATTATTCATTTACAGGATGTGGGCATCTCCAGCTAAGCCAGCATTTATTGCCCATCCTTAGTTGCCCTTGAGAAGATGATGATGAGCTGCCTTTTTGAACCGCTGCAATCCCTGAGGTGCGGTACAGATCTGTTAGAGAGGGAGTTCAATGATTTTGACCCAACCACAATGACAGAATGGCAATATGTTTCCAAGTCAGGGTGGTGAGTGATTTGTTGGGAGTTTTCCAAGTGGTGGTGTTCCCAGGTATCTGCTGTTCTCGTCCACCTAGATGGTAGTGGTCGTGGTTCTGAAAGGTGCAGGTAATTAATGCTAGGCCCACTAATATATATTTTAAGACTTTTGCACAGTACTGTATGACAATTAAGAGATCCATAGAACAGGAATATTTGTCCACAATGTGGGCTCAGATTCATAAGTAGGCAAGTAAACTGCAACCACATGCTACATAGGGTTATTTCAACCATAAAGCTTGTTTTGTGTGCACTCTGAGACTCCTTTGTATCTTGAAGAATTGAGGGTGGCTGTTTGTGACACGATTGAAATCTGGTGGTATTGCCAGATACCAAAATCTGGTTATTTTGTTTTACTGCACAATTGGCACAAGTAGAAAATTTGTTTTTATTAGCCAGGTAATGTATGAATTGGGCCAGCTGGTGGTGCAGTGGCATCAGTACTGGACTTCAAGGCCAATGGTCCTGGGCTTAAATCCGGCTGGGTCCCTACTTGGGTACCTATAATATCTGCATGGAAGAAAGGCCTGGCAATCTGCTTCCGTATCTTGCCATGAGAACCCGTTGGACAACTACACTATCTATAGGGTCGCCATGAGTCAACGACTCCACGGAATTCAACAAAAATCTTATGAATTAAAGGTGCGGCTGGAAATAATATGTAAGGCACAATTGTGGAGATTCAGCATCCCACAAAAATGCTGCAGAAACTCAGCAATTTATACAATACCTGCAAAGGGAAATGAACAGTCGATGTTTCTGGCCAAGACCTTTCCATCAAAAAGCCAGAATAAAAGGGTGGGTGAAGAGGCTGGAGCACATGCTGTCAGGTGATGTGCGAATCTGGAGGGAGGTGGAAATGACATTAAAAACCTGGGAGATGATAGGTGGAAGAGGCAAAGGACTGAACAAGATGAAATCAGATAGGACAGTAAATGGAACAAAAATGAGGTAGAGAACTAGAAGGAATGTGGTATGGGTGATAGGCCAGTCATGATGATGGGGAAATGTGGAAAAAGGTAACCACTCCTCTCTGTTCACTACACCTCCCTTACTCCCCTCTCTTCACTCTCCCACCCTCATGACTTCTTTATCAGATTACACATCCCCTCCTACCTTCCCTCTCTCCCCTGGATTCACCTATCACCCATTAGCTCGTGCTTCTCCCGCCCCATACCATTTTATTCTGGCTTCTATCCCCATTCTTTCCAGTCCTGATGAAGGGTCTCGACCCAAAACATCAACTGTTCATTTCCCTCCATTGATGATGCCTGAGAGGCTGAGTTCCTCCAGCGTTTTTCTGTTATTCCAGATATCCTGGGCCTTGCCCCCGCTTTACGAAAGTTCGTTTTGCGAAACACCTACGTGAGTATCTATATTCAATAACCGAAATAAGACTTTCGCTTTCCGAAATAGACGCCCACTTTAAACTTGTACACACATGCTGGTAGAACACTTGTGTTTACCCCCTGAGAAAGACTACCATGACCATGAAACCTTGCGCGGGCAGGAGTGCGCGCATGCGTCTATATCTCACTCTTCCCCCACTCCCCCCCAGGAAAAAAGGGTTTCGGCTCAATCTTCCAGTGAAACTACACTGTACATACATTATTTCTACTTTATATAGGCTGTGTATTTATCATATAATTCCTGCTTTTACTGTATGTTGGTGTTATTTTAAGTTTTATGTACCATTTGGTAGGTTACTTTTTGTGTCTGGGAAAGCTCAAAATTTTTTCGCATGAAAATAAATGGTAATTGTTTTTTCGCTTAACGACAAATGTCGGCATGCGAAGTTTCGTAGGAACGCTCTGCCTTCGGATATCGGGGGAATCCCATCTGAAGATTTGGCATACTGCACATTGACCCTTTCCGTCGATCTTGGCTGGACTTTCTCAATTAAGAGTTTATTTCTTAATTTCAGCACGTTTACTTTTCCAGACATTCCACCCTGCAAAAACTCATTTCAGGGAGGTAGCACCCCCGCAGACCTCCAAGGGTGTATGTAATTTTAAGAGCAAACACAGGTTAGTCCTGACGAAGGGTCTCGACATCGCTTCTCCCTATAGACGCTGCCTAGCCTGCTGTGTTCCACCAGCATTTTGTGTGTGAATGGTGTCTGTAGTACTTTGTTTAGTGATTTTGTCTAATCTGTTAGGTATATGCAGAAAATGTGACATTAAAATATGTACTTATATCATGGAGTCATTTTTTCATTCTATTACAACTTTAAGCAAGTCTACAAGGAGTTTGGCCTCATCACGTAGGACATCAATAGAGTAGCTCCTCAGAAGTCAGCCAGCTAATTTAAATAACGGTAACTATGTTAATAAATAAATGACACCTGTTAAACTCACCTCAACATGTCTTTTACATTTTAACCCGCCATTGGGAATAGAAAAGTCACTGTTGCAAATAGTGCAGCGAACAAGTAATCATATTTGAAATCGACTGCAAAGTCCGCCCACAGAGAAAACTGATAGATCTACTTAGCACCTCTCCCTCTTAAAAAAAATCTGTTTCCGGGATATCGTATATAATTTGCGGGAGAGGTGGGATGCCTGTCTTTCCCCCAGTTCTCATTCCGCCTTTTCCCGCCTTCCTCTCCCTGCACGTGGGCCACGAGCGCTAACCCGGCCTGAGCTAATGAACAACCAATAGGTGATTGAACAGGATTGTCCTATGGGGACACAGCTTTCCCGGGAAGGGTGGGTATATACTTTGATCGCTACGGCGCAAACCAATAGCATGTTGGATAGCTGCAGGTGACGCAAACGGCATATAAATTTGGGCGCGGGCAGCTCGCTGCAGTTGTTCGGAGTGTGCATTGCTAAAGGAGAGTTTGTCAGGATGAGGGAGATCGTTCATCTTCAGGCAGGACAGTGTGGAAACCAGATAGGAGCCAAGGTTTGTACAGTTGAGTAGGAGTGAGGAAGTTGCCCCACTGAGATGAATGAGGTGGTGCATCATTGGGGCAGAGACTGCAGACACCGAGGTGTTAAGACCATAGGAAGCAGAATTAGGGCATTTGGCCTGTCGAGTCTGCTCTGTCATTTCATCACGACTGATCCAGTTTCCCTTCAGCCCCCATCTCCTGCCTCCTCGCCATAACCCCTCAAACCCTGATTAATCGGGAATGGAATAGGTGCCCTGTGGTAATGGCGTCTAGGTATGCATGGGGCTATTCCGTGACGGAGGGCAGGTCTGTCTGGGTGAGAGGCTGCGACCGGGCCCGCTGACCGTTAGACGCCACTCGCCCGGTGGTTGGAAAGCGCGCGCTTCCAGTCTGCGCATGCGGACATTTCGGGGGGGGGGGAGGACGGGGACTGAACCGAGGGCGCATGCGCACTCCCGTGAGGCGCCACGTGCGGCCAACGGCCCTCACTCGTTGCGGGAGGCCTGAGGCGGCGTGTTTACCCGCTGTAACTCACGGGAGTGACGGAGGAACACGGCTTCTCCACACTCTTCGCGCTCAAAACCTGTTACATCTGTCCGTAGTTCCTCTGGGATTTCCAGCGTCTGCCGAATCTCCTCCGAGAGTGCACAGAAACTACCGGGAGATCTAATGAACGGGATCGACGCTGCCAGTGTTACTGGCGAACTGGACGCGTTTAATAATTTCTGGCAATCGTGAAGGCGCGGTTTACAGCTGCTATCCTTTTTTTTTCAATTTTGATTGGTGGACAAATAAACTGTATTGAAACGGCACATCCCCCCTGACTTCAATAATAAAAATGCCCTTTCCAGTATTTTACAATGTTTGTATTTCTCTAAACAAATCACAACATGGTTCGATAGATATCCAACAGTGCACAAATGTGCTTCCTATTGCCTCAGTACATAGATAGGAAAACTAAGTAATGTAGATTTTCTTTTAGCAAGTTGCCGGTTACTATTTTTAAAAGCTGACTTTGCACCAAACTTGGTGTCATTAAAACTTTTGGTTCCATCTGTTATTTAGCTGTAGATGTGATCAACATGAGGACAGAAGTTCTGTGGAGCTGAAATCTGGAGCGACAAGTAAGCTGCTGGAAGGAGCTCAATAGGTTGAGGAATATCTGAGAGGGGGGGCCTAATTGATTCCTGGTGCAGCACTTTGACGCCGTATCAACCAGATTGTTTAGTCAACATGAGTCCAGTGCAGGGGTACTCAACCTTTCTATGCCATGGACCAATACCATTAAGCAAGGGGCCTGGACACCAAGTTCACAACCCCTACAAGTGGAATATATTCTCGAGTTCACTCAAAACAGAACTTGAATTTTGTTTTATAGTAATAGTTCTAGCATTTGTCAAAACTATCTTGATGACTTTATCATTCAGGATTATTATCACTGATGTGCCAGCAATACAGTGTGATAAAATTACATTTTACAATTGTAAATGAGGAATAGTGGGGTAGTACTTGTGGATAGTTTAGTAATGTAATGGCAGAGGGAAACGCTATTACTCATATGTTGAGTTTAGGTCTTTAACTCAGTACCTCCATCCTGGTGGTAGTAATGAGAAAGGGGCATATTCTGGATGTTGAGGGTATTTCATGATGCCTTCTTGAGGCACTGCCTTTTGAAAATGCCCTCAGTGGTGGGGAGGGTTGTGCCTGATAGAGCTGATAGCCTGACAGACCTCTGCAGCTTCTTCTGAATCTGCATTGGAGATTCCACACAAAGTGTTGATGTAATCAGTTGGAATGCTGTAGAAATTTGCTAAAGTCTGGTGACATACCAAATCTCAAACTCCTAATGAAGTAGAACTGCTAGAGTGCCTTCTTCATGATTGGGCCCAGGATAAGTCCTCTCAGATGTTGCTGACCCCTTCTGAGTAAGTCCACGATCATCTTGCTGATGTTGAGTTCAAGGTGGTTGTGTTGGAAGACTAAATTATTTCCTAATCAGTCAAATGTCATCAAGAAGCAAACTTACAATATTGTAGTCAACAATTGTGCCAAGCAGCTTCTTGGACTTCTGAATACTTTGAATTCAACTTGGTATTGATGGGCAAGTTTGTCTAAGCCCACCTGTCTTCATATCTCAAAGTCTTGGTCCAAATATGGACTAATCTAAATTCTATAAATAACAAGCAAGATTGTGATGTTAGTGATTCTGCAAAACCACTTTAGTACTATACACAAAGGAAAATGATTGTAGTCCAATCATTTTAAACTAGGGCATTCATGCTATTAATAAACAAAACACTGCTAATTATATATGCTGCAAGACCTAATCAATTATCCATGGGCTGATAAGTGAGCTGAATTTGCTAATTTCATGGCTGCTATGAATGAGTAGATTGGTTAAGTAGTAATTTAGTATGCCAGAGTAGCACCAGGCAAACCTCTTCAAGAACAATGTATTTCAGACAATTTTTTATAGGCAGAAAGATGTTATTGTGGAATAGTATAACTAAAGTCCTGGTCTTTAATACTATTAAGAGTTCAAGAGGACGGTCACATGGATACTGTGGCTAAAGGCTGGATATTCGCTGTTGCTAACTCACTTGATATTGAAAGCAATTACCCAAAGTACAAGGGGGAAGTTAGGACTGTGGTTAGAATACTTTTGTTTTCAGTAGGTGAATGCAGAACCAAAAGCATTCAGAAGTTCAATGCAAGACAAATCTTACATTGGGTTGCTATCCACCCACCACCCCCTGAGTATTCATTAACAATATGGCCGGAGTGTTGGACTATCAATAGAATTTGTGGCAATTAATGACCTAGCCTATTCAAATCACTTTTATCGAAACTGGCATCTATCAGCAAGGACACAGACTGCTGGTGCATTGAACATTCCTACCTGCAGAATATCATTCCCAAGTTACGTAGCATTTTGACATGGAATTGCTATTACACGTTTGTGCTGAATCTAAACACTGGAAACTTACAAACTGTTGCAATGGTAGTATCTGATCCAGAAGGATGAGAGCAAGAAGGCCCTTCAGTACCAACTCCCTAGAGTATATGAACGTGGTAATATACAATATTGATATTGACGTACTGAGAAATTAGTAAAGGAAAAAACATCTAGTTGTCAAGGGACACATACAAAATGTTGGTGGAACACAGCAGACTAGGCAGCAACTATAAGGAGAAGCACTGTCGATGTTTTGGGCCAAGACCCTTCTTCAGCACTGAGTCTGCCTGGCCTGCTGTGTTCCACCAGCATTTTGTGTGTTTTGCTTGAATTTCCAGCATCTGCAGATTTCCACGTGTTCATAGTTGTCAAAGGAGATATCCTCAGCTGTAGTCATATAGTTTATTTCATTGTACACTTTGACAAAGCAAGTGCCAAAAAGGGGAAGGGAGTACAATCTTAAAAATTTTTTTGTAGCATTTCATTGTAATATGCAACTGCCCTAAAGTACTTTTTGTGGTGCTCTATTTGATAAATGATTGGCTAACATTGATTAAAAGGAAGAATTTGAAACAGTGGAGCCTAATTGCAAAAAAAAAATCAGCGGGTTTTGACCAGTTGAGTTCTTCAAGCATTTTATTTATTGCTTCCAGATGAAACATCTTCAGTCACTTGTGTCTGCAAATCTAATAGCATGTTTATTTCATCCTATCTTGTCCATACCGGCAATGCCAGGATGTTAATCAAGATCTTGGAACACCTGGCATTTTAAATCTCTAGAATTTTTTTATTATCCAGTGCTTTATTCAAAAATAATGATTTGGGTAGCAACATTTTAATCTAGAAGAAAACTGTTCTGCAGTATCTTGTCTTAGCTTAACATTTCAAATGTTAAACATTTATAAGTAGAACTTTGGGTAGTATGCCTTGATCAGATTATTGTTTTGATATAGCCAAACACAGTGTTTTTGGTTTGAAGATAAAACTTCTTTTAAATGACAATGTAAAGTGAAGGGTGGAAAATTTATCTTGAATCTCCAAGGAATACTGTGCACTAAACTTTAACTGCCTAGTGTTTGTGGATTTTCAACACACCAGTTCAATATTGAATTCTGGTGGATTACCATTTCTTTCATTGAATGAATGAAGGCTGTGGTTTTTCACTTTTTGATTCCAATTGTGGTGCTTCATGGTCAGATAAGTCTTTAAAACATTCTTAAAGCCTACAGCAAACTAATATGTTCATGATATGGTACCCTAAGTTCCAAATATAACCATATAACAATATAAATAATGTTTTTGTAGAATTTTGAAATATTTTGTTTTGAACGATACTGAAAGTTTTGTTCGAAGCTCTGATTATGCCCTCTTACCCAATGCCACATGACAGTAGAGTGATTGCTTCACTTGGTGCTTATGTTGCTTTTGACTTTAAGATTGGCTTAAAAATACAAATAGCCTACTTATATTCCTAGCTCTGTATGACATTTTAAGCATGTTAATGGTTCTGTTTTTCTTTTAGTTCTGGGAAGTCATTAGTGATGAGCATGGCATTGATCCTACTGGAGCCTACCACGGAGATAGTGATCTTCAACTGGAAAGAATTAATGTCTACTACAATGAAGCTACAGGTATAAATTGAAAATATTGATTATATTTTTTGTATTATGAATGCAGAAACATTTCTATTTTTGAACAGGTGGAAAATATGTACCCCGAGCCATTCTCATGGATTTGGAGCCTGGTACTATGGACTCTGTTCGATCTGGACCCTTTGGACAGATTTTCAGGCCAGATAACTTTGTGTTTGGTAAGTAAATATTATAAAAGTGATTATCTGAAGGTGATTGCCATTTCTATGATAAAATCAACTTTGAGAGGTTGATTGTCCAAACTATTCCATTATTTAATGGTTTGTCAACAACTTCTGATCATTAAGCAGTTTCGTTCAGTCACCGATTACCTTAAGGTAGTTTAAAGAAATATTAAGAAATGAAATCAATTTGAAGCTGAGACCATGAAGCGATACCATGGAAAATGACTAAAAGCTTGGTCCAAAGTTAGGTTTTGAGGAGCATCTTTTATATTAAAAAGGAAACAGGTTTTGAGAGAGAATTCCAAAGCTCAGGGAACTAAAAGCGTGGTCATTTTCTGTGAAACAGTTAACATTTGGAAATTTGCAAATTAAAAATAAACACTGATTTGAGGGGGTGCAGGTCTGCAGGGAGTGACCACACAAGAGCTGGAAAGGAGAATAAATTTTTAAAAATTTAAAAGTTGCTTTATCATTTATTTTAACAGGCTTAGGTGATGCCTGATTGGAACTTGATGCAATGTAAGATGTGAACAATAAAGTTTAGAATCATTTCAGGGTCTATAGAGAAGAGTAAGGGTGACTGGCCATAATTTGGTTTCAAATTTGCAGGTGATAGGCACAGTTGAACAGAGGATCTGAGGGAATGTTTGAGTTGGGTCATTTATAGAGGTGAAAATAAAGGATGATGCATTTGAGGTCCATAAATTGGATGTGACCTTGATTGTAAGAATCATTGAATAAATGTGAGACAGTAATCCAGGCAATTTTTGGCATTAAGTGTAGGTTAAACAGTTATCCTATAGTTATCGCTATGCTTTAAGCATGTTTCAGTTTCAGCTAGCTGCAAGGGAGAGAGTTGGTGCCATATCGGAGTATTGTTTATCTTGGGTCTTGAAGATGAAATCTCACTTCCTTATGGAGAAAAATTCCAATGTACTCCATACTGGGTGTCAAATGGTCTGTATCGTCAGCAGCTGCCATCAAATTGATGGCATTTTTGAATGATGCTGCTGAAGGCCACTATGCAGGTAAAAAAAATTGTGATATATCCAAGAATGGTACCTAACAACAACAGAGCTTAGGGCTGGCATGCAGATGGAAATGCTGGTTCTTTAGACTGGGATATCCAATAAACTTAAAGTCAGGTGAGTGTATATTTATTCATTTGGTGAAACATTGAAAGAAAATGTAAGGTTTGCCTATAAGCCTAGAATGTCAAGGAAGAATTTATTGTCTTGAAGAACTTCAGTCAGAGATATTTTGTATTGTAGCTGAGGTAGAAACCTAAATGGAAGGATTCAAACAAAGAGTTCTGTATAAGTTGGGCAACTATAATTCTTTCACTTTCAAGGACTTTGGTAGGGAACTGGAAGGTGATAGGTTTCAGGATTATGAAGAAATTTTATTTTGGAATTAAGATGCACATGAGGGGAGACAACCATTAACAATCACAAAAGAGAAAATCTGCAGGTGCTGGAAATCCAAGCAACACACCCAGAATGCTGGAGGAATCAGCAGTTCAGGCAGCATCTGTGGAAAAGAGTAAACAGTCATGTTTCAGCCTGAAACCCTTCAGCAGGACTGGAGAAAAAAGGTGAGAAGTCGGAGTAAGAGGGTGGAGGAGGGAAGGGGTAAGAAATGCAAGGTAGTGGATGATGGGTGAAAGTGAGGGGGGAGGTGAAATAAAGAGCTAGAAAGTCGACTGGTGAAAGAGAGAAAGGCTGGAGAAGGGGGAGTCTGATAGGAGAGGACAAAATGCCATGGAAGAAAGGAAAAGAGGGAGAAGCACCAGAGGCTGATAGGTATTTAAGGAGATATGGGGTGGGGGGGCATTACTGGAAGTTCGAAAAATCAATGTTTATGCCATCAGGTTGGAGGCTTCCCAGATGGAATACAGTGTTGTTCTTCCGACTAAGTGTGACCTCATCGCCGTAGTGGAGGAGACAATGGACTGACATATAGGAATGGGAAGTAAAATTAAAATGGGTGGCCACACTTTTTCTGGTGGACTGAGTATAGGTGCTTGGCAAAGTGGTCTTCCAATCTGCGTCAGGTCTCACCAATAGACAGGACTGGATGGACTGTTTGGGGCCCTAAATGGTAGTGAGGAAGGAGATATGGGGCAGGTGTAGTTCTTGTTCCGCTTGCAATGGTAAGTGCCAGGAGGGAGATCAGTGGGGAGGAATGGGGACATATAGGAGGTTAAATTGAAAGAGAATAAAGGTGACAAATTAGAGGTAGGCCCAAAATTGGGATTAAGCAGAATCTAGCAATAGATGCCTACTATTAAAAATAATCAAGAAAAGAAAGTAAATTAGCAAACAAGTGAAATACTAAAACAACTAATCATCATTTAGTGTTAAGTATATTAAAAGGAAGGAAGAAAGAAAATGAAGCTGAAGAACACTGGAAGAATTAACAATGAAACAATTTGATGTGCCATAGGCTCTTCCCCTCCATAATAATTGACAAGAGAGGTGTCACGCAGCAAGAGGGGAGACCAACAAAAACTCACTGATTACAATGTTAAAGTGTGTCACATCACTTTTCATTTCTGAGTTCTGTGACTCAAGAATTGACAGCAAACTCCCCCACCATTGAGAGAGAGAGAGCAATTCACTGAGTACAGAAACATCCAATAACTGATCAGCTGTTCACGATTTTCTGCTTTCTCCCATGACGTTTTAGTTGGTGAGTCTGCTCATCCACGGCCACAAAGCCTCAGCAACTGGGAGGCACACTCATCTTGGTTATACCTTCGAGATACTGAAGAAACAGCTAGGCAGTGAGACCCAGGAGTGGGAACCATCGCCATAAAGAACCACAGTTTGAGTACAGCTGCAGGTTAAAGGCACTGACAGAATCCCATCACCTTGAAAAGGGAAAAAAAGATTAAAGATAGAAATTAAGGTTTTTCCACAGAATGTGCCATCGTAGCTCCACCATATGGCAATGGCAAATTAATATCCTTATTCAGAAAGGATACAAGGCAAAAAGCTGGAAACCACAGTCTAATTGTCCCAGCATGTCCTCCTTCCTCTCCCACTTTCTTATTCTGGCACCTTCCCCTTTGCTTACCAGTCCTGATAAAGGTCTCAGCTCAAAACATTGATATTTTTATTTATTTCCATAGATGCTGTCTCATCTTCTGAGTTCCTCCAGGATTTTATGTCTGTTAGTGGAAAAATGTTAGATTTAGTCCTAAGAAGGTACCAACTGAATCTTTAATCTGCAGAACCAGCTTGGTTTCATGAAGGGTAAATGATGTCAGATAAACTTAAGAGGGTGCTTTGATGAATTATCAACCTGAATGGATTAAACCTCACCAGTAGATTTAATATATTTGGGCTTTCAAAATGTATTCAGCAAGAAACCATGTAAGAAGTTACTTTGCAAAATAAGAGCATAGGTAATAGAAGTACTAAGGATTGATTCATTAATAGGACTCATCAAGTGGAAATAAAAGGGATCATTTTCAGGTTAGAATCCCACTGCCATTAGGTACAATAGGTATTGGTGCTGGGGCTGCAACTGTTAAAAGTAATTGGATTGCAGCCAGGTTTGCAGATAGTACAAGAGCAGTTGAGTGTGAGCAGAAAATAGTTTACAATGACATTGATAGGTGAAACAAGAAGGCAAAAAAAAATGGAAAGGCTAATGAAATATTGGCCTCTATTTCAAGTGGGAAAAGTCTCAACAGTGTACCTGTGCAAGGCTCTAGTGAGAACACATCCAAAACACTACATACAATTATGATCTCCTAATTCAAGATGCATTGTTATTGGATAGAGTTCAGAGAAGGTTAAATAGGATGATCTCTGGGTATGGAGAGACTGATATCTTATGGGAAAATGTTGAATATATTTGGTCTGTGTTAGTTAGAATAATGAGACGCTGTATTATTGAAATATGCATAGTAATATAGGGCTTGACCTTAAATTCTGGCTAGATGTTTCTCTTCCCGAGGGACTCTAGGATCAGAGGGCTGAGTCTCTTAAGTAAGAGAATGCCCTCTTAAAAATGAGATAAGAATTTATACTCTCAATGGCTAAATCTGAGTTGCAGAGGCTGAATCCTTGAATATAAGTTACCTCTTCATTATGAGAGGATAGTGTTCCTAGAAAGTAATCCATATTGTAATTTTCCATAACAGGAATCCATTTCATCTGCACACGTCAGAAAACATGTTTTTAAAAAATAAGTTTTGTGTTGATTTTTTTCACATAAATTCCATGAAGTTAATATTCCATATCTCAAATTTTTGAAGTTATTTGAATTCTGTAAGGACGGATCTCCCCAAATTGAATAGCCACGTATTCAAAGAAGATAGATACAGGCAGGGAATCGAGGATTCTAAGGGTAGGATTGTCTTGAGAGAGGTTATTTCAGTTACAATTTTCTTGAATGATTGAAACAACAGAAGTGTCAGAATTGCCTATTTTTCATATTTCTGCGGTCTTTTAGATACATCATCATTTGGTTTCACCTTTGGCTTCACAAGATTCATTTGCTTGATTATACAGATTTTATATTTTAGTTAAAGAAAGTAGTATAAGGAGGCTGATGTGAAAATGTTAACTACTAGAATTTACTTGGAAGACTAAATAGCAGAGCTATTACACCAGTACCCTGGAACCAGGGTAGATGGGACTTTAAGTATTGTCCTACACAGGAGGGAGATTATTTTTGGGCACATGGTTATCTTGCACTTTTTTTTAATTGGTGCATTAAAATATTGCATGGAAACAGTAAAAATTAATTGTCTTCTTTATTTCTTTCAGGTCAAAGTGGTGCTGGTAATAATTGGGCAAAAGGTCATTACACTGATGGTGCTGAATTGATTGACTCTGTTCTGGATGTGGTGAGGAAGGAAGCTGAAGGTTGTGATTGTCTCCAAGGATTTCAGCTTACCCATTCACTGGGTGGTGGTACTGGATCAGGCATGGGTACACTTCTAATCAGTAAGATCCGTGAAGAATACCCTGATAGAATCATGAACACCTTTAGTGTTGTACCATCGCCTAAAGTTTCAGATACTGTCGTAGAGCCTTATAATGCAACTCTATCTGTTCATCAGCTTGTAGAGAACACTGATGAGACCTTCTGTATTGATAATGAGGCTCTTTATGACATCTGTTTCCATACCCTTAAACTGACAACTCCTACATATGGTGATTTGAACCATTTAATGTCAGCTACCATGAGTGGTGTGACAACCTGTTTGCGATTCCCAGGGCAGTTGAATGCTGACTTGCGAAAACTAGCAGTAAACATGGTTCCCTTTCCCCGACTGCATTTTTTCATGACAGGCTTTGCTCCCTTGACCAGCCGTGGTAGCCAGCAGTACCGTGCCCTCTCAGTACCTGAGCTCACCCAACAGATGTTTGATGCCAAGAACATGATGGCTGCCTGTGACCCTCGGCATGGCCGTTATCTAACAGTTGCTGCCATTTTCCGTGGCCGTATGTCCATGAAAGAGGTGGATGAACAAATGTTAAATGTACAGAATAAGAATAGTACCTACTTTGTGGAGTGGATCCCCAACAATGTTAAGACTGCTGTTTGTGACATCCCACCTAGAGGGCTCAAGATGTCTGCCACCTTTATTGGCAACAGTACAGCCATTCAAGAGCTATTTAAGCGCATTTCTGAGCAGTTTACTGCTATGTTTCGAAGGAAAGCGTTCTTGCATTGGTACACTGGTGAGGGTATGGATGAAATGGAGTTTACTGAGGCTGAGAGCAACATGAATGACCTGGTATCTGAGTACCAACAATATCAGGATGCCACAGTTGGAGATGAAGGTGAATTTGAGGAGGAGGGGGAGGAAGAGGCTGCATAAGCAGAAGTGTGTGTTACGAACTTCCAGCACATTTTCTTTGTTATGTTAAGATGTTTCTAAAGTTTGTCCATTTTCTTGTACTTTCATATATTCTGTGCTTTCTATTGACTAATGCTTTGAAAGTTTTAAATAAAATTGTTCCAAATTTAGTTTTAGTGTTTCAATCCCCACAAAGCTGAGTTTCTGCATCAGTAAATTCTTCAATGTGGATGGAGCTTGAGGTGTTCATTAAAAAAACATCACACTGTATTACTGAAATAGTTCTTTCTCGGCCAAAACACATGCTGCATTTAATTGAATACATTACTAATAGTTTTCATTTAGACAGTCTCATCAAACCACTACACTAACCACTTCTGTTTGTGAAATTGAAATTTAGATGGAGGTCACAAAATACCTGAAGAATTTAAAAGAACGGGACAAGTCAAATCAGATTGAGGAATAAAAGGTAGTAAATTACAGAGAGAAAAAAAAGTATTGAGAAAATTCAGAAGAAGCAACATTTTACCTGTTTCTTTTAAGGAATGTGATGAATGGCATTGAATCTTTTTTAAATGGGTTAATCAGAAGGAAAGGTAACAGTTATGATTGGTAAAGGATGGGATATTTTTTCATGTACTCAGACCAGTTATGATTAGATTTTGGAAAAGTTTGAAAGATTGAACAAGTGTTGAAAATGAGATGGGCACAAAAAAGAAAGTAACTTTCTGAAGAGACAGATTACATTTATAAAAATTGCTACTGGGTGACTAAAGTTGGGAATTTAATATTTCAAAGCATTCAATGTTTAAGAAGGAAGACCTGAAGGGAAAGGTGTATAGTTATGTTAGTAAGGGAGGAGGTTACTATAGTGAGAAATTATTTTGGTGTGACGGAACATGTAGAAGTAGAAAAGGTGAACGGCTAACAAATCAGGAAATTAGGATGTGTGACAGGTAATACAGTAAGTTTTTAATATGATGGAAGATGCTTTTCTGGATCAATATGTCCAAACAACTAGGGAAAAGCCTATTTTGAGTTTTATTTTACATAATGAGCATGAATCAAGGAACTTTTGAGGAAGAGTGACTATAATTTGTGATTCTGGAAAAGTGTAATAATAACAGGGTTGTCGTGATGGGAGATATAATTTCTCAAATATTGATTGGCATGTCCATAGAGCAAGGGGTTTAGATGGGGTGGAGTTTGTTAGGTGTATTCAAGAAGGTTTCTTTACACAATATGTAGATTGAGCCTGTAAGAGGAGAAGCAGTACTTGATCTGGTACTGGGAAATGATCCTGGTCAGGTGTCAGATCTCTCGGAGAGTACTTTGGAGATAGTGATCACAACTCTCTACCATAGCAGTGGAGAGGGATAGGAACAAACAAGGTAGGAAAGTGTTTAATTGGAGTAAGGGGAAATATAAGGCTATCAGGCAACAACTTGGAAGCATAAATTGGAAATATGACAAATGTTCGGGATATTTGCATGGAGTTCTGCATAGGTACATTCCAATGAGACAAAGAATAGTAGAGTACAGGAACCGTGGTATACAAAGGCTGTTCTAAATCCAGTCAAGAAGAAAAAAACTTACGAAAGATCCAAAAAACTAGGTAACGATAGGAACTTGGAGGATTATAAGACTAGCAGGAAGGAGCCCAAGAAAAATTAGAGCCAGAAGGGGCCATGAGAAGACCTTGGAGTACAGGATTAAGGAAAACCCAAGGTGTTCTACAAGTACGTTAAGAGCAAGAGGATAAAACATGAAAGAATAGGACCAATCAAATGTGACAGTGGAAAAGAGTGTATAGAACTGAGGAGATATCAGAGGTATTTAATGAGTACTTTGTTTCAGTATTCACTATGGAAAAGGATCTTGGTGATTGTAGGGATTACTTACAGTGGGCAGAGAAGCTTGAGCATGTAGATATTAAAGAGGATGTGCAGGAGCTTTTTGAAAGCATCAAGTTAGGGAAGTCACTGGGACCAGACGAGATGTACCCCAAGCTACTCTGGCAGGCAAGAGAGGAGATTGCTGAGCCTCTGGTGATGATGTTTTCATCATCAATAGGGATAGGAGAGGTTTTGGAGGGTTGTGGATGTTCCATTATTCAAAAAATGGAGTGGAGATAGCCCAGGGTATTATAGACCAGTGAGTCTTCAGGGTTTGGTAAATTGTTGGAGAAGATCCTGAAAGACAGGATTTATAAATATTTAGAGAGACATGATTAGGAATAGTCAGCATAGCTTTGTGAAAGGCATTTCATGCCTTATGGGCCTGATTGAATTTTCTTGAGGATGTTGCTAAACACATTGATGATGACAGAGCAGTAGATGTAGTGTACATGGATTTCAGCAAGGCATTTGACAAGGTATCCCATGCATGGCTTATTGAGAAAGTAAGGAGGCATTGGATGCAAGGGGAAATTGTTTTGTGGATCCAGAACTGGCTTGCCCACAGAAGGCAAAGAGTGGTTGTAGACAGAACATATTCTGCATTGAGGTGGGTGAGCAGTGGTGTGCCTCAGGAATCTGATATGGGACCCCTACTCTTTGTGATTTTTATAAGTGACCTGGATGAGGAAGTGGAAGGATGGGTTAGTAAATTTGCTGATGACATAAAGGTTGGGGGTGTTGTGAATAATGTGGAGAGCTGTCAGAGGTTACAGTGGGACATCCTATCAATATAGGATGCAGAACTGGGCTGAGAAGTGGCAGATGGAGTTCAACCCAGATAAGTGTGAGGTGGTTAATTTTAGTATGTCAAATATGATGACAGAATATAGTATTAATGGTTAGACTCTTGGCAGTATGGTGGATCAGAGGGATCTTGGGGTCCGAGTCCATATGACACACAAGGCTGCTGCACAGGTTGACTCTGTGGTTAAGAAAGCATATGGTGCATTGGCCTTCATCAATTGTGGGATTGAGTTTAAGAGCCAAGAGGTAATGTTGCAGCTATATAAGACACTGGTTAGACCCCACTTGGAGTACTGTGCTCAGTTCTGGTCTCCTCGCTATAGGGAAGGATATGGAAAGGAGATTCACAAGGATGTTGCCTGGATTGAGGAGCATGCCTTATGAGAATAGGCTGAGTGAACTCAGCCTTTTATGCTTAGAGCGACGGAGGATGAGAGGTGACCTAATAAAAGTGTATAAGGTGATGAGAGGTATTGATTATGTGGATAGTCAGAGGCTTTTTCCCAGGGCTGAAATGGCTAGAACAAGAGGGCACCGTTTTAAGGTGTTTGGAAGTAGGTACAGAGGAGATATCAGAAGTAAGTTTTTTATGCAGTGAGTGGTGAGAGCTTGGAATGGGCTGCCAGCGACAGTGGGGGAGGCAGATACGATAGAGTCCTTTAAGAGAGTCCTGGACAGGTATATGGAGCTCAGAAAAATAGAGGGCTATGGGTAACCCTAGGTAATTACTCAGGTAAAGACATGTTCGGCCAAAGGGTCTGTATTATGCTGCAGGTTTTCTATGTTTCTATAACATGATAACATTTTACATTAAGTTTGAATGTGAAACAGGGGTCCTAAATCTTATATTAAAAAAGAGACTTGAAGATATGAGAGGAGAGTTGGCTGTGATTGATGATAAAAATAAATGGAAAAGCTTAAATTTGGATGCAGTGATCATTCAAAGAGATAATATGCAAGTTGCAATAAAGAAACCTTAAGGCATACAACCTCCAAAGGAATAGTTATATCATTTGCTCAAGAGAGAAATTAAAGGTCGCATTAACTCATAGGCTTATAAGTGTAATGCCTAGTTCATATTTTACTGTTATGCTGTATGTATTTCATTTAGTAGTTCTGTAAGAGCAGTCGGTTCTCTTTTCAGCTTGTCTGGGTTATTGTTGAAGATAAGAGATGAGAAATGTGTGCCATCCAGTCAGGATGGTCAAATTAATGTGAGGTTTCTCTGGTGAAGGACACTAAGGTTGGGCTTGAGGATTTTGTTAAAGGGGAGGTGAAGAGGGAAGGTGCAGGAGAGAAGAAGTCGTAGGATTCAACCCACAGTGGGACCGAGTATCATATGATAGAGTATCGGTGACTATGGAGAAACTTCGAGTTCCAACTTGCACACATTTGATTGTTTTATTAAAATGGTTTGTTTTTGTTCTTTACTAACCCTTTAGTCAGATTAAGATCTATAAATATCTTTTAGTTGTATGTGATGTACTGTCTGTTATTTCGTGGCACTAATTTGTAACAGTAGCAAATTACACCACATCTACACAAACTGGTTTGGGTTGGGAGAGCATCTTAATATTACGAGTTTAGTGGGGCTGGAGGTTTTCTCCCCTAGACTTATGCCGCCAAGGAAACCAGGGTGTTGCATAAGGTTGGGTGGAAAATCAAATTCTGAAGGTTATAAACGATTCATAAACTTTTTAAGAAATGTGAAAACGTGTAAGATGATGTTTGGATATATTCAGTGCTTTGATAAAGTATTCAGTCCCATCCCTTTGTTCACATAAATGAGTATCACAACCAGGGGTTTTGATCAATTTAACTCAGAATTATTTGTGAATCACATGCTCCTTTTTTCACAATAGAGCTCAAAAAAACGGTTAATTGTAAAGCATGGAAAACTTAAGAACTCAAAAACTGAAATATTAGTTCAAAAGTATTCATCCCCCTTGCTCAATAATTAGTTGAACAACTTCTCATAACTATTACAGCCAGTAGACTTTTTGGATAAGTCTACTAGCTTTGCTCAACATGATGGAGCAGGATTTGCTCATTCTTCTTTGCAAAATTGCTAAAGCTGTACCAAGTTATTTGGGGAACAAAGATGGACAGCAATCTTGAGGTCTTGCTAGAGATGTTTGAGTTAATGCCACTCAAAAACATAGATTTTCTTCATATGAAGCCACTCCATGGTTGCTCTGGCAGTGTGCTTTGGGTCATTGTTTTGCTGAAAGGCAAACTTCCTTCCCAGTTTAAGCTTTCTGTTAGAGGCTAGCAGGTTTTTATCCAAGATCTCTGTGTATTTGTTTCACCATCAATCCTGACCAGTCCCTCTTGCTGAAAAGTATCCCCATAGAATGATGCTACCTCCACCAAACTTTATGGTAGGGTTGGTGTACATGGCTGATATGCAGTACTAGATTTATGCCACTTGTACTGCTTAGTGTTAAGGCCAGAAATTTCCACTTTAGCTTCATCCGACTACAAGGCCTTCTTCCACATCTTTACAGTATCTTATAAGTGACGCTTTGCAAAGTCTTTATGGGCAAGGATACACTTTTAATGTATGACGTAAATGCAATACTGCACATCAGCAAGGTAACACCATTCTTTCTGTAAAGTATCGTGGAGGTAACATGCAATGAGAATGCTTTTCAGCAGCAGGGATTGGAAATCTGGTTGGGTTGATGGGAAGATGAATGCTGTGAAATACAGAGAGATCCTGGATTAAAAACCTGCTAGCTTCTGTCAGAAAGCTTAAACTGGGAGGAAGTTTGTCTTCCAGCAGGAAAACACAAAGCACAGTGCCAGAGCAACCATGGAGTCACTTCAAATTAAGAAGATTGACAGTAGCCCTGTTAGAGTCCTGAACTCCTGCTGTCCCCTCTCCCAATTGCCCAGTCCACACACCCTCCCTGCCCCCAAAATCTCTCTCCCCTCTGGTGAGCGTTTGTGTTCCAAACTCCCCAACTTTAAAGAATTACGCCTCCATGACGACCACCCTCTGCCTGACTGACTGCAGGTCAGGTTAAGAAAAACAGTTGGAGAGACTACATCAAGGCAATGGTGCTGAACTGCAGGGTATCAGCCCCAGGGTACTGAAGGCCTGTGTGAGCCAACTGCCTGGTATTTTGCAGCACCTTTACAATCAGTGTCTGGAAAAGATACCGGTACTATGGAAGACTTCCTTCTTGGTTCCTGTACCCAAGAAGGTGACTCCATCTGAACTTAATGACTACAAGCCAATTGCCCTCACATCCCATATGATGAAGGTGCTAGATAGGCCGGTCCTGACTTACCCTGGACCACAGATGAGATCTTCATTGGACTTTCTACAGTTTGCCAACCAACCTCGTGGGAGTGGATGATACCATGATCTACCTTTGCAGAGAACTCACTCCCACCTGGATGATGCTATTGGCATTGTGAGAATCACATTTTTCAATTCCTTCAGTGCCTACAATACAATCCAGCCACTTTTGAACAAGAAACTAAAGGTTGGGCATAGACAAATCCACTGGCACCTGGATTACTGACTATCTGACAGACACCACTTGGTATGGCTGGGAGTTCTCAGAACTAAGGGAATAGTAGTAGAGAAGTTGATGAGTTTGAAACTGATAAATCCAAAGGACTTAGTGGTCTATGTTACAGAATATTGAAGTAGTAGTCTCTAGAGGTGGTGGATACTCTGGTATCTAGATTCTGGAATTGTTCCTGTGGATAGGAAGAGACAATTGTGACCCCCACTATTTAAGAAAGGATGAAGAGAGAAAATGGGGGACCACCAATCTGTTACCCTAAAGTTAGTGGTAGGTAAAATGCTGGAATATACAGTATATAAAGGATTTAGTAAAAATAACTTGATAAGAATGACATCACTGAGCAGAGTCAACCTTAATTAAGGGAAAGTTATGTTTGACTACAATGTTGGAGATCTTTGAGAATGTAATGGATGTGCTGTATTTGAATTTCCCTAAGGCCACTTAGAGGAGGTTGATTATCAAGATTAAAGCAAATGGAAATGGGGTAATGGTTTAATACAGTTTGTCTATTGGACAGAAATGAAAGCACAGGTATTCTTTTGGTCTTAGATTATACTTGTATGGCAAGATTGCAACAAATGCTTATTGGACTAGTTTCAAACTGGCAAGTATACTATCTGAGAAAGATTGGAACTGTGTTCTCTGGAGTTCAGAAGAATGAGAGATTTAATTGAAACAGAGGCTTGGCATAGATGTAAGGAGGGTGTTTTGAGCACATAAGAATCTGCTATAGTACAGAAAGCAAGACAAATCTAGGATAAGATGGTTGAAAACAAATTTCCATTGAAAGTCACTGCATAAAGTGTGCAGCATAGGAACAGGCCTTATTGTCCATCGTACCCATGCCATCCATTGTATCTATCTACATCAATCTCATTCATCCACATTAGGTCCACAGCCTTCCATAGCTTGGCTATGTAAATACTGGTTTAGATGTTTCTTAAATGCTCTTCAAAGCTCTCCACCACCTCTTAAGGCAGTGCAATCCAGACTCCCAGCACTGGAGTGAAAAAAGAAACTTCCCTTTGAGCCCTTCTAATTCAACTAATTTTCACCCCCAAACTATACCCTCTTGTCTTCAACATCCTCCATATCTCCCACCTTTCAAGTTTCATTTGCAGCACCCCCAAGATTGTCTGTTCCACAAACACAAACCCAGCCTGTCCAGTTTCTTATAACTAATGCTTCAATCCAGGCAGCATCTTGATGAATTTCCTGTGCACATTGTGTTTGTTCTGAATCAACAAACCTAAAGTTGCATAATTTTAAGAAAAAGCATTGAAACAGGACCAGAAATTTTACTTGCGTCTGCAGGGTGGACTGATGTCAGATACGGAATGGAATGCAAACAGAAAATACTGGATGCATTCAGCAGGTCAGGCAACTGTGGAAAGAGAAATTCTGCTTTTTATATTTCTGGCATCTGTAGATTTTTATTTTCACAAAATAATGCAACTAGCAAATTGTCAGGCTAATACGGGTGTCTTTCATTGAAGCAAGGTAATATTGGGGATAAGGCAATGGCAGAGAAGTCTTTATGGAAGCAGATGAAGAAAACCACCCAGAAATTGTGAACTACAGGTCTAAAGTGAATAAGTTCAAATATATTAGTATTAGTGTAAAAAATTCTATTATAGAGATAAACGGGATTAGAAGGCAATAAACTCCTAACTTCTGATGGCATGCACCCTGATGAAGGTGGCTATAGAGATGCACCTAAAATTTCCTAATAGCTCTTTTAGTTTTGAAAGATAATAAATTCAACTCCATTACTTAAAAAAGGAAGGAGAGAAAAGAACATTGTTGATTAATTAGCCTGTTGTCAGGAATACAAAAAAAATGTTAACACCTCAATCATTGACAATCCTTATTGAATGCTTTGGAAGAGGGGATCATGTAATAAATGCAAGTTTGTACAATGATGAAATATAGATGGCAGGAGGAAAACGCAGAGCTACTTGCCAGTGAGGATAAGAATAGGATGAGTAAGCAGATGAATGTGTGACTGAGGAATTGGGGAAGGGTTTCAGATTTGTGGATCATTGAGATGTCTTCTGAGGAAGGTATGACGTGTACAAAAAGTATGGGTTAACCTGAACTTGAGAGGGACAATATCCTTGCAGTCAGGTTTGCTAGAGCTGTTGGGAAGATTTGAACTAGTTTGGCAGGGGGATGAGAACCAGAATGACAGGGTGATTGGTATACAGTAAATGCAGCATATGGTGAGACTAAGGGAAGATAGACAGCTACAGGGAACATTTGTGGTCAGTGGGATGGGTTGAAGAATGCAAGAAGAATCAGGAACAAGAGTCATGAAGTTAAAGCATAGATCAGTACATGGAGCTACAATATTGTGGCCATTGCTGGATGTTCCAGGGTTTAGATTTTCAAAAAGGACAGTGAGGGTTGTAAAAGAGGTGGAGTGACATTGTTAATCAGGGATAGTATCACAGCTGAAGAAAGAGGAATTATCTACTGAATCAGTGTGGTTGGAAGAAACAGGAAGAGAGCATCACTATTGGGAGTATTCTATACACCCTCCAATAACAACAAGGGAACAGTTTGGGCAGCAAATTTTGGAAAGGTGCAAAATTAACAGGATTGTTCTCATGGGTGACTTCAACTTCCCTAATAATGATTGGTACCTCCTTAGTGCAAAAGCTTTAGGTGGAGCAGAATTTGTTAGGTGTGTCCAGGAAGGATTCCTGACACAATATGTAGATGTGCCTTCTAAAGGAGAGGCCATACTGGACCTGGTACTAGGCAATGAACCAGGTATCAGATCTTACAGTGGGTGATCATGTCAAATACAGTAACCACAACTCCGTGACCTTTAGAGTGGGATAGGAGCAGACAATATGGTAAGGTATTTAATTGGGGGAAGGGAAATTATACCTTTAGGTAGGAACTTGGGAGTGTAAATTGGGAACAGATATACCCAGAAAATGCACAACAAAAATGTGGAGACATTGGGAACACTTGCATAGGATTCCAAATAGGTTCATCTCATTGAGACATGGAAAGGATGGTAGGGTGAAGGAATTGTGTATGACAAGATGTGGATCATCTAGTCAAGGAAAAAAGAAGCATACTTAGGTTTAGAAATCAATTAAACAGGGCTCTAGAGATTTACAAAGTATCCAGGAATGAGCTTAAGAATTGGCTAAGGAGACCTGGAAGGGGGCATAAAAAAGGCCTTGGTGAGTAGGATTTAGGAGAAACCCAAGGCATTCTACATGCAAATGAAGAACAGGAGGACAGCCAGAGTGATGGTCAGACCGATCATGGATAGAAGAGGAAACATGCCTGGACTTGGAGGTGGTAGGACAGGTACTTAATGGATCTGTCCCCAGGGACAGATGGGATATACCCCAGGTTACAACGGGAACTGAGAGGAGATTGCTGCACCTTTTGCTATGATATTTGCATCCTCACTTGCCACAGAAGTAGTACTATGTGTTTGGAGGAAGGTGAATGTTATTCCTTTGTTCAAGCAAGGGTGTAGGGATAACCCTGGAAATTATAGACCAGTGAATCTTAATTTAGTGGTGGACAAGTTATTGGAGAAGATTCTTAGAGACAAGATTTAGGAGCATTTGTAGGAACATAGTCTGATTAGGGATTGTCAACATGGCTTTGTAAGGGGCAGATCATGCCTCTCGAGCTTGTTAAAATTCTTTGAGGTTGTGACAAAGCACATTGAAAAAGGTAGAGCAGTGGATGTATGTGGATTTTATTAAGGCATTTGATAAAGTCCCCTATGATAGGCTCATTCAGAAAATCAGGGACATGTGATCCAGGGAAACCTGGCTGAGTGGGTTCAGAATTGGCTTGCCCCTAGAAGGCAGAGGGTGGTTGTAGATGGAGCAGAAGTGTAGAAGGGTGTGTTGGTAACTGCAGATGATGTGAAGGTTAGTGGTGTTGGGCATAATGCAGAAGGTTGTCTTAGGCTACAATGGGACATTGACGGGATGCAGAGCTGGGCTGAGGGGAGAAATGACAGATGGAATTCAACCCTGAAAAATGTGAAGTGATTCACTTTGGAAGGTCACATTTGAAGACAGAATATGGGTAATGGGAGGTTCTTAGTAGTTTGGAGGAACAGAGGGATTTTGGGATCCATGTCCATAGATCCCTCATAGCTGCAAAACAAGTTGATAGTGTTGTTAAGAAAACATATGTAACTTCAATTAATTGGAAGGGATTGAATTCAAATTGTGTGAGGTAATGTTGCAGCTCTATATGACCCTGGTTAGACCACACATGGAATATTGTCTTCAGTTCTGGTCACCTTATATGAAGGATATGGAGGATTTAAGCAGAGTGCAGGGGAGATTTATAAGGATACTACCTGGATTAGAGTGCATGCCTTAAGTTCAAAGTAAATTTATATCAAATTACATAAGTCCCCATATACAAATGTGAGATTTATTTTCTTGTGGGTATACTCAATAAATCCATAGAATAATAACCATAACAGAATCAATGAAAGACCATGCCAACTTGGGTGTTCAACCAGTGTGCAAAAGAAAACAAATTGTACGAACGCAAAAATAAATAAATAGCAACAATAATAAACAAGAAATAAATATTAAGAGCATGAGATGAAGAGTCACTTAAAGTGAGTCCATTGATTGTGGGAATGTTTCAATGGACAGTAAAATGTCCATTGTGAGGCGATTCACGAGGATGATTCCAGGAATGAAAGGGTTATCATCCGAAGAATGTTTGATGGCTCTGAACCTGTACTTGCTGGAATTTAGAAGGATGAGGGGATCCCACTGAAACCTTTCAAATGTTGAAAGGCTTAGACAGAGTAGATGTGGAAAGGATGTTTCCCATGGTGGGGGAGCCTAGAACAAGAGGGTACAACCTCAGGAGAGAGGGACGTCCATTTAAAACAGAGATGCGGAGATATTTCTTTAGGGCAGCTGTGGAGACCAGGTTGTTGGGCGTCTTTAAGACAGAGATCGGTAGGTTCTTGAATGGACACAGCATCAAAAGTTATGGAGAGAAGGCCAAGGAGTGGGCTTGAGGAGAGGAGGAAAGGATCAGCCATGATTGAATGGTGGAGCAGACTTGATGGGCCAAATGGCCTGATTCTGGTCCTGTGTCTTATGGTTTTATAATGCAAGTGAAATTATTCCCTATGGTTCAAGAGACTGATGGTTGAGGGGTAAAAACTGTTCCTGAACCTGATGGTGTGAGTCCTGAGGCTCCTGATGGCAGCAGCGAGAAGAAAGCATGTCCAGGATGGTGAGGGTCCTTGGTGATGGATGCTGCTTTCCTGCGACAGCATTTCATGTAGATGTGTTCAATAGTGGGGAGGGCTTTACCTGTGATAGACTGGGACGTATCCACTACTTTTGTAGAACTCTCTGTTCAAAGACATTGGGGTTTCCATACCAGGCTGTTATGCAGCCTGTCCACCACACATCTATAGAAGTTTGTCAGATTTCTAGATGTCACGCTGAATCTTTGCAAGCTCCTGAGGAAGTAGTAGCACGACTGTGCTTTCCCCATAATTGCACTTACATGTCGGGCCCAGGACAGGTCCTCTGAAATAATAACTATGAGGAATTTACAGTTGCTGAGCCTCTCCACCTCTGATGCTACGATGAGGATTGGCTCATAGATCTCTGGTTTCCTTCTTCTGAAGTGAATAATCATCTCCTTCATCTTGCTGTCATTGTGTAAGAGGTTGTTATTAGATTAGATTACATTACATTTAATTTTACTGTCACTGTGCTGAGTACAGATACAAAGCCCATGAAATGCAGTTAGCATCTAACTAGAAATGCAAATAGTGCTATTTACAAAATAGCTGTGAATAAAAAGTAAGTACACTACAGCACACTACGCTTTATACAGCACACAAATATAAAAGTACTGAGACAGTACAATATGGGTGCAGGACTGCTTAGCACTGTGATGTGAGGTTCAGCATGGTCACAGCCTCAGGGAAGAAGCTCTTCCTGTGCCTGCTGGTGTGGGAGCGGAGGCTCCTGTAGTGCCTACCGGATAGGAGAGGAGTAAAAAGTCCATGGTTAGGGTGAGATGCATCCTTGATAGTGCTTTTCGTCCTGCCCAGGCAGTGTTTATGGTAGACGTTCTCAATGGTGGGCAATTGGGTGCCAATAATCTGCAGTTTTCACCACACGCTGGAGAGCTTTGTGGTCCGATATGGGACAATTGCCATACCACACTGAGATGCAGTTGGTGAGTATGCTCTCAATGGTACAGCGGTAAAAGTCCGTCGGTATCCTGGGACAGAGGTGAGCTTTCTTGATGCTCCACAGGAAATAAAGGTGCCGTTGCACCTTTTTGATCAGGATGGAGGAGTTCAGAGACCAGGTGAGATCATCGGAAATGTGGACACCAAGGAATTTGTAGTTTGATTCACATTCCACTACAGCTCCGTTGATGTAGATGGGAATGTGAGTGTGGCTCCTAGCATGCCTGAAGTCCACAATGATCTCCTTGGTCTTCTGGGTGTTAAGGGCCAGGTTGTCAGCACACCATGCGGCCAGGTGCTGGACCTCGTCCCAGAAGGCTGTCTTGTTGTCCTCATCTGATCAGGCCAACCACTATGGTGTCGTCTGTGAACTTGATTATGGAGTTAGAACCATATATAGGAACGCAGTCATAGGTGAAAAGGGAGTACAGAAGAGGGCTCAGCACACAGTCTTGAGGCACTCTCAGGGTGAGAGTGGAGGAGGAGAGGCTGTCTAACTTAACAGATTGGGGTCTGTTAGTCAGAAAGTCCAAGATCCAATTGCAGAGGGATGAGCTGATAACAAACTGGCGAAGTTTGGTGATCAGCTTGGAGGGGGTCACAGTATTGAATGCCGAACTAAAGTCAATGAACAGCATTCTGACATAAGAGTTGGGGCTCTCCAGGTGGGTCAGGGCAGAGTGAAGTGGCGTGGAGATGGCATCCTCTGTTGACCTGTTGGTGTGATAGGCAAATTGATGGGGTCCAGGGTAGTGGGCAGACAGGATTTCAGATGTGGAAGAACCAGTCTCTCAAAGCACTTTGCAATGATGGGGGTGAGTGCAACTGGGCGGAAGTCATTCAGGCCCGGTCAGTCATTATGACGCCCCTCAGCCAGATTTTCATTCTCCCTCCTATATATTGATTCATCACCACCTTTGATTTGGTCTATGACAGTGGCGTCGTCAGCAAACATTTGATCTGTGCTTAGCCACACAGTCATAAGTGTAAAGCGATTTGAGCAGGGGGTTAAGCACATAGCCTGTGCTGCTGGAGATCGGGGAGGAGATGTTGTTGCCAATCTGAACTGAATGAGTGAGGACATCGAAGATCCAATACAAGCAGGTATTGAGGGCCAGGGTCCAGGAGCTTATTGATTACTTTTGAGGGGATGATGGTATTGAATGCTGAATTGTAATTGATAAGGTAAATGATGTATACATCTTTGCTCTCCAGGGTTGAGTGAAGAGCCAATGAGATTATATCCGTTATGGACCTGTTGTGCCGGTAGGTAAATTGGAGTGGATCAAAGTCACTTCTCAGGCAGGAGTTGATATATTTCATCACCAGTCTCTCAAAGCACTTCAGCAGAGTGAATGTAAGTGCTACTGGACAATAGCCATTAAGGCCAGTCACCATATTCTTCTTGGGCACCAGTATAATTAAAGCCTGCTTGAAGCAGGTGGGTGCATCATACTCTCAAAGTGTGAGGTTAAAGCTGTCAGTGAACATTCCAGCCACTTGATCAACACAGGTCTTTTGTACTTGGCCAGATACCTCCTTTGGGCCACATGTTGGCCTCAGAGACTAAAACCATAGGATCACTGGGGGCTGTGGGAGTTGGTGATGGATCTGCCATGTTTTGGCCCTCAAAGCAAGCATAGAAGGCTCTGAGCTTATCTGGAAGCGAAGCCCTGTTGTCACTTAAGTGGCTTAGTTTAACTTTATAAGAGGTGATAGTGTTCAATCTCTGCCACAATTGTTGAGCATCTTTCATTGATTCAAGTTTAGTCCAGGTAGGTTCAGCGAGCTAGGGTTTTTCTCTTTGGAGTGAATGAGAAAGAGAGGTGACTTGGGAGAGGATTATAAGGTGATGAGAGCCATAGATGAAGTGAACAGCCAGAGATGTTTTCAGAGGATGTAACTAGTAGAATACAAGGGGATGTAACTTTAAGATGATTGGAGGTAAGTATAGTGGAGATGTCAGAAAGTGGTGACTGCATGGAATGTACTACCAGGCTTGGCATAGGGGCAGATACATTAGGGACATTTAAGAAACTCTTAGATAGGCACATGAATGATAGAAAAAAGTGAGAGCTATGCCGGAGGGAAGGGTTAGGTTGATCTTAGAGTAGGGTAAAAGTTTGGCACCACATCATGGGCAGAAGGGCCTGTACTGTGCTGTAATGTTCTAGAAACATCAGGGGTTTGTAGGCAGATTAATAGACAAGGTCATGGCAGCTAGAATACAATATGGAAAAATTTGGAGGCATCATCTTTGACAAGAAAAATAAATAGTGAGAGTTTGAATGATTTTAGGGTGTTTTAAGGCAAGAGACCTGAATGTCCTTGTATATGAAGTTAGTATGTGATTCAGGGAGCAAATAGTCACAGTCACCCTACTCTAACAGAGTAATTATAATCAATTACTATTGAGACCACAGCACGCGTACAGGACCGGTTTCCCTATGTAAGGAAAGATGGAGTTGCTGGAAAGGAAATGCAGCAAAGGGTCCTGGGATTGAACATAAGGTACAGGAGCAGAATGGACCATTCAGCCCATTAGTCTACTCGGCCATTCAATCATGGCTGATCCTTGTCAACCCCATTGATAACCCTTTTCCATATAGTCCTTAACTCCTTTACCAACCAAGTACCTATCAATTAAATATGCCCAGTGACTTGACCTCCATACAACGAATTCCACAGATATGTCACCCTCCAGCTGAAGGGATTCCTCCTCATCTCTCTTTTAAAGGGACATCACCTTATTTTGAGGCTTTGCTGTCAGAGTTTGGACTTTCTCACCAATGAAAATTATTAATACCCACTCAATCCAGACCTTGCAATATCCAGCAGTTTCAATGAGATCTTCCCCTGTCCTGAACTCTGTCCAGTACAGGCCGAGAGACTTCAAATGCTCCTCATAAATTAAACTTTTCATTCTTGGGATTATTCATGTGAACCTCCTTTGGACTCTGTCCAAGCCCATCATGACCTTCCTCAGTTACAGGGCCCAAAATTGCTCACAGTGAATTCTGACCAATATGCTATAAACCCTCAGCACTGCATTCTCATTTTTGTGTTCTAGTCCTCTCCAAATGAATGCCAATGTTGCACTTGCCTCCTTTTACCATCTCAACCAGCAAATTAACTTTAAGGCACTCCTGAACTAGAAATCCCAAGACCCTTTGCACCTTTAACTTCTCAATTTTCTCCCCATTTTGAAAGACTACAAGACAAAGGAGCCAAATAAGTGATTCATCCCATCGTGTCTGCCATTCTTTCTGGACTGATTTATTGTTCTTCCTTAACCTCATTCACCTGCCTTCGTGTAACGTTTGATACTCGGGCTAATCAAGAAACGATCAACCTTCGCTTTAAATGTACCCAATGACTTGGACCCAACGGCTGTTTGCAGCAATGAATTCCACAAATTCACCACCATCTGGATAAAGAAATTCTTCCTCATCTCTATTTTAAAGGGATGTCCAGTTATTATGTGGTCTTGCCCTCTGGCCCTAGATTCTCCTACTGCTGGAAAGAAATCTCTCCATGTTCACTCTATCCAGGCCTTTCCGAACGATAGGTTTCATTGAGATTCCACTTAATTCTTCTAAATTCGAGTGAGTACAGACCCAGATCAAATGTGGTCTGACCAACATTCTCCCCCAACTCTCAGATTTCTGCAGGGATAATTTTCTCTGCAATTCTCTTGTCTATTCATCCGTCCCCCCTTATTTCCCTCCCAGAATTTACCCCTGCAGACAGCCAAAGTGCTACACCTGCTCATTCACCTCCTTCCTCACATCCATTCAGGGCCCCAAATAGTCCTTCCAGATGAGGCAATACTTCACCTGTAGATTTGCTTGAGTCTTCTATTATATCCAGTGCTCTTGATGTAGCCTCCTCTACATTGCTGAGACTGGTTGCAAATCAGAAGAGGGAGTGGGAATCACTTTGTGGAGCACCTCTGCTCCATCTGCCAAAAATGTAATTTCCCAGTAGCCCAACATCTTAATTCCGGGATTCCCATTCCTGTTCCAGCATGTCATTCTATGGCCCCCTCTTGAGTCATGATGAGGCCACTTTCAAGGTCAAGGTGCCTTGCCTTATAATCCATCTGGGTAGCCTCCAACCTGATGACATGAATATTGATTTCTTCTTCCAGTTAAAAGAATTCCTTTACCTTCCCCTCTTTTTCTATTCCCAACCCTGGCCTCTTACTTCTTCTCTACCTGCCTATTACCTCCCCCTGGTGCCTCTCCTCTGTCCCTTTCTCCTATTGTCTACTCTCCTCTCCCATCAGATTCCTTCATCTCTGACCCTTTAATTTTCCCACCCACCTGCTTCACCTATCACCTTCTAGCTATCTTTCTTCCTCTTAACCCATCTTTTTATCTTGGTGTCTTCCCCCTTTTTTTCCAGTCCTGAAAAAGAACTGGAAAAAGAAGAAGGCTCTTGGTCTGAAATGTCAACTGTTTGTTCATTTTCATGGATGCTGCCCGACCTGCTGAGTTCATCCAGTTTTTTCTGTGTGTTGTTTTGGATTTCCAGCTTCTGCAGAATTCTTTGTGTTTACCACTAAATCCTTGCTTTTCTACTTTATTCTTCTTGAAATCATTGCAAACATTGCATTTGGCTTCCTTACCACTGACTCAATCTGGAAGTTAATCCGTAGGTAATCCTACACGAGGTCTCCCAGTGCAGGACTACCTACAGATTACATTGCACCTCTAATTTCTGGATTTTCTTTCCACTTAGAAAGTAGTCTATGCCTTTATTCCTTCTACCAAAGTGCATAACCACACATTTCCCTGTGCTTTTTTCCATCTGCTAATTCTTTGCCCATTCTCCCAAGGTGTCCAAGTTCTGCTACAGACTGACTATCTTCCACTCTACCTATCTTTGTATCGTGTACAGACTTGGCCACAAAGCCATAAGTTCTGCCATCCAGATCATTAACATGTAACGTGAACAGAATCAGGCTCAACACAGAACCTGGGCAGCCCCCTTTAATCCAACTCTTTGCCTTTCGCCAGTCAGTCAGTCTTCTATCTTCACTTTTTCAGTAGAAAATAGTCTAGAACTTTATTCTTACTATCAAGTACATAACCCCACATTTCCCTAATGTGTATTCCATCTGCCACTTCTTTGTGCACTCTCCCAACCCTCCTCCGACTCTCTGCCTCCACAACATTTACTCCACAAATCTTGGTATCATCTGCAAACTTGGTTGCAATGCCATCAGCTGGTTCATCCAGATCATTAATGCATAAAGTGAAGAGTTGCAGTCCCAATACTTCCTGCAGAAGTCCATTGCTCACTGGCAGCCATCCTGAAAAAGACCCCTTTATACCCACTCTATGACTTCTGCCAGTCAGCCTATCTATCCATGCTGGTACCTTGCCTGCAATATGCTCTGCTCTTATTTATTAGCACCTTTTCAAAGACCTGAAAATTCAAGTAACACTGACTGGCTCTGCTTTGTCTAATATGCTTGTTATCTCAAATAATTCTAACAGATTTCTCAGCTCACCTTAATGGAGCTGTACTGATTTCATCTTATTTTATATATACTTCCAAGTACTCTAAAATTTCATCCTTAATAATGGACTCTAATATCTTACTTACCCATCAAGGTCAGGCCTGTGCTATAATATCCTGCCTTTTAACCTCACTTATGAAACAGTAGTGATACACTTGCAATTTTCCAGTCCTCAGAAACCCTCCCCTATAGCACTTTTAGTTGTCTTCTGTTCCCAACATCTGGATTCCCACTAATCTTCGCTATATTGTATATTTCCTCCTTTTGTTTTTATGTTGTCCCTGACTAATCTTGTCTTGTTAGCCATGGTTGCCTCATCTCCCACCCCCGAGTGTTCTTCTTCCTTGCAATCAGCTTCTCTCTCTCAAACTGCAGAATGAATTCAGTCATATTATTGTCTCCTCATTGAGCTTGCTAATCAAGTCAGGCAAATCCAGAATTGCCTGTTCTCTAGTGGGCTCTACCACAAGCTGTTTGAAAAAGCCATCTTGTAGATTTCTTGCAGTCTACTACTAACCAGCCCAGTTGTTATAGCCGGGAATAGAAGTGGGGATGAGGTCACACTACTTATTAAATACTCCCAATGGCCTGCATCTCCAATAGCCTCTGACAGCCAAGTCCAGCTCCTGGCCTTCACATGTGGCTTAGCTACTGAGCTCAGCAGAACTTTTTCTACTGACAGGAGAAAGGGTAAAGGCGAGTTATTGGCACCTTAAACCCAGCAGCATCGGGCAGAGGGGGCTCATCAGCCATGGTTGGTAGCTCATCTAGGAGAAGGAAAACAATTTCAAACTTCTGCTGTCTTGTGGCTATACTCACTCATAGGGAGGGATTTGGAGTAAGCACCAAGGAAATATCTGGAGCTGGAGACTAAATTGAGTTCAACGCTGATTGGCACCTCCTGCGATACCACTGGAGTCAAAACGGTACCTGTTCTGGCATTGCTTTGGATTCATCAGCTGAGTGGAGAGGAGTCTGTTACTTGGGCAACAGTCTGCTCTCCATACCGTGCTGCCCTGAACTGCGTATTGGCTTGCATAACATGTAGACAGCTGGAACACACATCCATGGTCAACCCCAACCAACAGAGGGCCTCAACTACACACCTGATTCTCCCAGTTTACCCACATATTAAAGTCCCACACACACAAGATGCTGGAGAAACTCAGCAGGCCAGGTTGCATCTAGGAAAAGAGTAGAGTCAACATTTTGGGCCAAAACCCTTCAGCAGGACTGGAGAAAAAAGCTAAGGAGTAGATTTAAAAGGTAGGGGAAGGGGAGGGATAAATGCCAGGTGATAGGTGAAACCTGGAGGGGGCAGGATGTGGTAAAGAGCTGGGAAGTTGATTGGCGAAAGAGACAGAAGACCATGGAAGAATGAAAAGGGGAGTGGAGCATCAGAGAAAGGCGATGGAGATAAGGTGAGAGAAGGAAATGGTGAAGTGGGGGGTGAGAGCATTACTGGAAGACAGAGAAATCAATGTTCATGCCATCAGGTTGGAGGCTATCTGATGCACCATCAATAACTCTTGGAGATGGGAGGCAAACGACAGGCTTTTATTAGCTGCAAGAAATGACCACACAACTTCCTGGAGACTGAGGGGGTAGCAGTGCCTCCAATCGCCTTTATACGGGGTCTGGGGGAGGAGCCACTGGAGCAGTCAGCAGAGGGGTGTGTCCAGACAGGTATATGTAGTTCACCACACTGTCCAAATGGAATGTAAGGAGTTGTTCCTCCAACCTAAGTGTGGCCTCATCACGATAGTGGACATATCGGAATGGGAATGGGAAGTGGAATTAAAATGGGTGGCCACTGGAAGATCCCACTTTTTCTGGCAGACAGAGCGTAGATGCTTGGCGAAGCGGTCTCCCAATCTGCATCGGGTCTCATTGATATACAGGAGGCCACACCAGGATCACCGAACACTGTCATGTCCACTTGGTGTATTGGGTACTCCACATCATGACTACTATTAGGAATTCTAGACAGAACTCCCATGATGGTCTTTCTACCCTAATCACAATCACAGTTTACCACGCTATAACCACCCTGATCCCTTGCACTAAAAGGATCTTGTTTTGTTCTGTTTTTTACTTGTAAAAATGTGCATAATTGATGTCTTTATTTTTTTTGTCAAGAATGCTGCTAATATGATGCAGCTGCAAGTAACATTTTCACTGTACTTGTGCATATGACAATAAACTCAACTTCAACTTTGCTCTTTGCGGTTCCTCAACTCTATCCACGATTCTACATCTTCTGATCCTGCATCGCTCCCTGCTATTGATTCAATTTCATTGAGTACCAACAGGACCACCCCACCCCCTTTGCCCACATATCCTATTGAAAATAATATGTACCCTTGGATATTTAATTCCCAGGATCATCTTCCTGCTATGCCACTCTGATGCCCATAACGTTGTACCCACCAATTTCAATCTGCGCCAGTATAAACTCATTTACCTTGTTATGTAAACTGTGTGTGTTTAAATACAACATCCCCAGAATTACGTGCACTGAATCCTCCCTTAAAGTTGACCCCATTATAGCTAAAGTTGTTCCTAACACTTTTCAAACTGTTGTTTTTTTTATTCTGGGAACTTTAATAACTTCTCCCGTGCTCCCTTTCCCTTTATCCTTTTCCTCAGCTTTCCTCGCTGTTGCACCCAACTCCCCACTGTCTGGCAGGTTTGTTTTTAGTGAACTCTGGAGTTTCATTGAAAGCTATCGAATATCGAAAGGTCGGCATGGAGAGGGGCAGTCTAGGACCAGAGGGCACAGTGTCAGAATACAAGGGCGTCCCTTTAGAACAGAGATGAGGAGGAATTTCCTTGGCCAGTGGGTGATGGATCTCTGGAATTCATTGTAACAGATGTCCGTGGAGTCCAAGTCTTTGGGCGTTTCTAAAGCAGAGTTGGATAGGTTCTTGGTGAGTAAAGGTGGCAAAGGTTACAGGGAGAAGTCACCACAGTAGCATAGCGGTTAGCACAATACTATTACAACGTGAAGCGTCGGAGCTTGGGGTTCAATTCCAGTCTCCTCTGTAAGGAGTCTGTACACCTTCCCCATGGAATGTGTGGATTTCCTCTGGTTGCTCCGGTTTCTTCCCACAGTCCAAGGATGAACCAGTTAGTAGGCTAATTGGTTATGATAAACTGTCCCATGATTAAGTTGGGGTTAACTCGGTGTTGTTGGAGTTTGCTGGGTGGTGCAGCTCGTAGGGCCTATTCCATGCAGTACCTCTATATACAAAATATTGTAGGAACTCCTTAATTAACTCCTTAACTCCTCATCAGGCAGAATTCACCCAGACCATTAATTCGCCAAGACCCCTGACCAATACCACTCCCATGCATCCAGGATTTCTCTGCCCACCTGGCAGGGAATTTTCTTTGTCTCCTCTCCTGAGGAGCTCATTCTCGGGAATCCCCTGCATGTGCTGAGAGAGTTTCTCCCAACATCCACGGTACCATTATCTGCTTCGCAGCAAAGGTCAGCTTTTATGGACAGCGCCAAAACTTTCACTCCATTGCCCACGACGCAGCATGGCCTGCCGCGGTCGCACCTGTTGGTGGATCTGCGAGAGGCGAAATGTGTTTGTGCACCATGATGGACATCAGAGTCCCCTGCAGCTGCCCGTTCCACGTGTTGGGAGCAGGGGATAAGTTTTTTACACTGGACTTTGGAGGATCCTGAATAGTGTTTTTGTGGATCGTCTCAAGCCTGCCCATTTGGACCTGAACTCTCCAGTGGAAGTGGCACAGCCCCTGCGGAGGGGCCCGCCTCCCACCTCCAGGCCCTTTAACATTGACTGCGCTTCCTCCTCAGCACCTGCCCATGAAGACAGGAGTAGGTTCAGCTGAGTTTTGTGGGCTGCTGCTCGTTTGATTTTGTCTGCAAGGGTGAATTCTGGGGGGCATGTGTAGGGACTCATTAGGCAGAATTCATCCAGACTGTTAAGGGTTAAATTCACGTGTAGGTTACGTGTTATGTTGTGCGCTATTAAGTTTTGGGTGTGAGGTTTTCTCTTATATATACCATGTCGCCATTTATTGGGTTTTTCATTAAAGTTTACGTTAAAAGTAATTACACTGGTGTTGATTTTTGTCGACCCTCCTATAATATACAAGGCAGGACAGTAGGTTGAAGGGAATGAACCAGGATGGAATGGTGGAGCAGACTTGATGGGCCAAATGGCTTGATTCTGCTCCTATGATTTATGGTCTTATATTCAGCTAAGAAAACCTTCCAGCTTAGTGTAGAAATCTCTAGGTAGGCACTGTACAGATGGAATAACCTTCCTCTGCCCACATGACTCCAACCCAGAGATAAAAATCGGAGATTTGGAATTAGCGTTATAAATGTATTGATATTAGCTTGGGCTTAGACACAGTCAGAATTATCTGTAGCTGGTATCACCTTTTGTGCTGTCCGAGTCAAGAAGTATTGTGTATGAATTGCTCAGAACCAGTCTGTCTTATCAAATTCAAGCCTATTTTATCAATCCTTTCTTTCCTACTTTTCTGAACTTTGTTCTGCTTAAGTTATGAATACTTGCCATATGTCAATGATAAGCTATTACAGATTTATATACTGAGATTTATCAGAAACAGTGGATTTGTTTAGAAGCAATCCTAGAATTCCTTCCGAATGTTGATCCAACATCGAATTTAGATCCTGTAAAGCACAAGACAAGGAAACACTGAGAAACAGAATATTGGTGTACATCCATTTAGTTGGTAAAGAATGAGCTTATGAAACACTTGAAATGTGACATCTGGGTCATGGGCACCTAGAGCACAGAAAACTGTCGCAGGAATAGCTCAGTTAGCTGCTTAAACCTGTAAATCCTTTTCATTTAGATCATAGCTGGTCCAACCTTCTTCTAAACACAGGGAACGGTAGTGTAGTGGTTAGCACAATGCATTACAGTACCAGCGACTGGGTTCAATTCCCACCGCTGCCTGTAAGCAGTTTGTATGTTCTCCCTGTGACTGCATGGGCTTCCACCGGGTGATCCGGTTTCCAAAAATGTGCTGGTTGGTAGGCGAATTGGTCATTGTAAATTGTTCTGTGATTAGGCTGGGGTTAAATCTGGGGATTGCTGGGTGGCACGACTCGAAGGCCCAGAAGGGCTTATTCCACACGGTATCTCAAATAAATAAATGAACAACCCTTGTCCTTTCTTTAACTGCCTTGTAATTCAATGTATTTTTGTAACAACCTTACACCTTCAAAGGCGTAAGCCTAGCAAGCTCAGTTTCCCTTTCATAAGTTAATATCCTTATGATTTCTAAATGCTCTGCTTTTGTTTCAGTAATGGATCCCAATGTTTTCCAATGGCAGATGACTGAGAGAGGCCACTTGACAGCTGAAGAAGCGCTTTCTAGCTTAATTCCACTTTTCATTCTTGTAGTCTTGTAGAATAAAACACTTCAAGTGTTTACCTGACTTTACCTTTGTTATCCTTTCAAGCTCTATGTTCCAGATCCCTAACACTTCCGGACAAATATATTTTTAACAACCTTATAATTGGGTGGCAGGGTGGAGCTGCGTCTCTAACAAAGGAGGTGTAAGGTGCTCCTTCCCTCCGTGAGCCTGTGGATCACCCTCAGGCAAGGTGTAGCACCTGCTTAGGCCCTCTGCTCAGAGTCACATGAAACCATGGGAGCAGGTAGTGGATGGTCATTTGAGCAGCCGGTGCATATCACAAGCCCTGGTTATGTGACCACTGACGCCCGTATTGTAAAGACACTGTGCAGAAGAAGGCAATGGCAAACCACTTCTGTAGAAAAGATTTCCAAGAGCAATCATGATCAAAGACCGTGTCATATGACAAGGCACATGATGATGATCCACTCTAAACCCATGATCCTGGTTGTTAACATCCTTGCTAAAGAAATAGCTCTTCACCCAATTTATCCACAAATGGTGTAATTTTATGCAGTTCAGTTATTCTCCCCACACGTAAAACCATACAATTCCAGAAATGTCCTCAGAAAATTCCTTTGGATTCCTCCAATATAACTACATTATAATATGACCAGGACTAGAGACAGTATCTTCTCCAGCACAGCCTTGCTTTGTATCCTATACCTATTGCTTGAATAATACAGTATCTATTTTGTCTCACCTACCTGTCCAGTCACCTTAAAGTATCTGTGGACAGGCAATCCAAAGTGTCTTCATTCCTCTGCAGTTCTCATTAGACTCTTATTTATGAAATAATTCCTTCACTTGTTGGTCCCCCACAAGTGTAAACCATGCCACATTAGATTCCATTTACACCATTGGGAGAATGTCATCAAACCACTTTTGGATCTCTTATGTCTTCTTATCACAAAAGATATGCCAATAAATACTTTTATTCTAGAACCAACTTTCCATTTCTCATTGATTGTCGTGGTTAAAGACCTGTCAAAGATCTTGCTGAAATTCACGCAAATGACATGAAGACAACTAGCCTCATTACAAACAAGAGGAGATCTGCAGATGCTGGAAATCCAAGCAACGCACACAAAATGCTGGAGGAACTCAGCAGGACAGGCAGCACCTGTGGAACAAAAGTACCATCGACATTTCAGGCCGAGAACCTTCAGGCTCATTAACCCCTTTTGTTACATCCTTTAAAAAAATATGGTATTAGTCAGACATGTCCTTCCTTCCAGAAATAAATCAATGCTTTTGTTCTTCATTAACCTATGTCTCTCTAAGAGAAAATTAATTTTGAACTTCCCCTACTTTGCCAATGAAAAGGGATCCAACACTGATTTGATGACATAAAACAAATGGTACTCATTGTCGTACGTTGTAACAAGAAGGAATCACATACATGGTCTATCTGAATTAGGCAGATGTGGTTGGGGTGGGAGGAGAGATAGGATAGGAGAAAGAAGGTTGGATGTTGTCATCTTCAATTATGTCTGGTCCTGCACTGTTTATTGGTAGTACTGTGACAGAAGCTGTGATCTCCTGCATCTCTTCTGTAGACGCAATGGGGCCCTCACCAATCTGCGCTGCATAGTCTTTTTTTTTGCAAGAAAGATAGAAACGTATATCTATGTATGACTCATTCTGCCTTCCCCTTTACACCTTCTCTCCTCCTCACCTGCCCATCACCTCCCTCTGGCGTCCATCGAACTTCCCTTTCCCCTGTGGTCCACTCACCTTGCCTATCAGATTCCTTGTTTTATCAGCCCTTTACTTGCTCATCCTTTCTGCCTCCACCCACCCACCTTCCCCCTCACCTGGGTTTACCTATCACCTGTCGGCTTGTACTCCTTACCTCCTCCCCTCCTCCTTGTTCTGGATTCTTCCCCCTTCCTTTCCAGTCCTAATGACGGGCCATGGCCCGAAAAGTTGGCTGTTTATTCCTCTCAGCAGATGCTGCCTGACCTGCTGAGTTCCTCCTATATTTTGTGTGTGTTGATCTGTGCATGGCATCCTTGCTGTTGTTGAATTACAAACTGTTTTAGGGGTTGTGGTAAACTATGTATACCTGTCTGGACATGCCCCTCTGCTGACTGCTCCTGTGGCTCCTCCCACAGACCCCGGTATAAAGGCAATTGGGGCACTGCTCCTCCCTCAGTCTTCAACATGGTCATGCTCCCTTTTCGCTCTTAATAAAAGCCTATCATTCACTTCCAGTCTCCCAGAGTTATTGATGGTGCATCAAAGGTGAAGGCTGGCATAGTGTTTGGTGTGTGAACATGTAGTGCTGTTGTTTTTAGATGGCTTTTGTTGGTGTTTCCACTAAAGCTGAGCAGGTGTGTGAGGTCAGTAAATATTTTTGACACTTGTGTCAATCCTTGAAATATCACAAGATATACACCTCTAACTATCTTTTCTCCAGTGTCATTTTATTCCTTTCCCTCATCTCTCCCCCTCAAGGCTTCTGGATCTCTTGTCAGGGATCTATCTCCTCTGCAAGATCGTTGAGGTTCATGTGTGTGAAACGGATATACTTCTATTCTGCCTTTATCACCATGATTACCGTACCTGCAAAATTCCCAGCAGTGCCAGATTCTGTGGTCAAGTAACTTAACAGAGGAACTGAGAGTGTCTCTGTTAGCCTAAGTTAGTTTCAGAAGGCGTACACGGGCCTATTACATTCTCATGGGAAAAGTAATATGACCAGTGTTTCCATACTAAGACAATCAGCTCTGAGCCTCATACAGATGTTTAAATAATCAATTGAATTCTGAGACCAAATGGGTTTAAATCTAGAAACAAATTATGCTTTATCAATATTTGCCCTCAAGCAGATTTCATCTGCAGTCTGTGACGTCACCCAGATGATCATGGGCATGGTTGAAAATCTAGTCAGTGGAGGATGGATGTTCCCTGAGAAAAGTGGTTGAATTAGAAATTTTTGATGATTGGCAGATAGTTTGAGGTGATAGGTCAGATAGAGAGAACTCCTCCCTCTGATAAGGAAGACCAGAAGAAGTAGGTATAAAATTTGATCTGGAACGTTCAGGATTTTTTCACACAAGTGACTATGGGAAACTGGAACTCCTTCCCTAAGAAGTTTTGGGGTAGGGATTTTGGACAATTAAAACCGGTATTGAGAAATTTTAGGCAAAGCATTAAGGGAATTGGACTCAAAGTGCGTAAATGTGATTAAGAGGCAGATTAGGAACGATTGGACTATATAGCTGACAGGTTGGTCAGAGGTCAAGTGGCCTACTGCTCTTGCAGTGTGCTTCAGTTTCTTGCAACTTGTTTGGCAAGAGGAGAGCATCAAATGGTGCCAGTTAGCTTAGAATAAAACCTAGTTTATACAACCATGGCTGGCGGCCCATGTTCGGCTTGAAGTGTCAGCACAATACAGCAGCTCCTCCATAAAACTTCTGTTACTCAGTAAATCTACATACATCATCAGTAAGTGATCTGTGGGAAACCAGGAAGCACGAATACACGGGCACATGGGCTACATAGAGTGTCATCTACTAAACATACCTGGCACATGACCTCCATAGTTGGGAATCATTGGTTTGTTAATGTAAATTATACTATTAGGTTGAGGATCATCTTCACGGTAACCTCTGAGCATGTTCCTTACAAAGTACTGAAAAAAACAAAAAGAATCGAATCAGAGCAAATCTTTCCTGTTGTTGGCACGTCATTTATATCCATTGTGAATTGGCAGAAGGTCCCTACTGCTTGAACCATTTGATTGGAGGTCCACTGATGTCAGAAAGCTCCCACATCGGTCCCATAAGTTCAGTCTCAGCTCTGGGTATCCAGGCTGTCCTGAGCGTTTCTGGAGATGGAGCGAGAGATTCTGGGGCCAACATGCTTCTCCAGTGAGGAAGGTTTGCTTACCGAGAAATCTATTTGATCAGAGTCAGAAGCGTACCAAGCTTCCAAGCCTGTTCTTTTGAGGTTCAAGACTTCATAGACATGGTTGAGTTCCTCCTGACAAAACCATTATTCTCAGGAAGTGAGAGCTGGTTCAATGGCTGGACTAGAAACTGTGACATCCTGGCACCCCTGCAGATTACAGAACTTAGAAATTGGTATCTTTACCCATCTTAGGTCAAGTTAACTTGAGAACGCAAAGATTTAAAAATAACTGGATCTCCTTCCCATGCTTCCAAGTCCACACTCTCTTTGCTCTTTGTCAGAAGCATTGATTTCTGAAATGCTGAAAAAATATCTACTTTTTTAAAGCCAAGGGAGGGTCAGAGTTTCAAAGACCATGTGTTCAATCAGCTTTTGAGTTGAGGCCTAAGCAAGGTGGTGAAGGGAGTGTAAGGTTGCAATTACGTTGGAGCAGCCATCATCTTATTACACAGAGAACGCATCTGAGGGGATGAGTGGCCTCCAGCCGCTTCCACTTCATATCTTTAACCTCTGTACAAAAGTTACATTTTACCTGCTTGCGCTGAAACCGATCCATGGCATTCTTCACCTGTTGTCGGTAAGAATGTGCAAATTCATTGGACAGAGATGGGATAAATCCAGTGTAACCTACACCAAACAAAAAGACGGACTCATCAGTTAGTAACTTATCAGGGGTGATTGATGAGTTCGTGGTCTAAGGTAGAAAGAGATGAGTTATTAACTTCAAACTTTCTGCATAATCACTCAAAGAGTTGAACTGCATGTGCATGTAACGAGAGCTGTATAACTCATCTCCTTCTACCTTAGGCCATGAACTTATCAATCACCCCTGTAAAATAAACAAAATTTCAATGGGATATCAGATTCAACAAAATCCTACCCAACCATGTAGTGCCCTTCCTACCCACCTCCCATTCCACAGCCTATTTACCCTCTGACAGCCCATAGCTCCTCCCCTCCCAATCACCATGTTCCTCAAACCCACTTATTGAAATTTTACCTCCAATCTCACCCTCCAGCTACCTACTATTACTTCAAAGTGACCACATCTTCACCCCTGGTTATCATGGTTGATATCCCCGATCTCCACCATCAGCTAATTAACTTTTACTTGGCTACAGTTCTCCATTTTGCTTTCCTTCCTAAGAAATAACTCCACCAAACATGGTTTGGGTGAAAAACCTTCTGTCAGCTCTTCTAGCTCACTTGAATGGACTGGATTGAAAGCGTGTAAAGCAATCTTACTATGTTAAAACATAAGCCTGAAAATCAGTTTGTTGTTTTAACTGAAATATAATTTGTTCACATACTCCATATGCTTTGATTATTGTGGACTTGTCTCCTTTCCGTCCAACTACTTTTTCTGAGATTGACCCTGCCACCTACCTGAGATGGCTCTCCTCTGGAGTTCAGGAGGTTGGGTAGCAAAAAGGTGCTTGTTCTTGTACAGATGGGCCCAGGTTACTGGATCCACGTTTGCAGCTACAGGTTTCAGTGGCCTGTTCTCATTGGCCGCGACCAGCTAAGGAAGGGAAAATCATCTCATTAGGCAGAAATAACATCTCATCTACATTATGACTGCGAGCCTCAGCACTCACTCCCTCTGTACAGAGGTTATTGTGGATGCAATTGATCACTCTGCTTTCCTGTTGTCTCTCTGCTCTGCGCTACAGATCAAGTATGAATCAAGTACAAAATTCTTCAAGGGCGTGAGAAGGTGGATAAAAGGAAGGTGTCTTTCTTGGCAGAGGAGCTTAGAACTAGGGACCACCGTATTACAATTAGGAGTAGGTCATTTAGGAAAGAGCTGAAGAGAAACTTCTTACTGGATGATGGCCAGTGTTTAGAATTCTGTAACCTGGAGGGCTGTGGGGCTCAGCTATTGAATGCAATGAGTTTCTAGACATTAGAAGAATGAAGATTTTGGGGATAGAGCGGGAAAGTGGTTTGAATGTAGAAAATAATTCATGATCTTGTTAAGTAGTTGAACAGGCCTGTGGGTGTGAATACTCTATATTTTATGTTCTTATATTGATGTATCGAAAGCCCCAGAGCAAATATCTTCATATCAGATTGTTCATCCTTTACCATCACGTAATACTTTCTCCTCTGTACTTTACTGTTGGCTGAGATTTTGGGAATACACCACCCTCTAATCTCACTCCCCTTGTGCCAGGTTAGATACAGAATGTGTTGCTAAACCTAAATCTCTCTGCCCCAACAGAATACCGTAGCCCCAGTTTTGGAAGAACTAATGTGGCACTTCTCCATTCTCTATATACCTTGGGTTCATCTCATAATGAATGCCCTGTCCAGTTGCAGGTAAACTTCTTGCTTAAACTCTCTCAGTAAGAAGCCATTGATCCTTTTATTCTTGGCTGGAATGGAACCAGGTCTTTTCATGTTCACAATTAAAACATTCATCACTTTGGGTTGAATTCAAGTGTTTCATGAAGGTCAAAAGGTTTCTAGTCCTGCAGCAATGTAGCTGATCAGATAAGTGGGAAGGAATAACTTGGTTAATAAAAAAAGATCTAGTGCTTTCTTGGCTTATATGACAAATAAACTCTTCTCGGGTTTCCAACTGGTACAGGTATCGATTTTAACTGACGTTTTGGAGGAAAATTCTGCCATCTTCTTCAGGGATAATGCCTGGGCATGTCTAGCACAGTATTTATACCCTGTTTTCCATCCCTCCTGATTGGTTAGTCCTCATCCAATCAGGTTTCCACTCTCCCACCTTGTTTACAATCAAATTCCAGTTCTTACTTCGAGCAAGACCTTTGACTTTGTTAAAACTCTTTTCCTCTAGTTTTATTTCAATGGCTTTCTTCACCAGGTTGTTCTAAAAGCCATTGACATAGCACAACAGTTTTGTGCTGTCGAAGTCAATCCTACGGCCATTGTGAATGCAATGTTCTGCCACTGCTGATTTCTCCAGGTAGCCCAAACAAATTTACCTACTGTGCTCCTTGATGTGAGTTTCCACTGTGCGTCCCATTTGTCCGATATACACTGCTGCGCATTCACCTGGTGAAGGAAGCTATTGAAATAAAACTAGAGGAAAATAATTTTAACAAAGACAAGGGTCTTACACAAAGTAAAAGCTGGAATTCTATTGCAAACAAGGTGGGACAGTGGAAACCTGATTGGATGAGGACTAACCAATTAGGAGGGATGGATGACGGCAGTATAAATACCACTGGACCAGACATGTCCAGGTGTCATTCCTAATAAAGATGGCAGAGTCTGCCAATGTAACATTGGTTAAAATTGATATGTATACTCGGTAGAAAGCCTGAAATGAGTTTAATGACTTGGTACCTCGCAGGCTTACCTTTCTCCTCCCATCCACATGAGTAAAGAGCACAGGCTCTTTCAGTTTCTGCATGTATTCCATCTGGCGTTTCCGTAAATCCAGTCCGGACTCGAGGGTCTCCCTGTAGTAGGTCCCACCAAAGTTGAATAACCTTTGCGGAATGTAGCCTGTTAAGTAAAGACGGTGAGGGATGAGAAGACTGAGTGTTCATCATTGCTCCATCCTTTGGATGAGGAAATCGGACCTTCCATTTACAAGGAAGAAGTACAAAAGTTTTTCACGCAGAGAGTGGTGAGTGCGTGGAATGGGCTGCTGGCAAAGGTGGTGGAGGCAGATATGATAGGGTCTTTTAAGAGACTCTTGGACAGGTATATGAAGCTCAGAAAAATAGGGGGCTATGGGTAACCCTAGGTAATTTCTAAGATAAGGACATGTTCGACCCAGTTTTGTGGGCCGAAGGACCTGTATTGTGCTGTAGGTTTTCTATGTTTCTACAAAATGCTAAAACCTACGTTGTGTAGGGCTTTCACAGGACTCCATTCAAAGCACTGGTTTTTGGCGTTGGACTTGGTTTTACGGGGTTTTGAACAAGTGCTGCACAGATTCACCATCGTTAGATTATTGGGGTAGGTCCCTTTGGCTAGACTGGAAGTATAGTCAAAGTGATCTAGTTGTAGTAATTAAGAATTTTGAAGCAATTTGTGAGAGTGGTCAAAGAGAACTAGCTATACCTTTGATGCTGCAGCAAAGGGCGTGGCATTAGAAGAGGGGTACAGTCAGCAGAATCCAGAGAGGCTTGGAAATCTGACTTCCCCCCCCCCCTTTCCCCACCCCACAATATGAAGCAAATGCAGAACTGAAGTTGATAGAATTTTGCTGGATGGGAATACCAACATAACCCTTAGCTTGGAGAGGAGTGGGGCTACTGTGTGCAGGCTGATTGTATGCTCAGTAAGCGCGGTTAATGGGTGCAAAGTGAGTGGGGATTTGTTTGAGAGGAGCGAATGTGCAGGGTGTGTGTGTGTGTGTGTGTGTGTGTGTATGTGTAGAAATTCGGGTGAGTGCAAAGTGAATTTCAGAAGAATGCATTCGGTGTAAATATGTTCAGCTGACGACCAGCATGACAGGTAAGTGGAACTGAGTTTGTTCAAAATGAGTGTAGAGACTGCATGCAGAGTGGGGATGACAGTGTGCAAGGAGAGATCAGAGGGGTAGAGATGACATATGGGATGGAGGCAAATGTGTTCAGGGATTGAGAGAAAAGTTCACAGGGCAGACAGGGAGGTGTAGCAAGGGGGAGGCGTACCGGAATAGCGGGTGAGGTGCACTGGGATAGAGGGAGACGTAGAAGTGTATAGGGGTGGCAGGGGAAGTAGGAATGTATAGGGGTGGAGAGGGAAGTAGGAGTGTATGTGGGTGGAGAGGGAGGTGTACCAGTGTCTATAGGAGGTGGAGGAGGAGGTGTACAGGGGTTGAGGTTATGCTGGGCGAGAGGTAGAAGTGTATAGGGGTGGAGGGGGAGGCGTGCGTGGGTGGAGGGCTGGTATACATAGGTGGAGGTGTGAGCAGTGATGGTGAATCTGCCTGTGCACAGATGGTATGAAAGTGTGTGTAGGGGATGGATTTGAGTGGGTGTCTGTGTATTTGTGCGAATGTGTTGAAGTGATTAAGTACTAACATGTTCCAGGTGAGTTTCTGTGGTACAAGTGGGTCGGTACAGGGTGAAGAATATTAGAAGATAGGAAGTAGGAGCAGGAGTGGCTCATTTAATTTCTTCAGACAGTGGATGACCTACCTCAGTGGCATTTTCCAGCACCTTCCCATGTTCCTGATGCCCATAGTAACTGAAATTAATCAACCTCTTGTTTTGTGCATTCCACAGTTCTACAGGGGCAGATGATTACGAACTGAAAGCATTTTCCTTTTCTCAGGCCTGAAATAGTGCACCCCTAATTCTTGGACTGTGACTCCTGTCCCCAGAACCCTCAATCAGGGGAATTGTCCGCTTTACATAGAACTGAGCTTTAGTGAGTCCTCACCTCATTCTTCTCAGCTCAAATAGGATAAAAATAATAAAAAGGCAGCAAAAGATAAATAATTACAAGAATAAGGCCTAGACTGTCAGTCTCTCCTCAACCATCTTACCCAATTTACCAGGAACTAATCTTGCCCACAGGCTCTTATGGCATGTATAATCTTTTTAAAGTAATAAGACCGGAGCAATACACAATACTTCAGCTGTGATCTCACCTAAGCCCAATACAACTACAGACAACTCCTGTATCTAATAAACTAGCCACTGAGTGCATGTTCACAGTCTTCTACTGCTGTGGTCCATCCATTTCAAGGTTCGATGTGTTGTGTATCCAGAGATGCTCTTCTGCACACCACTGTCGTAATACCTCGTTATCTGAGTTACTGTTGCCTACCTGTCAGTTTGAACCAGTCTGGCCATTCTCCTCTGACCTCTCTCATTAACAAGGCATTTTACCCACAGAACTGCCACTCACTGGATAATTTTTCTTGTTCGCACCTCATGACCATGTCTGCGTGCTTTTATGCGTTGAGTTGCTGCTATGTGATTGGCTGGTTAAATATTTGCATTAACAAGCAGGTGTACAGGTGTAGCTAATAAAGTGGCCATTAAGTGTAAGTATCTAACAGCTTCACTCTCAGCTGTTGGGATTAAATTTCATCTGCCAATCTCCACTCAACATTTCAAATGATCTGTTTCCTACTGTTACTTCAGACAACCTTCCTTGCTCTCCACAACACTATCAATTCTTGAGTCATCTGTAAAGTTATTAATTATATCTCCTACACTCAGATGCCAGTGATTAACCCGAATCACACACAGCAAAGAGCTGTAGTGCACCACTGGTCGAGACTTCCAATCAGAAAAACATCCTCCATTCCTACCCTCTGCCTCATATCAGCAGCCAAGTGTTGGATTCAATGACCTAACATGCTTGAATGCCATGTGGATCAGTCTGTCATGTGGGGCCTTATCAAATGCCTTACTGAAATCCATATAGACAACCTGCAGAGTTTTTCCGGCATGCTGTATGCGTTACTCTGGATTTCCAGCATCTACACCCAACCTTCGTTAATCTCCTCGGGTTCTTCCTCAAAAATTTCAAGCAAATTAGTGGATCAGGAATTCTCCTGCACAAAGCCGTGTTCACTCTTCCTAATCTGTCCCTGATTTTCCAAGTGTACAGAAATCCTGACTCTGAGAATTTTCTCCAGTATTTTCCCCGTCACTGATGGAGGACTCATTGACCCGACAGTAGACAGTTACTGGAGGTGAGTGTGTACAGATGAATGCGTACTTGGTGAGCGTACAGGTAATCTGGCATACGCTAAGTGGAGTTGAATGTGTCCATAACAGACATGAGAGATTATAGATGCTATAACCTGGAACAAATGTGAAAGGAATTCAAAGGGCAGGCAGCATCTGTGCAAGTAAAATGAGGTCATTGAGTGTACGGTTGTGGTCTTCTGTTGCTGTAGCCCATCCGCTTCAAGGTTCAACACGTTGTGCATTCAGAGATGCTCTTCTGCACACTAGTGTTGTAACATGTGGTTATTTGAGTTACTGTTGCCTTCCTGTCAGTTTGAACCAATCTGGCCATTTTCCTCTGACCTCTCTCATTAACAAGTGTTTTTATGCACAGAACTGCCACTCACTGGATATTTTTTGTTGTTTGCACCATTCTCTGTAAACTCTAGAGACTGTTGTGTGTGAAAATCCCAGGAGATCAGGAGTTTCTGGGATACTCACACCACCCCATCTAACACATGGTCAAAGTCACTTAGGTCACATTTCTTCCACATTCTGATGTTTGGTCTGAACAACAACTGAACTTCTTGACCATGTCTGCATGGCTTTATGCATTGAGTTGCTGCTATGTGATAGGCTGATTAGTGACCCTCAATTGGTTGAAATTGACCATGGATGTTGTGTCCTCGCTATCTACATTGTTGGTGCAGCACTGTCTGAGGCTGACAAGACCAATGCAAGAGAGGTAGTCTCTGTCACAAAGGTCGCATTTATAAGTGGTCTCAGCTCTACTGGAGATTCCACATTCCTGTCTATGGGCCTATTTGACTTTTGCCGGTTTTTAGGAATTATTCCTCACTTCACTTAGGGTGTGTTTGACTACAAGTTCCTCCCAGGACTCAAAGTTGATGTCCAGTGCCTTCATGTCCCACTTGTAGTCATCCTTGTAGCTCAGTTGTGGGTGACCAGCAGTTCTCTTGACTAAAGTCAGCTCATTGTAGAGAATATCTTTTGGGATGCGGCCAACCTGCATGAGGCAGACGTGGCCCAGGCAGTGCAGACCATGTTGCCTGATCAGGGTGTCCAAGCTAGGGAGGCCAGCACGAGAGAGAGCTGGAAGCTGTCAAAGCCAGGGGGTGTAGTGGGGATAAGCTCCCGCTAAATGCTCCCAATGATGTGTGTCTCAAATAGCTTCTGACAACCAAGCCCAGATCCTGGCCTTTACATGTGGCTTAGCTACTAAGTCTGTTGGAACCGTTTCTACTGACAGGAGAAGGGGCAAAGGTGGATTACTGTGCCTTAAAGCCAGTCACTTCGGGCAAAAGGGGCTCATCAGCCATGGTTGGTGGCTCATCTAGGAGAAGGAAAATTCTGATCTCAAACCTCCGCTGCCTTGTGTTTATACCCACTCATGGGGTAGGCTTTGGGAGTAAACCTTGAGCTGGAGTTCCTAAGGCAGTCCTATGTTGAGTTCAATGTTGACTGGCAACTCCTGTGGCACTGCTGGTGCCAAACTGTGCCGTTCTTTTGGATTCATCAACCGTGTGGAGAGGGGGAGCCTGTTGCATGGGCAACAACTTCCTCGCCATATCATACACCCTGGCTTGCGTACTGACGTGACCTTGCAGCATCAATACTAACCAGGAGAGGACACTCCTGCTTCACCTCGTGGCGTTGGCTGACTGGATATTTGCATTAATGAGCAGTTGTACATGTGTACCTAATAAAGTGGCCACTGACTGCAAGTATGTTTCCAGTTGACCTTAAATCAGGAATTTAATTGAATTGTCTTTATTATGTACATCCTTCGTATACATGAGGAGTAAAAATCTTTATGTTAAGTCTCCATTTAAATGTGCAATGTGCAATTTATAGTAATTTGTAATAAATAGTATTTACAACAGGACAGTCAATACAACAAAGAAACACAATTGTATCAGCATGAATTAATCAGTCTGATGGCCTGGTGGAAGAAGCTGTCCCGGAGCCTGTTGGTCCTGGCTTTTATGCTGCGGTACCATTTCCTGGATGGCAGCAGCTGGAACAGTTTGTGGTTGGGGTGACTTGGGTCCCCAATGATCCCTTGGGCCCTTTTTACACACCTGTCTCTGTAAGTATCCTGAATAGTGGGAAGTTCACATCTACAGATGCATTGGGCTGTCCGCACCACTCTCTGCAGAGTCCTGGTACAGTTCCCATACCAGGTAGTGGTGCAGCCAGTCAGGATGCTCTCAATCGTGCTCCCGTAGGAAGGGCTGAGAGGGAAAATGAGAGATTGTTGGTATGAGGGAGGGGTGGGGACAGAGGTTGGTACTCATAAGTGGAACCAGGTGAGAAGATGAGATCTGTACGGAGTATGTGAACAGGCAGGTATGAACAGGATGAGGGAACACAGGAAAAGTGAGAAGTGGCTCTGGGGTCTGATCCAGTTTCAGATCACCCTTTCACCCCCTCAGCCTGTCAAACCAACAGTCATATTTTTTGTTATAGCATCCAGTTTTTGTTCTGTGTCAGTCACTACTGTTAATTGTTCATCCTTGCTTATTAACTGAGACGATAAGCATTAGGTGTTTGGGAAGATGGGGAAACTGTTGATTATGGAGCATCTCTCTGCTGGCAGGGATGACTCACCAGTGTAACCTGGAATCAGTTTCTGTGGATGGATCTGGTCCGACACATCAGGCAGACAGTATTCCTCATATTCTGGAAGGCCCTCAGCTGGAGGTCCACTCATTGGTGACAGGACTGATTGGTCAGCTTTCGATTTCCTAGGATCCTGCAGGATATCATGAGTAGTCTTTCCGTAAGTCTTCCCAAACCGGAATGGGAATGTCTGGGTGTAGCCTCCATACCTGGATCGGGGACAAAAGCAACTCATTTCAGAAGCACTCCGCAGACAACAGCTCCAAAACTAGATATAGCAATGAAACAGGCCACTCAGCCCACCTCGCCCATGCCAGCCATCAAGTACTGTGTACACATACTAATCCAATTTACCAGCATGCTGCCTGTTTACCTTGGTGCATCAAGTGCTTGTCTGGATACTTAAATGTTGTAAGAATACTTGCCTCCCTTCACTCAGGCAGAAAGATCCAGCTTCCAATCACCTTCTTCATGAAGAAAAATATTCTGCCCGTAAGTAGTGTACATCTTACTGTAAACTTATGCCCTCAAGTTTCAGACACCTTTGCCCTAGGGAAACATTTCCTAGTATCTGATATAATTATGCCCTTTATAATTATGTATACCTTAATTAGGAACCTTCAACGTCACTGACCAAGTTACCCCTATTTGACACCCAGGGTGCAATTGTCCACGTTGCAGTGTGTGGTGACCTGTTGGAATGTGATGCTGTGGAGACCAGAGAATGCAGATGATCTGCAATTCTCATTTCTCCCCAACATCTCTGCTCCCCTTCTTTCCCTTCCCTTCCCAACCCCACAGATCATGATTTCTGGACTATATTTCCAAATGCATGAGAAGAATGGTGAAGACGACAGCTAGGACACTTGTAAGAGCAGCGAAGTTGAACATTGGTTTGGCCAAACTAGAATATATTGGGCACTTGGATATCATATTATGGGTAGGTTGTGATTGCACTGGAGAAGGTGCAGAGGAGATTCACCAAAACGTTTTCCGGGATAGTGTTTCAATTGTGAGGAGAGACGGCTAGGCTGGGCTTGTAACAGAGAAGAAGAGGGATGGCTTGATAGAGCTGTACAAAGGGGAACAGAGAGCACTGATAGTAAAAGGTGTCTAAAACTAGAGTTTTAAGGGTAAGGAGTGAGAGGTAAGATCTAGAAAATACCACTCAAGAAAACGATGAAAGCAGAGACTCGTAACATTTAAGAAGCATCAGATAAACACTTGAGTTGCCAGGACTCAGAAGGCCACAGGCCAGATGCTGGAAAATGGTATAAATGGGGACACGATGGACCAAATGACCTGTTTTTGCTCTCAGTGACTCAACCCTGAGCCTCTTCTGAGCATGTAATCAATAGGTGAGCATGGGAAAAGGGTAGATTCAGGATATTCGGATTTCTAAAAGGCATTTGGTATAGGTCAATAATGAAAGGTACCCAATGTCAACACAGTTTGGAAGGTAATTTAATAGCAGAAATAGAAAATAGGGATCATCTTCATGTGGTTGGACTGCACCGGGTAAGACCAAGTGTTGGAACTTCTGCTATTTTCAGTGTCGATTAAAGGCTCAGCTGAAGGTTGTATTGTTGATAATACAAAAATAGATGGAAAACAGGCTGAGCAGGGGGCATGAGTCTGCCAAAGGATGTAGATAGGTGAAGTGAAAGAGCAAATAGATGGCAGATGGAGTAAGATGTGGGAAAAGGTGACGCTATTCACTTTGGCAGGAAGAATAGAAAAGCAGAATCTTGTTGGAATGGAGAGAGAGTACAGAATGCAACACAGAAAGTGAGGATGCCAGTAAATGGGGTAGAGCATACAGTAACTGCACAGGAACATAAATATACACATTTGTACAATACTGTGTTTGTCAGCGTGGAGTGGACAGTGACTTTGTAAATCTGGCAGGAGAGAAGAATGGTGCATCTGGTGAGGGTGAAGCACTGTGGGAGGGGTGTGGGACCGGTGGCAGAAAGGAGTTGCCAGGGCAGCTGGTGGTGTGGGTGCAGACATACCCAGCCCTGAGACACCAGGCAAGGTCACTTGATTCCAAACAATTGGTTTATTGATCATTACAAAATGTCTCTCTGGTGCTTCCCACTCCCTCCTCTCTCCTTTCCCCATATATCAACCATGATTCCCCTCTCCCTGCCTCCTTCCCACTCTCAGTCAACAATAGAGACCCATATCAGAATCAGGTTTATCATCACTCACATCTGTCATGAAATTTGTATTTCTGCAGCAGCAGTACGGTGCAAGACATAAAATTGCTACGGTACTGTGCAAAAGTCTTAGGCTCCCTAGTTATATTTTGTGCCTAAGATTTTTGCATGGCACTGTATTCAGCAGCTGCTCAGGGCGCTGGTGTTATCACCCAGGAGTTCTGTGTTCAGATTTTGATCCTATTCATGAACATATATACCTGTAGTGGAGTCTGTTATTGGGTTGGTTTCTGCTATGAGAGTATTCATTTTCTTGGAAAAATTGTTGAGACAGCTTTTATAACCTGAGTTTAGAAGGGGTCCTTATTAAGTATATAAGATTATGATGAGGTTTACAGGTTGGATGTCAAGTAGATGTTTAATCCAGGGGATAACCAGAACTAGCAAGCATGGCCTCAGGATAGAGAATTACAGAGTCGTCCATAAAGGATGGTGATAAGGGGGGATTTATTCTCTCAGAGGGTTGTGAGTCTTTGGAATTATCTCCTCCAGAGCTGTGGTGACAGAATTGTTGAAGTTTATCAGTTCACTGGTGGTGGTGGGGGAGGGGGGTGTTGGTCGTCAGATTTCTAGACGCTGGACTCTGGGAATGGAAGGTCATGGAGAACGGGGAGGTAGGTGAAGCTGAGGCCAGGGCACGTCAGCCAAAGTCCAATTGAATGGTGCAGCAGCCATGACAGGTGACCTGGCCTATTCCTGCAAGAGTACTGTTCTCCTGCATCCGGGTGAAAATGCATCCCATATCAACATTACTGAAACAGACTAACTCATCACATTCACATTGCTGTGTTACCTACAGTATACTGGTCAATCTACTGTATTTATTGAGAAATAGCTTGGGGCATTTTGAAAAGTGCTACATGGCAACAGATCTTTCCTTGGTAGGATTAGCAGTTTGAGGAAGTACTGGAATGTGGAAGGATTACAGTGGTTTACAAAGTCCTGTGGTCCCCTACGGTACCAGGCAGGTGGGAGCATTGCAAACTGGCTGCATGCTGCTCGGCCTGGTGAACAGCAGCCAGTGCCAGAGGAGGAGCAGCCAGGAGACCCGGAACCTGGGGATCAGGAAGGCTGAGCCTAGAGAGGGAAGGAGTAATTGGCCAGGTGCTGGACAGGTGGCAGAGAACGAGTGCCAGGGGTGGGGGCGAGGGAGAGGGCATGGGTGCTGACATGCCCAGCCCTGAGACACCAGGCAAGGTCATTTTATTCCAAACAATTGGTTTATTGATCATTACAGAATGTCTCTCTGGTGCTTCCTGCTCCCTCCCCTTTCCCTTCCCCTTTTCCCAACTATGATTCCCCTCTCCCTGCCCCCTACCCCACAATAGAGACCCAGATTAGAATCAGATTTACCATCACTCACATATGACATGAAAATTGATTTATTTTGCAGTACAGCGCAATACATAAAATTACTGCAGTACTGTTCAAAAGTCTTAGGTACCCTAGCTATATACATATTTTTCTAAAAATACTTTATTCAGAAATATTACAAAATAAAGTTATTTACATAGAAAAAAACATTCATTAAATCTAGCTATATACATGTCCCTGAAACTTCTACACAGTGCTGTTTAAACAGTAAATGCTGTATTGGGCTAAAATATCTTGATAGCTGCACTATCACACATGGTGTCACAAACACCATCACCATCACAATGGTCCCTCTGCCCCAACAACCTCCTCTCCTCAAAGTCAGATTTATTTTCCCCCAGGTTCCAGCTGTAAATTAGGTTTCCCCCTGCCACAATGACAAAGTAATGAGATGTGAAGCCACTTATGACAGATATACACTGAATAGTACATATAACCACAGATGGACCCTCACTCAATGATGCATAGCATTCAAACACGGTAAATGCATTGAATGATATATATTAAATCACTATTGAATAGCACAAACAGCATTTTAAAATACATAATTAAGAGAAGAATGGCCAATTTCTGATCCTAGTGGTTCCTGAAAGAGGGAATATTGCAAAGCAAACTTCCTGATTACAAAGTCACAGCTCTGGGGTGTTGAGAAGTTGAGAAGAAGAGAAGAGAATTCCAGTGTTTCTGTCAGGAGCATGAACAAGGAAAACTGGACAGCAAACTGAAGAAGGCATCTGGGGGGTGGGAGGAGGGAGCAGGGTGGTGACGATGATCTGAGGCGAAAAAGGGTATGTTTCTGGAAGGAGGCAAAGAGGGGAAAATCCATAATGGGAATTCCGGAACACATAAACACCTGAGAATGGCAATGGTGTGAGAGGGAGAACAGGAGGTCAAGCTGGAATTGTTCCAAGTATTGAGATAGGACTGAAATGGAGGGAAATGAGGTAGGAGGACTGGGATGGAAGGGATTGAGGTAGAGAGGACTGAGATGGAAGGGATTGAGGTAGAGAGGACTGAGGTGGAGGTAAGACTGGAAGGGGATTGAGGTAGAAAAGGCTGAAATTGAGATGGGGGTGCGATGCTGAGAAGAAATTTAAACTCAGTTACGTGTCAGGTGAGAGAGTCGGTGTCAGTTGATACGTGCAGAATAGAGTGCGTGCTGAAGACTTTGAATGAGCTGAATTTAAAGAGAAGGAATCCAGGTGAGTCATTGTGTCTGTAGGAGGCAAAGCTAGCTCGGAGCCCCAGCAATAAGGTGAGCCAGTACAGGGACTGTGACGGACACTGAAGTGATGGAGAGGAGGTGAAGAGGGCTACAGCATAAAGAAAGATTTGCTGGTGATTCTCTACAATTACCTGATGCAGAGATAGCAGAACACTGAGACGCCGAGAGCCTGAAATTAACATAGGAGATGTGGGAATTACTGAACAGGGTCAGGCAGCTTGGTGTAAAGGAGTGATGATATTGGTTCTAGTTTTATTAGACAAGGACGTGCTTCTATTAATAGTCTGAGTGAGGGTCACTTACCCAGGTATATAATGAGGTTCTGGAGTGAAGAGATGTTGTTTCGCTGTTGTCATCCTGCTAATTCAGGTACGTTACTGGCTTGAATATTTAGGAGACACAACCCCTTTCCTACTGTCAATGTCAAGTGGTTACTAAGCAACCAGATGACAGGGTCCGTGTCAACAGCAGTGGCACCTTTGCCAGTCAGTTTGCTGCTGAACATCGATGAGCACTGTTGGGCGGGAATAATGATGGGCTCTTCGATCCCGTTCCAGTCCCACTGGCCTAAAGTATGTGTGGATAGCCATGGACGTTTCCTTCAATTAAAGCCAGTGAACTTGGGCCAGCATGACTTGGGCTGTCCGTCGTCCCACCAGCCAGCCTGTGGCAAGAAAGCTCCCATCCATCCACCTCACCACCACTTCATGAAGGAGAAGTATTTCCCTCATGGCAGCCAAGCTTTTCTAACCCTTCTTGCTCAGTACGAGGCAAAGGCGATGGCGCGGGCCGGCCTGGTGTGTGTGGGGACACACATCCCATCCCCAGCTGAACAGCGAGCCCTGCAAGAAGTCCTGCAGGGAACCGGGACAGGACCTTCATCGACAGCTGACCAGGCCCCAGAAGCGCAGCCCGTCAGCCAGGGAGGCCCAGAGGAGGAAGCTCAGAATGGCCACGGAACGGAAACAGCTCGGGCCCCTGAAGACCAGAAGGCAGTAACTGACCAGGCCCCGAACTACTGCGGGACATGTGATCTAAGGCACTGTGGGCAAGCATCTGGAAGGTTTGCGTTTGGGTCATCATTCTGCCCAGATACCACGACAGCCCCGGTACCAGGGTTTCAGCCGCAGTGTCCATGTGAGATGATCACTCTGACCTATTGTCCTTGTAAGAAACTGAAGGAAGATGAATTAGCAACAACTCCAGGGCGAGATCAGCAGGGGACAGAACCCACTGAACCAGCAGAGCAGCCTGAAGTGGCTCCCACAGAACCAGTAGAGGATACTAACACTGCCCCAGCTCAACCAGCAGAACAGACTGGCACAGATCTCACTGAAGCAGCAGAACCCATCAACACAGCTGAACCAGCAGAGGAAGCTGCTGTGGCTTCAGCTGAGCCTGCAGAAGGGGCAGACACAGTTCCTGCAGAACCAGCAGAAGGGGCAGACACAGTTCCTGCAGAACCAGCAGAAGGGGCAGACACAGTTCCTGCAGAACCAGCAGAGGAGGCGGACACAGTTCCTGCAGAACCAGCAGAGGAGGCGGACACAGTTTCGGCAGAACCAGCAGAGGAGGAGGACACATTTCCAACAGAACCCGCAGAAACCCCAGAAAACTTCACCTGATCAACTAGCAGAAGAACCTTAAGCACTTGTCGATGAGCCAGAAGAGAACTGAAACAGTCACCAGGTAAATACACTCACGTCTTATTCTTTAAAAAAAATACAATAATGAAGAATTATTTGTCTGTTTATGTTGATGGTTTTGATATTGTGCTAACCTGTTGTTGTATTGAATCTGAGTGTTCTAGTCCCTAACCTGACTCAGAACCATCGTCCATCCTGTCTGGCTAAAGTTCACTATTGGCCACAACACACTTCACACAGCCTGGCTCAGCCTTTAAACATTACCTTCTCTCAATCAGCAGAATGTGTTTGTTCTTTTACAACCAGGATCTTAGTCGAATTCCTTTCTTCAGTGGGAGCTTGCATACCCTTCCACCTTACACATGCCGCTGTAAGGTGGACTGGACAGAAAAAAAACAGGCTCATTTCCCAGTGGGAACGTCTCTCCATGCATTGGGTTAGACCACTGCCGAGTGAAATCTCACACCATGAAGTTGATTGTTCAATGATATCACTTGGAAGTAGCTTTGACATCACAAAGTAACTGGGAGAGGAGGCCACGCCAGCTCACAGATGAGAAGTCCCCTCCAAGAAACTATTCTAGTAGTTGTAGTGACTGTGTTTCCTGATTGCGTTATTGTCTCCTAACCTACTGAATGCACATTCTCCGGCCCTCTGTTTGATCACTTTCCATTGTATAATGTACGCTTCACACTCAGTGTCCAGACAGTTCCTACCCTCCTCCAGTGCTATGAAGAAGTGAGACCCAAGTGGACAGCATTGGGTGCCGTGGTGCACAGTTTGGGACTCATGGCTGCAGTCACACTTTGGGATACAGAGTCTCCTGGTTGTGGAGCAGTAGGCCATGAGCCAGACACTGTCTCCATGGGAGGGTAAACTGGGGCGGGCATCACTGTGGGCTCGGAGCTGAGCTTTCCCACACTGCGCGAGTCCCAGGATTGCTTCCAGCTGGATAATGGAATGATCCTGTTGCTGCTGTTTCTCAGAATGGCCATCCATATAGGGAACAACTTGATGCCCCTGTCTGTGGACGTGGAGGGCTGAGGTGCTGGTGACATTCATAGGACTGTGGTCAGTGGTAGGCGAGGCAAGTTAAGCATGCCTGGTAGTCAGTAGGAGAGGACTAAGGGGCATTGTGGCATTGAGCTGTACATTCCTGTGACTGTGAGAACACCATGTCTGTGTCTCCCCATCAACTGTACATTCCTGTGACTGTGAGAACACCATGTCTGTGTCTCCCCATCAACTGTACATTCCTGTGACTGTGAGAACACTGTTTCCATGTCTCCCCATCGACTGTACATTCCTGTGACTGTGAGAACACCGTTTCCATGTCTCCCCATCGACTGTACATTCCTGCGACTGTGAGAACACCGTTTCCATGTCTCCCCATCGACTGTACATTCCTGTGACTGTGAGAACACCGTTTCCATGTCTCCCCATTGACTGTACATTCCTGTGACTGTGAGAACACCGTTTCCATGTTTCCCCATCGACTGTACATTCCTGTGACTGTGAGAATTGTCTCCCCAGTTCACTGACTCCCAGAACAAGTTTGCTCTTGTGTTCACTTTTCACCTTGGCTGAGCTACCTGATGTGCGAGCCTCGCCCAGGTTGGCGCTGAGCACTTGTGATGTGCCAATGGACCCCAGTGTTCACAGAACCTGTTGTTTCCCAAGAATGAGCTGGAAGCAAGTACAAAACCTGCCTTCACCTCAATCCTGTCACCAAGAAGCCCCTGGTCCCTCTGCCTTGTCCCCTCTTCACAATTTAAAACTCATCCATTTTTCTAAGTTCTGGTGCATGAAGTGTCAACTCTGTTTCTCTCTCCACACATGCTACTTGGTGTTCTGAACATTTCAGACTTTTGATTTCAGATGTCCAGCGTCTGGAGTTGTTTGTGTTTTGTGAACTGTGCATCCTGATGTCCAGTGTGGTCACTGTGGGCAGAAAAAGTGTAGTTTATAAGGAGAAGTGTTCAGAATGCTGTTGAACAAGTGAAACTGGGTGAACTTATTCACCAAACGTATAAAGTTAGCATGCAAGCTCAAGAAGTTCCTTGCAAGGTAACTGAAATATTGACCTTCTTTGCAAAGGAAGGACTATAAAAGTAAGGCGGCTTTGTTACAATACAACATCGTCAAAACTAGACACAAGCAATGCGTAGCTTTGGCTTCCAATTTTACAGAGGGATATACTTGTTCTTGAGGCCATTCAGAGAAGATGCACTGAGATGATTCCTTGGATAGAGAGGTTATTTTCTGGGGAGAGGTTGACTAAGTAAACTTATACTCCCAGAGTCACAGAGAAATACACCACAGAAATAGGCCTCAGTGTTGGTTCCCTCCATCGACCACCCACTTACACTCTTCCCAATTTATTTTTGTTGCAGTCCATAACGCCAGAATACATGGGAGCAGAATTAGGCCAGTCAGCCCGCTGAGTTTTCTTCACCGTTCCATCTTGGTTTATTTCGTATTCCTTTCAACCCCACTCTCTGGCCTTCTCCCCATAACCTTTGACGTCCTTACTAATCAAGAACCTATCAATCCCAGCTTTAGGTATACCCAGTGACCCAGCCTCCATATCTGTCTGTGGCAAAGAATTCCACAGATCCACCATCCTTTGGCTAAAGAAATTCCTCCTCACCTCTGTCCTACTGAGCTGTCCTATTCTGAGGCTGTACCCTTTGGTCCTAGACTCCCCACTATATGAAATAGCCTCTCCATGTCCACTCTTGGCCTTTCAATATTTGATAGACTTCAATGAGATCTCCTCTCTTTATTCTGAACTTCACTGAGTACAGGCCCTGAACATTCAAATGCTCCTCCTACATTCACCCTTTCATTCCCAGAATCATTCTTGTGAACCTCCTCTGGACCCTCTGCAACACCAGCATATCCTTTCCTAGATAAGGGGGCCAAAATTATTCACAACAGTCCAAGAGTGGCCTGATCAATAAGACCTCAGCATTACACCCTAACTTTTATTTTCTAGTCCGCTCGAAATGAATGCTTTCAGTGCATTTGCCTTCCTCACGTCGACTCAACTGCAAGTTAACCTCTAGGGAATCCTGTACGAGGAATACCAAGTCCCTTTGCACCTCTGATTTCTGAATTTTCTCCCCATTTAGAAAATAGTCAACACATTTATACCTTCTACCAAAGTGCATGATCAGACACTTTCCCACACTGAATTCCATCTGCCACTTCATTGCCCATTCTCCTAATCTGTCTAATTCCTTCTGCAGACACCTTACTGCTTCAGAACAACCTTCCCCTCCTCCTATAGAACCATAGAACATTACAGCATAGAAATAGGCCTTTTGGCACTTCTTGGCTGTGCCGAACCATTTTTCTGCCTAGTCCCACTGACCTGCACCTGGCCCATATCCCTCCATACACCTCTCATCCATGTACCTGTCCAAGTTTGTCTTAAGTGTTAAAAGTGAGCCCACATTTACTACTTCATCTGGCAGCTCATTCCACACTCCCACCACATTCTGTGTGAAGAAGCTCCCCCCTCTAATGTTCCCTTTAAACCTCCCCCTTCACCCCTAACCCATGTCCTCTGTTTTTTTTCTCCCCTAGCCTCAGTGGAAAAGCCTGCTTGCATTCACTCTATCTATACCCATCATAATTTTATATACCTCTATCAAATCTCCCCTCATTTTTCTACACTCCAGGGAATAAAGTCCTAATCTATTCAACCTTTCTCTGTAATTCAGTTTCTCAAATCCCGGCAACATCCTTGTAAACCTTCTCTGCACTCTTTCAACCTTATTAATATCCTTCCTGTAATTTGGTGACCAAAACTGCACACGATACTCCAAATTCATCCTCACCAATGCCTTATAAAGGACAATGTACCAAAAGCTCTCTTTACTACCCTATCTACCTGTGACGCCACTTTTAGGGGATTTTGTATCTGTACTCCCAGATCCCTCTGTTCTACTGCACTCCACAGTGCCCTACCATTTACCTTGTACGTTCTACCTTGGATTTTCCTTCCAAAGTGCAATACCTCACACTTGTCTGTATTAAACTCCACCTGCCATTTTTCAGCCCATTTTTCCAGCAGGTCCCGATCCCTCTGCAAGCTTTGAAAACCTTTCTCACTGTCCACTACATCAGAAAATTTGCTGATCCAATTTACCACATTATCAGCCAGATCATTGATATAGATGACAAATAACAATGGACCCAGCACTGATCTCTGTGGCACATCACTCAGAGAAGCAATCCTCCACTACCACTCTGATTTCTCCCATTGAGCCAATGTCTAATCCAATTTACTACCTCACCGTGTATACCTAGAGACTGAATCTTCCTAACTAACCTTCCATGCGGGACCTTGTCAAAGGCCTTACTGAAGTCCATGTAGACAACATCCATTGCCTTCCTTTCATTGTAACCTCCTTGAAAAACTCATAGATTCGTTAAACATGACCTACCACGCACAAACCATTTTAACTCTCCCTAATAAGTCCCTGTCCATCCAAATACTTGTAGATCCTACCTCTTAGTACTCCTTCCAATAATTTACCTACTACTAACGTCAAACTTTAATTTCCCAGATTACTTTTAGAGCCTTTTTTAAACAATGGAACAACATGAGCTATCCTCCAATTCTCTGGCACCACACCCGTAGATACCAACATTTTAAATATTTCTGCCAGGGCCCCTGCAGTTTCAACACTAGTCTCCTTCAATGTCCGAGGGAGTACCCTGTCAGCTCCTGGGGATTTATCTACTCTGATTTGCCTCAAGGTAGCAAGCACCTCCTCCTCTTCAATCTGTATAGGTTCCATGATTTCACTACTTGTTTGCCTTATTTCCATTGACTCCATGCCAGTTTCCTTAGTAAATACAGACACAAAAAAAACATTTAAGATCTCCCCCATTTCTTTTGGTTCCATATATAGCCGACCACTCTGACCTTCAAGAGGACCAATTTTATCCCTTACTATCCTCTTGCTCTTAATATACCTGTAGAAGCTCTTTGGATTATCCTTCACCTTGATTGCCAAAGCAACATCATATCTTCTTTTAGCCCTCCTGATTTCTTTCTTAAGTATTTTTTTGCACTTTTTATACTCCTCAAGTACCTTATTTGCTCCCTGTTTCCTATGCACGACATACATCTCTTTCTTCTTCTTTATCAGAGATCCAATATCCCTGGAGAACCAAGGCTCCTTATTCTTATTCACTTTGTCTTTAATCCTGACAGGAACATACAAACTCTGCACTCTGAAAATTTCTCCTTTGAAGGCCTCCCACTTACCAACAACATCTTTGCCAGAGAACAACCTGACCCAATCCACGCTTTTTAGATCCTTTCTCATTTCTTCAAATTTGGCCTTTTTCCAGTTTAGGACCTCAACCGGAGGACATCTTTGTATTGTCTGCAAACTTGGCTGCAAAGCCATCAATTCTATCATCCGAATCATTGACATATAACATGAAAAGAAGCAGGTCCCAACATCGAATCCTGCCAAATGTCACTAGTCACTGGCGGCCAAACAGAAAAGGTTCCCTTTATTTCCACACTTTGTCTCCTATCTTTTATCAATAGTAATAGTAATATCTTTCCTGTAAGGCCATGGGCTTGTATTTTGTTTAACAGCCTCATGTATGGCACCCTGTCAAAGGCCTTCTAAAAATTCAAGAAAGCAACACCCACTGACTCTCCTTTGTCTGTACTGTCTGTTATTTCCTCAAAGAATTTCAACAGATGTGTTAGACAAGATTTCCCTGTAAGGAAACAATGCTAACTTTGACCTATTTTATCATGAGCCTACAAGTACCCTGAGACCTCATCCTTAATAATGGACGCCAACATCTTCCCAACCACTGAAGTCAGGCTAACTGGCCTACCTTTAACCCCTCTTTAGCCTCCCTCTTTTCTTAAAGAATGGAGCAATATTTACAATTTCCCAGTCCTCTGGAACCATTCCAGAATCAATTGATTATTGAAAGATCATTACTAATGCCTCTTCAGTTACCTCCTTCAGAATGCTGCTGTGTAGTCCATCTAGCTTAAGACTTTTCGGTTTCCCAAGCACCTTCTCCTTAATAATAGCAACTACACTCGCTTCTGCTCCCTGACTCTCGTGTTTCTGGCAAGTTGCTGGTGTTCCCTACGTGAAGACTGATATAAAATGTTTATGAAGTTTATCTGTGTTCATTTTACGCCTACTGCTACTTCTCCAGCATCATTTTCCAGTGGTTCCTATCAACTTCACTTGGGATCTGCGAACCACCTGCCCAATGGGCCAATTTACAGTGGCCAAGTAACTTACTCACCACAGTCACAGGGAGAATGTACGGTCTCCACATGGACAATGCGGCAGGTTACTATGGAGCCGGAGCCACTGCAAGCTGTGTACGTCTGCGCCATCCCCACTCACTGTGGAACAATGGGAGGCGACCTCGGTGAATCAGAGAAGGCTCTGAGGGAGCTTGACAGGCAGAATGTTCACATGCTCTCTCCTTGAGAGCCTGGAAGGAGAATGCTTCATTTCAGGATAAGGGATCACGCAGTTAATCATTTGATTCTCCTGGTTTTGACTCTTCACACCTCAGAGAACTGTGCAGGTGAAGTCGTTGATAAATCTAAGGATGGAGGAGACAGATTTTCAGTGTTTAGGAAGGTAATTGGGAGTGGACTGGAAATTGGAATTGAGGCCAAGATCGGAACGGCCGTGTCCTCACTGAATGCTAGTTCAGGGTCGATGGGCTGAATGGCTGACACTTGCTCCTTTTTATATCCTTGTCTTTTTATATTTTAACGACAGGACACTATCTGGCCCAATAAACCTCTCGGCCTCTTGACAAGGCCTTGTCTGACCTCTGACCCACCCACAACTGGGGATGACTGACAACCACCCTCCATCCTCCCCACACTTTTCCTGCCCCCCCCCCACAAAGGACAGGTCAGAATCTGACCCATTACTGAACTCAAAAACCTAAGAGTGCAAGATCAGGCCCATTCCACACCCCAACCATCCACATCAGGGGCAGCATCTGATCCTCTGACTCACCTGATACAGTAGCAACTGACCTATGCTTGCTGTCTGAAGCATTTGGTCAGTGACGCACACTCCTGACAGACAATACCTGTCCCACTGGAGCATGTGCTGCTCTGACAGTGCCTTCCACTGACCCTCTGATCCCTGTATCCAGTGACAGGACAGTGACTGACCAACTGACCCAAGTATCCAGTGACAGGACAATGAATGACCCTCTGACCCATTATCCCAAGTACGCAGTAGTATGTCCAAGTTTGAACCATTGGATGGATTACTGCTTGACCAATTCACAGATTAATATCAATACCATGTCATCTTGTAATATCCCACAAGATCAATAATGACCTGTTTGTTTTTCAGCCACCTAACCCCAGTCACCATGTCACCTCATGAGCAGTTCCTGGGAAACACTTCATCCTGATGGCAACAACAAAGAGAAAAGTGAATCTGGAACACTGGTGAGTTTTGATCCTCTGTAAGTGACCGTAGGAAGCCAGTGTCATCACCTTTAGAATGATAACGTGAGGATGTGGTCTAGCCAGATGTAGACTTATGCCTGGCTGTGGCCTGCAGGAACCCAAAACGTAAGTTGGTGTGAGTACTAATTTGTTTTGGAAAATTCAAGTTTTCTCTCAAGGCTGACAGTTGTTCATGATCCAGTACAAGGCACAAGGATGTCGATGGGGACCGCTCCAGTGCTAAACATGTCAGATGCAGCATTGTAGTAGCATATGGGACAGCCAGGCTCGTGGAACCTGCAAAGCTCTGACCAGTGCATTCTGTAGTGCACATCCAATGTATGCCCGAAGGCGCTTACACAATACAGATATGGATAAGCAACGTCAGGAGCGCACTTCGAACAAGATAAACAGTAATTCCTCAATTTATAAACATTCGGTTTACTAATTTTTGCTACAATGCCATTGAATTTCCAACTAGGTTTTGGGCTTAGGGAGCTATTGTTTTGTTTGTAACAAGCAGCATGCCATTCTCACTATCAAGGTCCACACTGTATTGAAAGTATCCATAGTGACCATTTGCGTTATGGACAAAGCATTCCTTTCATACGCGGATGAATGACTGGACTCTCAGAGTGGTAATGAGTTATACAAGTGGAACATAATGGAAATACAGGCTCACACTGTCTCTGGTTTCAAATCGCAGCATTTCCAGCATTTTCTGGTTTTAAATTTAGATTTCCAGCATCTGCAGTTTTTTTTTCACTTAATATGAAGAGGTAATAAAAATGATGTAAAAATCAGAGGGTGAATAATTGAGACATTGCTGAGTACTTGTACAACAGCTGGTGAATGGGCATAGTGAAACTGGTTCTGTGAGGGTCAGTTGAATTTGACTGGTTTTGTTCTTGTCTACATCACGCACCTCGGTGAATATCATCCTGGTGTAATTAACCTGGTCTGGAGTGGGCTACTGAAACACTGATTCAAGCCTCTGAGAGAAGCAGTTCACTCTGCAGCCTGGAGTTTGAACGCTGGAATCTCCCTACTGGTTGGAAATATAGTGATGGGTATAGTTGGGCAAATATCTGATCAAGAAACTACTTGGTTTAATGACCAATTACTCTGGACACACAGCATTGGGAGGGTGGTAAGGAGACCTGTGAGCAATTCCCTCTAAAGTGTGCGCATGAGCATGGACAAATCTTTTGCCACTAGCTCACAAAGAAATTTAAACTGTGTACCAAAGATTGTCACCCTCTAACTCAGTGGCATGTGAAGTATATTTCACGATCGTACACAATCACATTTCTTTTTCCGGTTTCTGATGTGGATGGTGTTGACAAAGTGGAGGTTGTGATGACTTGTCAGTAGATTTTAGAACTGGCATATTTATACTGTTTTTATTGAAGAAATTATTGAATCACCACGTCAAATTCCAAAGAAGCAAAGAGCTTGAAGCACAGAATAACCGCGAGTTCATTGAAAGCGGAACGGCTTAACGAAAGAGTAGAACTGCTACACCAAAAGCTCATGAGATCAGGAATACGCAGTTACAAGACAGATTTCTGTACAATGCAGAAACTGGTGTTAACTGTGTGTATTGTCACGATGCAAAAGTTGCTGGAGAATTTGCAAGCGGGAAAAAGTGGAGTGATATTTGTAAACTTCACTTTTTAAAGTGTCATTTAGCAAGCAAATCACATATGGATAGTCTGCAAAAGCTCCGGTGAGGAAGTCCTTCATTACCCACTACAAGCCTGCTTGTATGTTTTTGGAGAGTGCAGGTGAACGAGAGCAAAGATGATCAAACCGAGAGGAGATCCAAGCTCTTATTGACGGTTACCGTATTTCTTTTAAACAGTGAAGAACAAACTGGACTTAATATTTTATTATCCTTAGAATAGCTTCAGGTTTACTTCCACTTAAAAATTCATGTTGTTGTCACTGGGCAAAAAAATTGCACAGCTCAACGTTTTTGTGCGCACTGGTTGTTACAAATTAGAGGGAAGTTTGCCCGTGAGATCTACAGTGCTCCTGATGACAAGGAAGCCGATCCCTAATCCAGTTGATGACAGCCACGATGGGACAACAACATGTCAGCCAACACTCTGAAACATCTGGGGAATCCAGGAGCTCACAAACAAGTAGCTCAAGGCTTTAACTGGGTTCTTTTTATAGTCTGGGGAGAGCAGACAGGTTCTTGTCTGTAATGTAGTAGATTAGATCTCAGACTGTGTTCAGGATACTTTTCTGCAATAATGTATCCCGGATCCAACAGGAGTCTTCACCAGATGAATATTAGTTGAGTGGTAGGAGTCAGAGTTGATGGGACTTGGGGGAGAATGTGGCTCCATTTATTACCCACTGTTGACTTCCCTTGTACCAACTCCACCAAGCCAGTCAGAGGGCAGTTAAAAGTGACTTGTATTTCTGGCTGGAAGAAGATTAATTAAATTGGCATGATGTGATGGATAATGTCTCATGAGGATTTGTGTTAGGCTCACAAACATTCACCGTAGTTGTAGAGGCTAAACATAGTTGTTGTGTGTTTAATATTTCATTAATATTTGAATAATATTATAAGTATGTTGTTTGATTAAGTGTTCTTTGTTTACATAATTCACTATGGGTTATATGTACAAAGTACATGGATGCCATATGTCATTACAGATTACCTGTGCAAAGTACATGAATGCTGTATGTCATTATGCCACCACATTGTTTGTGTGCACCTCACTAAAGAAAAGGGAAGTAACAACGAAGTTGGCACACTTATACCTGGGCTCCCATTGCTTTCTTTCAATTCGTTTTATGTCTTGGAGTCTCAAAACGTAACAATGGTGACTGAAAGGTATCAAGGGTTAAAATAGTGCTAACTGAAAATGCCACACCCAAGTTTTACAAAGTCCGTCTGGTTTTAATACCATCTGTGATAAAGTAGCCAGTGAGCTAGATCACATGTAGGCTGAAGGAATTCTTTCCAAGGTTGAGTAAAGCCCATGGACAATACCACCGGTCCCAGTGACCAAGAAGAATGGGTCTGTCAGGATCTGTGGTGATTTTAAGGGCACTATTAACCCAGTACTAAAAGTAGATCAAAACCCACTGCCCAGGATAAAGGATATCTTTGCAAATCTTTCTGGAGGAAAATACTTCAGCAAAGTGGACTTAAATTGGCCTAGCTACCGACGGAGATGGAAGAAGAGTCCAACGTGTTTCTTCCCATTAGCACTCACAAAGAGTTTTAATGCTATTTCTGGAGTAGCATCAGCACCTGCACTCTGGCAGAAAGCTAAGGACCGGGAGCTGCAAGGCTGCCCAGGCACTCAGTGTTACCCGGATGACATCATTGTTACCGATGACGATGACAAGAAACATCCCCCAAATCTCAGGACTGTGATAAAAAGGTTGGAAGATTATGGGCTCAGAGCACAATTCAACAAGTGTGAACGGTCACACTACTGATGCACAAGGATTACACAAGTGTGTTGAGCAAATTCAAACAGTGGTGGCTCCCCAAGGCCAAAGGACATGTCACAGTTATGGTCCTTTTAAGGATCTGTTCATTGCTATAACAGGGTCCTGCCAATCCTGGCTACTGTGCAACACCTCTTCAACTCATTACTACAGATCAGGAAGAAATGACAATGGACGAAGCAGAGTCAAGTGGCTTTCCAAAACCAAAGGAAATGGTGACATCAGACACCATACTGACAAATTATGATCCATATCATCCAGCGAAGTTTGCCTGTGATGTCGCGCTGTGTGGTGTAGGTGCAGAGATGTCACATGTTCGGAGCGATGGAAGTGAACACTCCACAGTCTTTACATCATGTTCCCTTACCACTTTGTTCTCTACAGCTTCCACATCCCTCCTATAATGAGGAGGCCAGAATGGAACATAATGTTCCAAGTGTGGTCTAACCCGAGTTTTACAGAGCTGCAACATTACCTCACAGCTCTTGAACTCAGTCTCCCAACTAACAAAGGCAAACATGCCATACACTTTCTTGATTACCCTATCAACTTGCACAGCAACTCTGAGGTTCTGTGCCCCTCCAGTCTGACAAGAATCCTGCCATTTACCCTGAATTCTGCCTTAAAGTTCAACCTTCCAAAGTGAATCACTTCACACTTTTCTAGATTGAACTCAATTTGCCGCCTCTCAGCCCAGCTCTTCATCTTAGGACGAAGACGACTGCACTCCACTGGTCGTTCTTGCCCTTGGCCATTAGGCTTATAATGAGTCAACCTATAGCCGGCGAAGTGATGACCCCCTCCCGTTAGACTGTTTGAGATAAATTATTTTTGATTCTTTCTTACTTCTCTTCTAATATTTGTATATCTATGTACTTATAATGCAGCTGTGACACTGTAATTTTCTTTGGGATCAATAAAGTATTTATAATTGTCCTGTTGTATCCTACTACAAGCTCCTACACTATCCACAACTGCACCAACCTTTATGCCAAAGGATATTTATTAACAAAGTACGAAGGGTGATTGATAAGTTCATGGCCCAAGGTAGGAGGAGTCAATTTTAGAAAACCTAGCACATTTATTTTTCAACATAGTCCCCTCCTACATTTACACACTTAGTCCAGCGGTTGTGGAGCATACGGATCTTGGACCTCCGGGAAGTGTCCACAGCAGGAGTTATTGATAAGTTTGTGGCCTAAGGTAGAAGGAGATGAGTTATACAGCTCTCGTTACATGCACGTGCAGTTCAACTCTTTCAGCGATTATGCAGATATGCAGAAAGCTTGAAATTAATAACTCATCTCCTTCTACCTTAGGCCTCGATCTTATCAATCATCCCTGGAGTTATTAACTTTAACTTTTTAGACGGTTCAAACGTATATTCCTTAAAAGGAAATCACAGGCTGTGGGTTGCAGTGATCGAAGTCCAGAAGAATCGTCTGTGATTTTGTGAACTCCCCACAAAACATCACCTTATATCACTAACGGCATCGACGTCATCTGCAGACTTACCAACTCTGTCAAAGCAGTGTAGGGAGTCAGGGCTTGGACCTCTGGTACGAGGGTTAGTCACATGGCTGATCACAGGAACTGATCCCTAAACACCCTCGGGTATCTATTATCCAAATACAGCTGGTCTCGGGAATGCCTTGGTAAGTGCAAAGACTGAACCAACAGAGAAATTGGACCACTCCCTCTTCAGTTCCCTGCCAAGCAGCAAACTGATCCAGGAGCTGGTCCTAGCGACTCAAGCGAATGAGACCGGCTCAGTCGAGCAACTTGATTGGCATGGACGAGATTTATTTATTTATTTTGAGGTTCTGCACAGGGCAGGCCCTTCTGGCCCTTTCAGCGGTGCTACCCAGCAACTCCCAAAGAACTCTATCCTACTCACGGGACAATTTACAATGACCAGTTAATCTACTGACCAGTACGTCCTTGGACTGTGGGAGGAAACCGGAGCATAGAGTTAGAGAAAACTACATCACAGAACAGGCCCTTTGGGCCATCTAGTCTGTGATGAACTATTTGTCCCATTGACCTGCACCCGGACCATAGCCCTCTCATCCATGTACCTATCCAAACTTCTCTTAAACATTGAAATTGAATTTGCATGCAACACTTGTGCTGGCAGCTTGTTCCACACTCTCGCCAACTTCTGTTTGAAGAAGTTTCCCCTCATGCTCCCCTTAAACATTTCACCTTTCACCTTTAACCCTTGATCTCTAGCTGTAGTCTCACTCACCACCAATGGGAAAAGCCTGCTTACATTTAGCCTATCTCTACCCCTCATAATTTTGTATACCTCTATCAAATCACACCTCAATCTTACACATACTAGGGAATAAAGTTCTAACTTATTCAATCTTTCCTTCTAACACAGGACCTCCACTCCAGGCAACATCTTTGTAAATTTTCTCTGTACTCTTTTAATCTAATTTACATCTTTCCCGTATGTAGGTGACCAAGACTGCACACAATACTCCAAATTAGCCTCACCAATGTCTTATACAACTTCAATATAACATCCCTACCCCTGTACTCAATACTTAGATCTATGAAGGTCAATGTGCCTGAAGCTTTCTCTATCTGTGCCACCACTTTCAATGAATTATGGGCCTGTATTCCCACATCCCTTTGTTCTATTGCACTCCTCAGTGCCCTACCCCTCACTATGTAAGACTTACCCTGGATGGTCCTACCAAAATGCAAAGCCTTACTCTTGTCTGCATTAAATTCCATCGCCATTTTACAGCCCATCTTTCCAGGTCCCACTACAGGTCATGATGGTATTCCTTGATGTCCACTATATCCCCAATCTTGGTGTTCCCCACAAATTTGCTGATCTGGTTTACCACATTATCATCCAGATCATTGTTACAGATGACAAACAGCAATGGACCCAGTACCGATTCTTGCAGCACTCCAGTAGTCACAGGCCTCCAGTCAGAGAGGCAACCCTCTACTACCACTCTCTGGCTTCTCCCACAAAGCCAATGTATAATCAAAATTACTATCATCTTGAATGCTGAGCGACTGAACCTTCTCGACCAACCTCCCATTCAGGACCTTGCCAAATTCTGTCCATATAGACAGCATCCACCTCCTTGCCATCATCCACTTTCCAGATAACTTCCTTGAAAAGTAAGACTGGTTAGACATGACCTGACATGCACAAAGTTATGCTGACTATCCCTAAGTCTATCCAAATACTCATTTATCCAGTCCCTTAGAATACTTTCCAATTACTTTCCCACTACTGATCTCGGGCTCATCGGCCTATAATTTCTTGGCTTATTCTTAGAGCCTTTCTTAAACAGCTTAGCGACACTAGCTATCCTCCAATCCTCCAGTATCTCACCTACAGAGGATTTAAATATCTCTGCTAGGGCTCTTGTGGTTTTTGCTCTTGCCTTCCACAGGGGTCGGGGCACCTCTTTGTCAGGTCCTGGGGATATGTCCACCTTAATTTGTCTCAAAGCAGCAAGCACCTCCTCCTCTGTTATCCTTTTGATCTTAACATATCTGTAGAGACCCTTAGGATTCTCCTTCACCTTGTCTGCTGAGCAGCCTCATGCCTTCTTTTCGTCCTCCTGATTTCTTTTTTAAGAGTTCCCTTGCATTTCTTATATTCCTCAAGTACCTCATTTGTTTCTACCTGCCTGTACCTGCATCAAACCTCCTTTTTCTTAACCAGGGCATCAACATCTCCTGAAAACCAAGGTTACCTTTTGTTCTGATAGGCACATACAAGATTTGTACTCTCAAGATTTCACTTTGGGCCTCCACTTACCAAGTACACTTTTGCCAGAAAGCAGCCTCTCCTAATCCATTTTTGCCAGGTTCTTCCTGATAACATTAAAATTGGCCTTTCTCCAATTCAGAGTCCCAACCCAAGAACCAGATCTATCCTTTTTCACAATTACCTTGAAGCTAACGGCACTATGATCGAAGTGTTCCCCTGCACAAACTTCTTTCACCTGCCCTGTCTCAGAGATCTAGTATCACACTCTCTCTAGTTGGGACTTCTATTTTCTGATTAAGCAAACTTTCCTGAGCACATTCGACAAACTCTATCCTTTCTAGTCCTTTTGCACTCCGAATAGGAGTCCCAGTCAATATGCGGAAAGTTAAAATCACCTACTATCACAACCTTATGTTCCTTGCAACAGTCTGCACTAAATCCCGCAGACTGTTGCATGGTCTATAATATAATCCCAGAAATGTGATTATACCTTTTTCATTCCTCATTTCTACCCATAAAGCCTCACTGGACAAGCTCTCCAGTCTGTCCTGAGTTGTAATGTCACCCCTCCCCCTTCAATCCCTTCTGGTATATCATGTCTAAAACAACGGATCACTGGAATATTGAGCTGCCAGTCCTTCCCCTCCTGCAACCCAGCCTCAGTAATGGCTACAATATCAAATTTCCATGTGTTGATCCATTCCCTGAGCTCATCTGCTTTTCCTAGGACAGCTCAGGACATTAAACACTAAGCTCAACATTTTGATTCTTGACTTTGTCCAAGATCTTAATAACATTTGTCTCCACAAGCTCTCCACTATCAGTTCTGGTACTTTGGTCCCCACCCCTCTGCAACTCTAGTTTAAACCCCACCATAGAGCATTAATAAACTTTCTCGCTAGGATATTAGTCCCCCTCCAGTTCAGGTGCAAACAGTCCCATCTGTACAGGTCCCACCTTCCTTGGAAGAGAACCCAATTACCCAAAAGTCTGAACCCTCCTTAGCCACGTCTTAAACTGTATGATCTTCCTGTTTCTGACCTCACTAGCATGTGGCACAGGTAGCAATCCTGAGATTGCAAACCTGGAGCTCCTGTCCTTTAACCTAGCACCTAGCTCCCTGACCTCACTTTGTAGAGCCTCGTCTCTCTTCCTACCTATGTCATTGGTACCCACAAGGACCATGACCTCTGGTTGCTCACGAGGCACAATACATTTTGGGAAAACCGTTCTTGTCCACAGAACCTCCTTTCCATTCCCCTAACTAACGAATCCCCTACCATGTCAGTCCGCCCCTTCTCCCCACTTCCCTTCAGAGTCACAGATGCAGACACAGTGCCAGAGATCCGACCGCTGTGGTTTACACGTTGCAACACACACAAAATGCTGGAGGAACTCAGCAGGCCAGGCAGCATCTGTAGAAAAAAGTACAGTCAACGTCTCGGGCCAAAACCCTTCTCTATATGACCTATCTTTCACCCCTTCACCCTCCCAAATGATCCAGAGTTCAAATGAGCTAGTTCCAGCTCCAATTCCTTACTGCAGAGTGTTAGAATTGACAGCTGGATGCACTTCTTGTGGGTGAAGTCATCAGGGATGCTGGAGGTCTCCCTGTCTTCCCACATCCCATATGAGGGGCATTCAACCATCCTGCCAGGCATCCCTACTGCTCTCACTGTACGATGAAACAAAATTTTTAAAAATCTACCTACAGATTCTCTCTTTCTTTCACTCAAGCTGCTGAAGCCTTGAAGAGCCTCAAATCCACTCTAACACTGTCTGCTCCAACAAGGGCCGCTCTGCTTGCCCCTGCCTTATTTTTATATACTCTTGATTATCAGATTGGCCACTGCTCAAAAGCCGGAACACGCACAAAGGGCTGCATTGTAACGCACACTCGCCGCCCTGCGTGGGTCACCTCTCCTCTCGCTGGCTGTCTCTGATTGGCTGCTGTCAAGATGCCGAAACCCCCACAAGGCCCCTGGAGAAAACCAATGCGTTCCACGGGAAGCACGTACAAATTTCTTACGAAGGACACAGGGATTGAGCTCTGAACTCCAGTGACCTGAGCTGTGATAGGGTCATGCTAACCGCTACACTGCCAGTGGTGCTCGGTTGGGCCAAAGGGTCTGTTTCAGTGCTGTAGAAACCTGTAACTTTGACCATGAGCATTTCATTGCATGAGTAAAGAGAACAGTTAACCTTTTACTAAAACAATAAACTAAAAAAATGTGTTTGGTTTGCCCAGTCTGTGGCTTTGAATCTCTACACTGGTAACTTTTATCCTTAAATTCATTTCCAGCCTCTGGGCATCACTGTTTTTATTGTTCAGTCCATGAGAAGAAGCTATGAGCTGCCCTCTTTAACCACTGCAGCCCATTCATGAAGGAGCTCCCACTGTGTGGTTGGGGGGTGGGGGTTGTTCCAGAATGTAGACCTGTGATCCGATTCAGGACGGTGTTAGACTTGGGGGGGAACCTGCAGACAGTGTTGCATCTGATGCTCTGTCTTCCTTGCTAGTTAAGATCATAGTTTTGGAAAGTTACCCTACATGAGTAACTGCAATACATTTTGTAGATGGTACACTCTGCAGCCACTGTGCGTTACTGATGGAGTGAATTAGGCCAATACACAAAAATGACTTTTCTCTCTTTCCTGGTTCTAACAAAGGGCCGATGACCTGAAACGTTAACTCTAATTCTATTTCTGCGGGTGATGTTACAGGTTGTTTCTGGTCAGTGACTCCCGGGTGGGGAACTCAGTGATGGCCAGACCACTAAATGGAAAGGGAGGGGTTACACTCTCTCTTGGAGGTGACCAGTGCCTGGAACTCTTGCTATTCTTTATCAGCAACTTTATGAAACTCTGGTTAGGCCACATCTGGAGTACTGCGTACAGTTCTGGTCACCTCACTATAGGAAGGACGTTGAGGCTTTGGAGAGGGAGCAGAAGAGGTTTACCAGGATGCTGCCTGGTTTAGAGGGTGTGTGCTACCACGAGAGGCTGGATAAACTTGGGTTACTTTCTCTGGAGCGCCGGAGGCTGAGGGGAGATCTGCTAGAGATTTACAAGATTATGAGAGGCACTGATTGAGTGGACAGGGAGTATCTGTTTCCCAGGGTTGAAATGTCTAAAACCAGAGGGCATGCATTGAAGGTGAGAGGGGGTGGGTTCAAGGGGAATGTGAGGGGTAAGTTTTTTACCCAGAGACTGGTGGGTGCCAAATGTGCTGCCCAGTATGGTGATGGAGGCAAATAGATTAGAAGTTTTAAAGAGACTTTTAGATAGGCACATGGATGTGAGGAGGATGGAGGGAGATGGACATGGTGTAGGTCGGAGGGATTAGTGTTTGGGTGTTTTTGATTTGCTTTTTAGCTGGCTCAGCACAACATTGTGGGCTGAATGGCCTGTTCTCTGCTGTACTGTTCTATGTTTTGTGTAAGGATGGGCTGCTTCACCTGACAGTGAACTTCACCACCTCAAAGGTTCAAAGGTTCATTTTATGGTCAAAGTATGAATGTGCAATACAACTGTGAGATTCGCCTTCTCCAGACAGCCACGAAATACAGAAAGAGCATGGTGTTGAGGAAAGAGATGACATCAACTCTCACCCCAGCACGAAAAGGAAAAGAAACAAATCTCACCGACCCCAAACCTCCCCCCTCACCCACAGCGAAAAGCAGCCACGATAACAATCAACGATTCCCCCACACAAAACAATCCCAGACCCCCTCACTCGCAGAAAAGAACAGCGACAGCAACATCAACCCCCCCCCCCCAACCCCTCAGCACACAAAAAACTACCAGATCACCTCTGACCTTGTCATAGAACAAAGTATTTGAAGGTGTTTGGTCCCAGTAACTGCCACAGTGATGTCCTGGGACCGGGCTGATTGGTGACTGACTACACAACTCTCTTCCTCTATGTGAGCTGTGACTCCAGCCACGGCAGTGTGCTCCCTCACTGCCCACTGTTTCAGATTTACCAGTCCAATGCTGAGGGCAGTCCCTCTCTCCTCATCTCTAATCCAGCTCTCAGATCCATGTTGGACCAAGGATGTGATGAAGTCTAGGTCAAGAGGGCTCTGGTCAGCTCAGGGTGGTTGTTGCTGAGCAGGTTATGGGTAAGTGAATGCTGCTTGACAGGATTGTGGAGAATCACTTCATTGCTTTGCTCCTGATTGAGACTGGATAGCCGGATTAGATATGTCCTGCTTTCTGTGAACAGGACCATCTTTGTCAAGTAAATGCCAGTGATGGAGCTGTGCTGGAGCAGCTTGGCAAAAGATCAGGTTTCAGTACAGTGACTCGAATGTTGTCTGGTCCCACAGCCAATTCTTGATCTTGCAAGCAGTGAACTGAATTGGCTGAGGAGTGCCTTCAGTTACTTGGGAAGGAAAGTGTCGTAAGAGGAGTCTGTAGTGTGTCACCCTTCGGACTTTGGGCTAGACATAAATTCAGCCCAGTGTCAGGCCCTGTCATCGCTGAGGCACCGGAATTGATTATTGTGTGTGTGTGTGAGTGTGAGTGTGAGTGTGTGAATGTATGTATGTATGTATGTGAGTGTGTGTTTGGGTGTTGGTGTGAATGTGTGTGTGAGTGTATGTATGTGAGTGTGCATGTGAGTGTGAGGGTGTTGGTGAGAATGTGTGTGTGAGTGTATGTATGTGAGTGTGTGTGTGAGTGTGTGGGTGTTGGTGAGAATGTGTGTGTGAGTGTATGTATGTGAATGTGTGTGTGAGTGTATGTATGTGAGTGTGTGTGTGAGTGTGTGGGTGTTGGTGAGAATGTGTGTGTGAGTGTATGTATGTGAGTGTGCGTGTGAGTGTGTGGGTGTTGGTGTGAATGTGTGTGTGTATGTATGTGAGCGTGTGTGAGTGTGTGTATGTATGTGAGTGTGCGTGTGTGGTGTAGGTTTGAATGTGTGTTTGAGTGAGTATGCGTGTGAGGGTGTGAGGTATGAAGATCCCTGCACCTCCTCCCTATGGGACAGTTCACACCAGACATTGAGTATAGTTCGTTAGTGCTGTGGTTTTGGTGATCGATGGATCTCTGACCCCGGCACTGAGGACATGACCTTTGCACCCCAGGATCTACGATAGATCATCTGGTTGAGCGGTGTCACAACAATGACCTTACATTCAATGTCAGCAAGACCAAGGAATTGATTGTGGACTTCAGGGAGGGGAAGTCGAGGGAAAACACACCAGTCCTCAATAAGGGATCAGCAGTGGAAAGGATGAGCAGTTTCAGTTTCCAGGGTGTCAACATCTGTGAAGGTCGATCCCATCACCAAAACATTGCTACCATCAAGGAGTGGGTACAGGAGCCAGAAGGCACCCACTCAACATTTCAGGAACAGTTTCTACTCCTCTGCCATCTGATTTCTGAATGGACAATGAATCCGTGTACTGTATATTGCACCCCTTTTTAAAATGTTTAGCTCTCTTTTTACACAACTAATATAATTCCATGTATATACACTCCTATTGGTTGATTGATTGAGATATAGTACAGGACAGTCCTTTCTGGCCCTTCAGGCTACGCCACGCAGCAGTCCCTCAATTTAATCCCAGCCTACTCACGAGTCCATTTACAATGCTCAATCAACATACTGACCGGGTTGTCTTTGGACTGTGGGCAGAAGCCGGAGTAGACCCACGCGGTCACGGGTAGAATGCACAAACTCCTCACAGGCAGCGGCGAGATTATGTGCTGCTGCCGCAGAACAACAAATTTCGTGACGTATGCCAGTGATTCTGATTCTGATGTTAGGACTGTAACAAGAAAACTCTGTTCATTATTTTTCAGGAGTGTTAACATGGATATACTCAGCAAAGTGCCTGAACCCGGGCAGTGACGTGGAGATGATCTCTTGCCAACAGTGACTCTTCCTCATCAACAGGAGAAACAATAAAATCAGCAGCAGCCAGAATAAATTTCTCACTGGCATCTTTCTGTTTGCTTAATTACAAGGACGTCTGTTTGGTGGGTGTGGGATTCATCAATTTAAAGAACAGTTAGAAAGGGAAATTGCAACATCATTTGATCTCAGAGAGTGGTACTTTTATGGAAGTACACTTTATTAGGAGCATCAGCTCTTTACTGGAAATATCCAATCAGACAATCATGTGGTAGCAACTCAATGATAAAAGCATGCAGACATTGTCAAGAGGTTCAATTGATGTACAGGCTAAACATTAGGTTTGGGAAGAAATGTGATCTAAGTGACATTGGCTGTGTAATAATAGTTGGTGCCAGATTGGGTGGTTTGAGTATCTTAGAAACTGCTGATCTCTTGGGATTTTCATGCACAACAGTCTCTTGAGTTTAGAGAGAATGGTACAAAAAACAAAAAAAACATCCAGTGAGTAATAGTTCTGTGGGCAAAAGTGCCTTGTTAATGAGAGGCCTTTAAGATGCATTAATAAGTGGCAACTCTGCATGCACCTTCAAAGGGAATCATCAAATATTCCTGTTTAGGACTATTACAGCTGAAATCCACAGTCACAGCCATAAGTACTTCAATAAGCAACATCATTTTGAGATGTTTAAAAATCTATTGATCCTCAAAATCGGCAGACCCCATCCGATCACAAGTGCAGTTCCCCTCTAAGAAAAGGGAAGCTTGGGAAGTGTGTGGGGACTCAGGTACGATTGAAACACAGACGCCCTAGTCCCGACTCTTGGCTATCCTGCTGGTGAGTGTACAGTCTCCGGAAGATAAACTTGAAGACCTCAGAGCAAGATTGCCTACCAAAGGGACATCTGGGATTACTTAAGAAATAGGAGCAGGAGTAGGCCATCCAGCCCATCGAGCCTGCCCAGCCATTCAATAAGATCATGGCCGATCTGTCCGTAAATTCAGCTCCATCTACCTGCCTTTTCCCTATAACCCTTAATTCCCCTACTATGCAAAAATCTATCTAACAGTATCTTAAATATATTTAGTGAAGAAGCCTTAACTGCTTCCTTGGGCAGAGAATTCCACAGATTCACCACTCTCTGGGAAAAAGTTTCTCCTAATCTCCATCCTAAATCTTTCCCCTGAATCTTGAGGCAATATCCCCTAGTTCTAGTCTCACCTATCAATGCAAACAACTTTTCTGCTTCTATCTTATCTATCCCTTTCAAAATTTTATATGTTTCTATAAGATCCCCTCTCATTCTTCTGAACTCCATAGAGTATAGTCCCAGGCAACTCAGTCTCTCCTTATAGGTTAACCCCTTCATCCCTGGAATCAACCTGGTGAACCTCCTCTGCACTGCCTCCAAAGCCAGTATATCCTTCCTCAAGTATGGAGACCAGAACTGCACACAGTACGCCAGGTGCGGCCTCACCAGCACCTTGTATAGCTGCAGCATGACCTCTCTGCTCTTGAATTCAATCCCCCTAGCAATGAAGGCCAACATTCTATTTGCCTTCTTAATAATCTATTGTACCTGCAAGCCAATTTTTTGTGATTCATGAACAAGCACTCTCAAGTCCCTCTGCACAACAGCATGCTGCAGTCTTTCACTATTTAAATAATAATCTGCTCTTCTATTATTCCTTCCAAAGTGGATGATCTTGCATTTACCAACGTTGTATTCCATCTGCCAAACCTTGGCCCTCTCACTTATAACCTATCTATATGCTTCTGCAGACTCTCCTCATCCTCTGTACAATTTGCTTTTCCACTCAGTTTAGTGTCATCAACAAATTTTGCTATGATACACTCTGTCTCCTCTTCCAAATCATCAATGTAAATGGTAAAGAGCTGTGGGCCCAGCACCAACCCCTGCGGCACCCCACTCACCACTGACTGCCAACTGGAGAAAGATCCATTTATACCATCTCTCTCTGCCTTCTATCAGTTGACCAATCCACTATCCATGCCAATACACTTCCTCTGACTCCATGCATCCGTATCTTATTTATCAGTCTCTTGTGCGGCACCTTATCGAACACCTTCTGGAAATCCAAGTTTACGACATCCACCTGTTCCCTTCTATCCACTGCACACATTATGTCCTCAAAGAACTCCAGTAAGTTTGTCAAACAGGACCTGCCCTTTCTGGATCCATGCTGCGTTTGTCTAATGGAACTACTCCTTTCCAAATGTTTCGCTATTTCTTCCTTAATTACAGCTTCAAGCCTTTTCCCAACTACAGATGTTAAGTTAACTGGCCTATAGTTGCAACACACACAAAGTGCTGGTGGAACGCAGCAGGCCAGGCAGCACCTATAGGAAGAAGTACAGTCGACGTCTCGGGCTGAGATCCAATAAATGATTACCGAGGATTACTGTGTACTTTTGCTTTGTGGAAACCTGGCTCACTTCTGACACTCCAGACGCAGCACTGCAGCCCAAGGATTTCACCATTCACCTCAAAGTTAGGACAACTTTAGTCTTTTAAAGGTAGGATTTTTTTACAAAGTGGGATTATTATAAGATTAGTGTAAATGCAACAGTCAATACAAAATCAATGCGTCAAAGAGCCTGTTCTATGAGAATAAAGCATTCAACAATCCAGGATTTAAGGAATAAAGTGAGAATTTTAACATTGCTTTTGACAAGGTCCTGCTATAGTTTAGAAAGTCAGATGATATGAGATCCATGTGGAGATTGCTATTTGCTCATTGGTAGGAAGCAGAGGGAGATGGTCAAAGACTGTTTCTTGGACTGGAGGCCTGTCATTGATGTGCCACGGGGGTCGTTGCTGGGACCTTTGTTCATTACTCACATAAACAATTTGGATGTACATGCGTAAATAAGTTTGTGGATGATACAAAAATAGAAGGCATTGTAAACAGTGAAGGAGGCTATCGAAAGTTACAGGAAGGTCTTGATCAGCTGGGTAAGTGGATCAATTCAGATTAGTACAAAATGTTGCATTTTAGAAGAGTTGACATGTACAATGAGTGGCTGGGCTGTGAGGAGTGTTATGGAACAGTGGGACCCAGGAGAACAAGTACACAGTTCGCTGTAGGTGACAACACAGGTAGAAAGGGTATTTCACATGCTGGCCTTCTTCAGTCAGGGCATCATAGGGTGCAGTTGTATAAGACATTGTCAAGAACACATGGAGTGTTGTGTGAAGTCTTGGTAGGACAGGTGTCACTAAACTGCCAAGATGGTTTATGAGGACGCTGCCAGAATTTGAGGACATGAATTATAGGGAGAGGTTGGACAAGCTGGGACTTTATTCCTTGGAACATAGGAGTATGAGGGCGACCTTTTAGGTATGAGTAAAATCCGGAGTATAGATAGGATGAACACACAGGGTCTTGTGCCCAGGGGTGTGGCATTAATAACCAGAGGGCAGAGGTGAGAGGTAAAAGATTTAAAAGGGATTTGAGAAGCGACTTCTCATACAGAGGGTGGTGTGAATACGGAATGAGCTGCCAGAGGAGCTCAGCAGGTCAGGCAGCATCTACGGAAAGGAATATACGGTTGACATTTCAAGCTGAGGCCCTTCTTTGGGACTGCAAAGAAAAAGGACAGAAACCAGAACTAAAAGCCATGGAGAAGGGGAGCAGTGCAAGCTGACAGGTGAGAGGGAGCAGGTAGGTGAGTGGGGTGAAAAGGAACGAAGTGAGAAGCTGGGAGGTGATAGGTGGAAGGAGAGGGAGGTGATAAACAGGTTGTGAGGGTGGGGAGTAGAAGAGATGGAGTGAGAGGGCCACAGGAATGAGGAAAAACAAAGGTGGGGGTGGAGGAAAACAGGAAAGTGGTTACCAAACACCGTCAGGTTAAAGATTACCAGACAGAATATGAGTTGTTGCTTCTCCAATCTGCGTCTGGCCTCATCATGGCCGTGGACAAACATGTGGGAATGTGAAGTGAAAATGAAATGGGTGGCCACTGGGAGATCCAGGCTGTAATGGCAGATGGAGCGGAAGTTGCCTAGCAAAGTGGATCCTCAATCTATGTTACGTCTCACTGATGTAGAGCACTAGATACAATAGATGATCCTAACAGACTTGTAGGTGAAGCACAGCCTCAACTGGAAGATGGTTTGGGCTCCAAATGGTGGTGAGGGAGCAGGTGTAGAGCATTTAGCGCAGTTGCGGGGATAAGTGTCAGGGTCGGTGCAGAGGGTCAAGTGGACAAGGAGGTCATATAGAGAGTGATCCCTGCAGAAAGTGGGGGGTGGGGGGTGGAGGGGTTGGAAAGATGTGGCTGGTGATGGGAATCTCAAGCAGAAGTTACAGAGAAGGATGAATTTAATGCTGAGGCCCATGATGTGGGATTTATTTAGAAAGGTGATAGCGCAAGGAGCCCCACTAAAGAGCATGCATTTAAGGTGAAAAAGGGTAATTGCAGAGATGTGTGAGACAGGTTTTTGTGTTTGTTTGTTTTTTTACACAGAGTGGCCGATCTTTAATGTGTGCTGTACTGTTCTATGTTCTAAGTGAAAATGGCAACATTGATAAATAGTGCACAGTTACAGTATCTGGTCATCCCAAAGAAACTTATTGAATTGAAGCAAGGACTTCTAAAACTAATATAAGAAAGTTAACAATAATAAATCAATTCAAATCAAGTTTAACTATCATTCAAACCAAATGGTTGTGTCAGAGAGAAAGGGAAGTGGTCTGAAAATGAGGGTGAGGAAATGGGAGATTATGAGGGAGTGGGAGTTGTCATAGCTCTAAAGTCTACATTTGGACCAATGCTATGCGGAACTCTGGAGCTGAGTGGACCCAGTGAGACCCATTCTGAGCTGGTGAGTAACTTACGTCACTTTGTTGACTGACTGGGTGGCAATGAACTGGATGGATTTGTCCTGCTTTTTGTGAACAAGGTATACCCAGGCAATTTTCTATATTCTTGGATAGATACCAGTGTGAGATCTGGAGAGGTCTTCACTCGCTGTGATGTTATCTGGCCCGGAGCCTTTGCTCTCAACCAATTCTTGACATCATATGGAGTGAATTGCATTGGGTGAAGACTGGCTTCAGTGATGGTGTGAACCTCAAGAGGAAGTTGAGGTGGGCATCCATTTGGCACTTCTGGCTGAACAGTTATGGTGCTTCAGACTTGTTTCCTACTCTAACATGGGTCCCACCATCACTGAGGACAGGGATGTCCTTGGAGCCTTCTCACCTGCCGTGTTCAATTGTTCACCACTATTCAGGATGGCAGAGTATTGATCTGATCTTTTGGTTCTGAAATCACTTTGCTCTCCCTATTGCCTGCCGTTTAGCATGGACCCAGCTCTGATTGCATCTCCTCCAGGCTGCACTTCATCACTTTTAAGTCCACTGGTACTGCTTCCACACAGTCTGCTGTACCCCTCTTTAAACCAGGGTTGATCTCCTGGGTTGACAATGACAGTGAACCAAGTGAAGTGTCCACCCATTAACTTACTCATGGTGGTGGAGATTTCTTCTGCTGCTGATGGTGCACTGCATCTCATGGAAAACTATTTCTGAGCTGTAGTGTCCATCGCCTTTGGCAGGACTGCGGTGTCAGAGGGCGTCCACCATGTGAAGACAGGGCTTCCTCCACAAGGCAGTGGTAACTTCTATTAGTCCTGCCAGAGACAGATGCACCTATCACAGGCAGAGTGCTGAGACCGGCTAGGTGCGTTTCTTCAAGTTGCTTCCCTCACTACTGGTTGCAGACCTAGTTTAGCAGTTTAGCCAGCTTGATCAGTGGTGATACCAACAGCCCTTTGAAGTTCTCCACCCGAAGTCCATTCCGTGTCCTTGCTGCTTCTTCCGAGTGTTGATTAACACGGAGAATCACTCATGCAGCAGCTGAGGGAGCTCAGGAGTTGGAAATCAGGAGGAACTTCCCTTGCCCATTTGATCTGATGCCATGAAACTTCATGGAGCCGATAATGAAGACTCTCAAGTCTGCTACCTTTGGTGGGTTTGTCCTGCTGTTAGGACAGGACACAACCAGGGATTGAGAGAGCCTGGCACCTTGTCTGAACTGTAAGTATACTAGACTGTTGCTCCTCTAGTCTGAGGGACAGTTCGCCCAGTCTAGATACATATCTCCAGAAGTTTGAAAGATCAACTGGGATTTCTGGGCTACTTTGGAGGGCAGTTAACAGTCAACCACAATGATATGTCTGGAGTCACATAGTGTATGATTGGAACATTCACCTTCCATCTCCAAAAGGACAACACTGAACTGATGTTAGATAATATCGACACTGGTAACTCAATGGAACAATGGATGAGACACCGACACTGCAGGTGTGATACATATTACACTGACACTTGGGTGCAATAAACATATCCTACAGTGAAAAGTAGACTGATGGAGATACTGTGGGAGAGATACAAGCATTTGCTGTCATATAGACACTGAGTACTGTGGTCAGGACTAAACATCCCAGCAGAAGAGCAGGGGCTTGGTTAATGGCAGCAACAAGATTTAACACAGCTTAGAATAACATTAATAACAATGCATAATAAACTAACAAATGAATACATCACAACGAAGATATTTAACACAGTGACAGCCATGTGGAGATCTATACAAAGCCTCCTAATCCCATCTTAAATACTGTTAGAAAGATTAATCATTATTAAGATCAACATGTCAGTTCCAGGACAGCCCAGAATAACATACAGAACTTATTGACAAAAAGCCAGCCTCATTTAGTGAAATTGCAGAAGGGAAGTGCACCCGAGTGGATTAGTCACGAATATTTAACACAATCAACTATCAAATTTCTCGTGTGAGCCAGTGTAAATGAAGGTTAATTAAAGCTCAGACAGTCTATCACTTATATATATTATTCTCCCAATGTTACAGTGCAAGGAGTGGTATTGAGATTCTTTTACGGATGTTGCTGTTCAAAGTGAACAGATATTAAATGAGATACAAATAATGCAACCTGAGATAATACTTCCTAGTTTTTTAAATAATTTCTCTGTAAGTGGATTGGAGTCTTTTCTCTGCTGGTGGGATATCAGCAAGGATAACAGTAGTCTGTCCCTATAGATTACACAACCCATAAAGGATCTCTGGAAGCAGTGAGAGAAGACATATGTGACTTGCACAATGCTCAAGGAGATAAGGGATTGTTCAATCTGTTCAAAGGGCGAGATAACCACAAATGTGAGAGCTGAAACTACAGCTACAACTGAGAGTTAAAGCTGCAAAATACCACACACTGTTAAGATATCACTCTTGTGTGGCTTCTTGTACTAGTCTAGGTAACTGTGTCTATTGCACTTACTTTCTTTGCAGAATTTACTCATCATTAACAAAAATTTCAAAAATTCCAGTTTGTCGAGTTTACCTAAACCTGTATATGCTCAGGCTGAATTCAGAGAGCAGGGAGATCCATCATCCACAGTCACAGGCTGGGCTGCTATAGTGAGTTGAGAAACACTCCCAAGGCAGAGTTCGGATCAGCACAGCACAATGAGTTAGAATATAACCCCAGGGGATCACTGCACTGAGCTGGGACATTGTGCAGGTCGATGAGATACTGTGCTGGGATCTGGGGTGTTCCCTGACGAACGTAGCTTGGATCTTGAGCTGAGTGTGGGTGGTGCAAGAACCTGTTCAGTGTTGGGATGTTACTCCCACGTTGAGTGCTGATCTCATTGAACCTCCATGCGAGATCGCCCTTGACCCAAGCTGACCCCAAACGATTCCTCAAACATTCACGTCTCCAGCCATTAGAGGGGTCTCCTCCCCGAGTTACCAGCATACCGTTGTGGTGCACAGACATATTAACTACTGACTGACACACCGAGGAGCAGCTCTGCCATCAAGGTGAGGCATGAAGGCTGTACAGTACGTGTCAGTGATAACAAACCTGACTAGACTCACGTTACTGGAACAGCAGGTTGGTCCCGACAGTCAAAGTGAGGCCTGAAGCAATCCCCAGTGCAATGCACACAAAACCATCAGACACCAAGTCCAAAGTCTTAAACTTTATTTTTACAGAAACTTACAGGGAAAGTGAGAGGAAATCATATTGGCCTCCCTGCAGGTGGCACAGTTTGGGAAATGGAGATTTAACACAAATAAAGTTTTCACACTTCCATCTCTGGTTGAGAGATTAATCGCATTCAGAACCATGCCTGGGATTCAGACAGTAAGCTTTTCTTTGGGTGAAGTACAAAGGCAGCAGATGGGTCAGTAACTGTGCTGCGGCAGCCCATAATCCAGCCCATATTCAGCTTGGCAATAATGTCAATCTGACTTTTGAAAAAGCCAGGGGAGACCAGTTCAAAAAACGAACTGATTTCGAGGCTTTGTTCTCATTTTTTCTTAGGTCCCTTCTCCAGAGGTTGTCCGATGTCCCTCCCACGTAATTTGAGGCCTTTTAAAGGGAAAAGAAAGTTTAGTTGATACCAAACAAGTCCACACAGGACAAATCAAACCTGCAACAGCAGACAGCAAGTAATGTGTCACAATGCCCTCAGCAGAGCCCCTCCCTCAACCACTGCACTATGTGACTAAGGCTCCCCCTCCTCCTTGGTTTTTGGATGCCCAAGATTTTAATCTAGCAAGAGTGAACATGAAAATAGATTTCCAAATCAGTATGGAACAATACAATTGCTTGCTTACACATGCAGTCTGCATGTTTGAGGAGCAGATTTAAAGCACCTTGCAAATTGTACAGCCACTGTACACAGGTGACAGAAGGAAAGTATGTTGGTGGGTGGAACAATGGTCAAGCAAGTTGCTTTGACCATGTTGATGTTGAAGTTCAAGTGATATTTCAACTCATCTAGATAAGGGGAATATAGGTGGGGAAATGTCCAGCTTCAGATCTACTGCTTCACTTATCCCTCTGGTCATGAAAATACATATTTCAGAATCCCCAGGTCCGTGAAATGCCTCTGAAAGTCATGGAGACATGATTAGATTCCCTGGATGGAAATGATCATTGACAAACCTTATTCCCAGCAAGTCTAAAATACCGAGCATATTGTATTTGGAATTGTGATTTCAACAGTCTATTTATTGGTAAATGTGCCCACTGTTGAACTTATGATGGAGAGATCACTGATGAAACAGCTGAGAGCGTTGTGCCTGGGACAAACCTCTGCAGTGATTTTGAGAAGCTGACCTTTAACCATGTCTACAATAGGCAGAACTCTAAGCAGGAGTTTTCACTGTTTTCTTTCTTGGCTGTTTGGGCCCGTAACACTCATGTCACCCATTCTCCACTTGTTCATGCTATGACAAGGCTGTAGTGCAGCCAGAAGCACAGGCCCTTGTACAACCCAAGCCATGTGTAACACCCCGGTTAAGATTGTTACTGCTGCGCTGTAGGTTTTTCATGTTAGCAGTTCCGTAAGAGCAGTTTGTTCTGCTTTCAGTGTGTTTGGGTTTGAGCTAAAGGGGCTGTAATGCTTAGCAATGTGGTGTCATCCAATCAGGATGGTGGAATTGGGAAAAGGTTTGGGCAGACAGGTTTTTGTAATAGACACCGGTGTGGGTCGAGGTCTTTCTGCCAGGAGCTGTGAGAAGACAGGAGGGAAGATGGCTGAGGATGCTGATCCTGTTGCACAAGGTGCCTTGTACAGATGAATGGCTTCAAGGAGGAAGGACCAATTCTCCCCCTTGGGGGCCCATTTGTTCCAGATAGATTTTGAGGATCATTCAGAAGCTGGTGTGCTCTTCCACACAGAGGGTCCAGCACATGAGTTAAAGTCAACTTCAAGATGAGCTTCAACTTGCGTGCACATTTGGACTAGGTTAACTGTAATGGGCCTTTTTCATTCTCTTTCCTTTTCTTTTTCCTATTAACTGCTTGATACAGCTTAAATTTGTAAATATACTTTCTTTATAATTGTATGTGGTATCCAGTCTGTTACTTCTTGCTGATGGGTGACTATATGGGGAAAGTAATTACATAGTATTCATACAGATCAAGATTCAGGTTGGCAAGACATTCCAACCAAGGTAGTTTTCTCACCGCTGAGTCCAGCCACCATTAGCAAGGTGCTAACGAGCCACATCTCTTGAGACACCTGCTCAAAAGGGGTTTCACATGCAATGGTGAGTGCGTCACTGATGAGTTAAATGGAGCTTAGTAACACGAAGATAGTGTTCATCATTAAGCTGATGATTGAAAGAATGCTAATGGGTAGATCTACAGGACACATTGCACAGGATTTATCATGTGTAAACTTCATGTAAATGTACGAAAGCTCATCTAGTTCAGGAGCACGGCAGCTGGGGAATTGATGGGACCACAGCATTTGTAGTAACAAGTGGGTTCAATGACCAGAGAAAGACAATGATGGCCCATCCTTAAAAGGAAGCAAAGACATGTAGTTCATGTACTTGGCACTTCAGGCTGAAGATGACTATACACTTTCCAGTATTGGTTTTTGCCCTCAAACAGGGCAGTTTGAGTACATGGATTTCCCTGAACCCTCTGATGGTTGTTTAATTACCCACCACTATTCATGACTGGGGAGCAGAGTTTCAAATGAAGAATAACTCTCTATAGTTTAATTAACACAAGGTATTGTGTTGTGGCTTCACGTGTTCATGGAGATGTTCCTCCTGTTTCAGGATGCCAGGCACACCCTTCCTGAGCAGTAAAATGATGGATCTGTCTTGCCAGTGGACAGAACATACTTGGGGATGGTGATGGCAGAATCTCAGGCGATGCTTGAAAGGTCTAATTCTGAGAATAACTATTAGCCTTTGGTTCAAAGATCTGTGGGTTGGTATCTCGATCCTTGTACACCCACAGATGTAACTGATGAGAATTTTGTTGGGTCAGTTGGACCGTCCACCAATGTCACCTCCAAATCAGTTGCTTAGATCAACATTACATCGTCTCGGAATGCCACCTCACCTAGCATGTCCATGCTGGCTCCTAGATATTCCCATTTGCTATTTCCCTGTAAGCTCTCTCAAGCTGTTAAACGCTCCCCATCCCCAACTCTCCAACCACTTACCTCCACGAGAGTGAATTTTTGACTGTGGCCAATGACCCTTACATCATATCTTTGGGATGTAGAAGAAGACTGGAGTTTCTGAGAAAAGCATGCACAAGTTCAACGCCCCCGATTAGGATCGAACCTGAATCACTGGAGATATGCAGCCTTGCTGCCCCAGCGTGCACCCTCTGGGTACAGAACTGACAGCACAGTGGAGATGCAGAGGAGAACTCAAGACAATTCAGATCAAGGGCAGAACAGCACTACAATGAAATGTAGGAGCTGCAAGCCGAGGGCTAGATATTTCTCACAACCCTAATACAAACTTGTAACTCACCGATCACTCTTTCAATCTTGCCAAGAACCTGGTTGTTAGGAATAGCTTTTCCAGCCTCGTAGTCAGCAATGACTTGAGGTTTCTCACTAATACGCTGAAAAGAAAACAAACAACATGGGTTAGATTGAAATACTTTATTTCTGGCATTACAGGGTTTTTAAAGCATGGTGGCTGGAGCAGTGATTATTAGTTATAAGAATACAACCTCAATTCCTAAATTGGGGCAAGGCTAATTTTGATGGCATTAGACAGGAACTTGCAAATATTAATGGGAGAGACTGTTTGGAGGTAAAGGAATGTCTGGAGAGTGGGAGGCTTTTAAAAATGAGATAGGGAGAGTCGAGGGCTGGCATATTCCTGTTAGAATGAAGGGCCAGGCTGGCAATATTAGAGAACCTAAGGAATATTAAGGATCTTGTCAGTTTAAAGGAGGCACTTAGGCAGCTAGTCTCAAGTGAAATCCTGGGGAGGAAGTAGTACACAAGAGGAAATCAGGAAGGCAAATAGTAACCATGAGATACCTTCAGTGCATACAAATGTAGCAAGCAGCTAGAATTACAACAGGATCAGGAATAATTGAGAAAGTGGGTTAAAGAATGGCAGATAGAATTTAATTCTGACAGTGCGAAGTGTTGCACCTTGGCAAGTTAAACCAAGGCAGGACTTGCATGTAAATAGCAGGATTCTGGTATAACAGAGAGATGTTGGGGTACAAGTACATAGTTCCTTAAAAGTGGTGACACAGGTAAATATGATGGTGAAGGCAGCCTTCATCGATCCAGCATTGTCTAGAGGAGTTGGGATGACGCACTGCAACTGCACGTCATTGGTAAGGCCACACTTGCAGTGTCTGTCACCAAGCTACAGGATGGAAGTCATTAAGCTGGCAAGAGTGCAATAAATATTCATAGGAACGTTAGTGGGACTGAAGGACTATAAGGAGAGGCTGAATTACCCAGGGTGAAGATGTCTAAAATTAGAGGGCATAGGTTTAAGGTGAGAAAGGAAAGGTGAGAAGGGGGTCTGAAGGGCAAATCTTTACAGAGGGCAGTGGGTACATGGCTGCAGGTACAATCATAATATTTAAAAGACACTTGGACAGATACATGGATAAGAAAGGTTTGGTGGGACATGGGCCAAAAGCAGGCAATTAGTTCTGTCTCAGCTAACTTGGTCAGCAGAGATGATGGGCTGAAGGGCCTGCTCCCATGCCCGTATGATTCCAAATCCCGCATAGCAAACCCTTCCCTCAAACCAGCACTCATCCACCTCACTACTGGCTGCTCCACAGGGGTCAGTGTTGGGACTGCTTCTTTTTATGCTGTATATAAATTATTTAGATGATGGAACAGATGGCTTTGTTGCCAAGTTTGCAGATGACACAAAGATTGGTGGAGGGGCAGGTAGTGTTGAGGAAACAGGCAGGATGCAGAAGGACTTAGACAGATTAGGAGAATGGGCAAGGAAGTAGCATATGAAATACAATGATGGAAAACACATGGTCATGCACTTTGGTAGTAGAAATAAATGTGCGGACTATTTTCTAAACGGAGAGAAAATCCAGGAATCGGAGGTGAAGAGGGTCTTGGGAACTCTTGTGCAGAACACCCTAAAGGTTAACTTACAAGTTGAGTCGGTGGTGAGGAAGCCAAATAGCATGTTAGCATTCATTTCAAGAAGTCTAAAATACGAGAGCAAGGATGTGATGCTGAGGCTTTATAAGGCACTGGTGAGGCCTCGCCTTGAGTATTGTGAACCGTTCTGGGCCCCTCGTCTTAGAAAAGATTTGCTGGCATTGGAGAAGTTCCAGAGGAGGTTCATAAGGATGATTTCAGGAATGAAAGGGTTATCAGGCAAGGAATGTTTGATTGCTCTGGGTCTGTACTTGCTGGAATTCAGAAGGATGCGGGGAGGATCTCATTGAAACCTTTCGAATGTTGAAAGGCCTAGACAAGAGTAGATGTGGAAAAGATGTTTCCCATGGTGGGAGAGTCTAGGACAAGAGGGCACAGCCTCAGGATACAGGGACACCCTTTCGAAACATGCCAAGAAATTTGTGGAATTTGTTGTCACATGCAGCTGTGGAGTCCAGGTTGTTGGGTGTATTTAATGCAGAGATTGATAGGTTCTGGATTGAACTGGCATCAAAGGTTACGGGGAGAAGGCCAGGAACTGGGGTTGAGGAGGAGATAGAAAAAAGGATCAGCCATGATTGATTGGTGGAGCAGACTCAACAGGTCAGATGGCTTCATTCTTATGGGATGCAGAAGTGATGCACCCTCCAGCAATCCTACCTTACATCATGCGTCCCAAGTCACCGACCCTGCACAGATGACTGCTCCTGCCTCCTCACTAGCACTAGGCGATGTACAGAAAACAACTTCAGTCGCTGGGCAGCTGTGTACTCACTGTGGCCAAATCCTTCTGATTCATTCCCATGTTCTGTCGGCCCTGCTGGATCAGTTTGCCAACAGTGAGCGACACTCGCTCGTGGTGAAGCTCCTCCGTCTCCCGGTCCAGTTTTGCAGTGTTCTTTGTTATAGTGTGTTGCTTGTTTTGTCCTGCAGCCCCTGGGCAGAGCAGAAAGCAGAGAGGTCCTTCAGCTACTCAGCACTCATGATCCCATCGAATAAACCCATATAGTAAAGACCAACACTGTTTCCCCATCAACTCCTCAAAAGGCAGTCATGAGTTAATTAAGAGTGAAACTCCATCTAGTGGCCTGTCAAACATTCCCAGGGCAGATAAGGAACTGATTCAGAGCTAACTTCCACCTATACGGAGCAGACACTACCCCGGCTGGGCAATGGAAAACAAATGCCAGAAATCAGAAATAAAAACCTACTGTCATACTCGTGTCTCCGTTCAGTAGTTATCTTCAATATTGCTGTGATTCTTAGGGCTTAAATGTTTCCCTGTTGTAGCTTATTACCCAATCATTAGAACATTGCTCGATCTAACAGCAAGCCTTTTCTAATCAGCTTAGACAAACTTTAACAGGCTCAGCAGTAGAGGAATTATTTGGTAATCTCACCTGCCCATCACCTCTCCCTGGTATCCCTCCTTCTTCCCTTTCTCCTATGGTGCGCTATCAGATTCTCTCACTTCCAGTCCTTTACCTTTCCATCACCTCCCAGCTTCCTACTTCATCCTCCCTCCCCCACCTATCACATTCTAGTTTCTTCCTTCCCCTCGTCCACCTTCTTCCCATTCCTGATGGAGGGTCTCAGCCCAAAACATCGACTTTTTATTCACTTCCATAGATGCTGCCTGACCTTCTGAGTTCCTCTAGCATTTTGAGTGTGTTGCTGTCCGACCTGAGTTTTTATTTCAGATTTCCAGCTGATTATTATTTTAATTCTATGAGTTTCACACAGTTCAGATAAAAAAGGCATTTGAATACTCAAGTTTCCAGTCTCTGAATCGTTTTCACTGCCTCGTTAGTTTAGATCTCCTATGGTTACTAATTCACGTCTTTTACTTTGTGACTATTTTAGGTCTGTGTGTTAATATTTGCAGTGGGGTTAAAAAAAAAAAGTAGGGCAGAGAAAGGTCACTGAGAGAAATCCAGCAATGTAAAATTCAATGAACTTATTATCTGTTGTTGAGAATCACAACAGCCTAAAATTCAGGATAAAGCTGACAAGCAAAACAGTGCTGAAAGAGATTATATACACCAAAGACTTTTGTACAGTACTGTATATCTTCTGCCTGACAGAGGAAATGAACAGAGAGTGACTAGGGTGAGAGGAGCCCTCAAATTACATTAGATGCTTTCCCAAAACAGCAGAAAGCATAGACGGGGTCAGTGGAGAGGAGGCTGATTTGAATGATGGAGACTGGGCTGTGTTCACAGCTCTCTGAAATTTCTTGTGGGCTTGGGCATGTCAATGGAAAGAGGGATTAAAGAGATTACGTGAAGAGAGGAAACAGTAGAATTATAGTGTACAATAACTTGAAATTATTTCCTTTGTGGCACAAAAACGAGAAAACTTTCTAAAAAATAAAAAATACAGGGAAGAGCAAAATTGCATGAACATAAAATATCATGGATCTATAGAAAATAATTGAAAAGACCAATAGAATGAATGGTTCTCATACTTGGTGCTTAAGAATATAAAAGCACAGTATTTGTCCTACAGTTGTACAAAGTCCTAGTCAGACCACATCTGGAATAATTCTGGGGATTACAAAGTTCAAAGTAAATTTATTATCAAAATACCTATATGTCACCATATACAACCATAAGATTCATTTACCTATGGGTATACCCAATAAACCTATAGAGTAATAGCCATAACAGAATCAATGAAAGATTGCCAACTTGGGCATTCAACTAGAGTGCAAAAGACATCATACTGTGAAATACAAAAATAAAGAAATAATAAATAAATAAGCAATAAATATCAAGAAAATGAGATGGAGATTCCTTGAAAGTGAGTCCATTGGTTGTGGGAACATTTCAATGATGGGGCAGGTGACATTGAGTGAAATTATCCCCAATGGTGGGAGTGCATTAACTTCAAAAGAGAAATAAATGTAACGAGAGATTTGAAACATTTGGGTTAAGTAAAGGGAAATGGAACAGAAAAACTCCCTATTCAAGGCTCAGAGGGCATAGTTTCAAAAACAATATTGAAGGGGCACCATAAAAGTGATGGACAGGACTTGCTTGAGTGAATAAATGGTTCCTGCTCCCATCCCCTCAGACAGTGAGATACAATTAATAAAATATACTTACATTTCTTTGTAGTCTCCACATCTTCTCCTCTGCGCTGGGCGGACGTGATGGCCTAAGGAAAGAGAAAGAAAAAAAAGTCGAGTTAATATTCACTTCTGGAAGGATTCTTGAACACACAATTTCATCACCATCATTTAATTCCACTTACACTGCAGCTGACTCACAGTAGCACTTATCCCATGAAGGAGCCTACCTTACTTTCCTGGTATCCTTATAAATTGTCAATGCACTCTCCCTGTGACTTTATCTTTCTAAAAATACAATGACTAGATCACTATGCATCATTGTATGGTCTACCTAAGGTTTGATACAGGTTTAGCATAACTTCCCTGCTTTTCAGTTTTGTCCCTCCAGAAATAAATCTTGGGATTTTGTTTTATTTTACTAGCCTCGACAACTTTTGCTGCAATGCTTAGATTTGATGCATTCGCAATCCATGATATCTTTAAGCCTCTACTCCATCTGTACTCACACCTTTCAAGTAATATGATCACCTCTTCCAATCATCCCACCAAGATGCTCCATCTCACATTTATGGATTAAACTTAATTTGCCAATTATTTTATCAGTCAGCCGCTTAATGTTGTCTTTTAATTCACTACAATGTCAACTTACACACTTTCCCATACCACTGTAAGCTTGTATCATCTGCTGATATAGAAACTGTATTTCAGACCTGAATTTAAATCTTTACAACAAGGGCAAAAAGTTACTTGTGGAGTGGTGGTACTGTCAGGGTCTGGACAAGGTAGGACTGAATATAAAGAAAGAAATGACAGGAGCTTGTCAGAAAGGTTTGTTAATAACCATGGGAGATTTATAGAGTGGAAAAATCAGATGGGCAAAGTAGCCCAAGTGAGGAATTCATGGAATGTTTACAGGATGTTTTCTTGCAACCGGATCTTCTGGAGCCAACTGAATTAGAGGCTCAACTAGATCTGGTATTGTGCAATGAAATGGGATTGATTAATTAATAACCCCAATGTGAACGCAACTCAAACTAACAATGATCATAATATAATATGCCCTCCAGTACCAGAGGGCATGGATTGAGAATAAGAGGTCAGTTATTTAAAACAGAGTTGAGGAAGAACTTCTTCTCCCAGAGAGTTGTGGAGGTGTGGAATGCACTGCCTCGGAAGACGGTGGAGGCCAATTCTCTGGATGCTTTCAAGAAGGAGCTAGATAGATATCTGATGGATAGGGGAATCAAGGAATATGGGGACAAGGCAGGGACTGGGTATTGATAGTGAATGATCAGCCATGATCTCAGAATGGCGGTGCAGACTCAAGGGGCCGAATGGTCTACTTCTGCACCTATTGTCTATAACCAAACTTTACAGAGAAAAGAATGAATCCAAGAACTTTAAACTGAAATAAGGGCAGTTCTGAGGGTATGGAGGGAAACCTGGTAGATTGAGTTGTCAGTTGAGATGCAGTAGCAGATGTTTAATGGGTGCCATGATAAACAATTCAACAGTAAAAAGAAGTTGCACGAGGTGAATTCACCATCCCCAATTAACCAACGATAAAGTATTAAATGTAAAGAAGTAGGATATAATTGTGTGAAGATGGCTGACAAATCAGAAGATCAGCAGGGATGGAAAATAAAAATATAATACAAAGTGAACCGGAAACGTAACGGTCAGAGGCAGATACTTCGAAACAAAGTGAGCTTTGCCCCTATAGCAAGTGAGCCCGGGGAATTAAGGACTGATTAATCAAACGGGCACTTTGCATCAGTTGTCATTACAGAGGATACAGGCAATGTCCCAGAAGCAGTTGTAAATCAGGAATTGGAAGGAAGGTGAGTTATGACAACCAGAGAAGAGGTAGTGCGCAAATTACAGTTGACAAGTCTCTGGGTTTCGATAGACTTCTTTCCAGCATCTCAACTGCAGTGGCTGCTAAGAAAGCTGAGGAAAGTTCCACTGCATTAGGAAATAGGAACTATGACACCATGATTCAAAAAAATGGAAAGCAAGAAACTATGGGCCAGTTAGCTTAATATGCCATAGGAAACTGCTATGAGCTATTGATAAAAATGGTGTAGCAGGGCATAGCAAAGTAATCAACACAAAGTCAACATGGTTTTGTGAAAGGGAGGAAAGATCAGATTTCACCAGTTTATTGAAGTTACTTATTGAAGAAGTAACGTGCTGTGGATGAAAGGGAATCAATAGATCCATCACACTTAAGATTTCCATTTGATGCAGGAACACAGATACAAACAGGCTCTGGATATCACTGGTTAGCAACAAACAAGTTTACAATGATACAGAATAGAAACAAGCCCTTCAGCCCATCAAGAAATGGGGGACAAAGAAATGGCAGATGAACCTAATACGCATCTTGCAACAGGATCAGAATCAGGTTTATTATCATCGGCATGTGATGTGAAATTTGTTCATTTAGCAGCAGTATTTCAATGCAATACATAATCCAGCAGATAAAGGGAGAGAAAATAATAATTAAAACATAATAAATAAGTAAATCAATTACTTATATCAAATAGATTATTTTTAAAAATGTGCAAAAACAGAACTATTGTATATTAGAAATTGAGGTAGTGTCTAAAGCTTCAAAGTCCATTTAGGAATCGGATGGCAGAGGGGAAGAAGCTGTTCTGAATCGCTGAGTGTGTGCCTTCTGGCTTCTGTATGCCCTACCTGATGGCAACAGTGAGAAAAAGACATACCCTGGGTGCTAGAGGTCTCCAATAATGGACCCTGCCTTTCTGAGACACTGCTTCCTAAAGATGTCCTGGGTACTTTGTAGGCTAGTGCCCAAGATGGAGCTCACTAGATTTACAACCTTCTGCAGCTTCTTTTGGTCCTGTGCAGTAGCCCCTTCATACCAGACAGTGATGCAGCCTGTCAGAATGCTCTCCACAGTACAACTACAGAAATCGCTTCAAACTCCTAATAAAGTATAGTTGCTGTCATGCCTTTTTTATGACTGCATCAATATGTTGGGACGAAGTTAGATCCTCAGAGGTCTTGACACCCAGGAACTTGAAGCTGTTCACTCTCTCCACTTCTGATCCCTCTATGAGGATTGGTATGTGTTCCTTGGTCTTACCCTTCCTGAAGTCCATAATCAGTTCTTTCGTCTTACTGCCAGGTTGTTGTGCTGGCACCATTCCACTAGTTGGCATATCTCACTCCTGTAAGCCCTCTTGTCACCACCTGAGATTCTACCAACAATGGCTGTATCGTGAGCAAATTTGAAGATGGCGTTTGAGCTATGCCTAGCCACACAGTCATGAGTTTACAGAGAGTAGAGCAGTGGGGCAGGCACACACCCCTGGGGTGCACCAGTGCTGATTGTCAGCAAAGAGGATATGTTATCACCAATCCGCACAGATTGTCGTCTTCCAGTTAGGAAGTCGAGGATCCAATTGCAGAGGGAGGTACAGAGGCCCACCAGGTTCTGCAACTTCTCAATTAGGATTGTGGAAATGATGGTATTAAATGCTGAGGTATAGTCGATGAACAGCATCCTAATGTAGGTGTTTGTGTTGTCTAGCTCATCTAAAACCGTGTGAAGAGCCATGGAGACTGCGTCTGCTCTACTGTGGAAGGCACCAGCAGTATGCCAGAAATCTGAGACTGTTAGAGGGGGCAGAAGTGAGTGTGATTGCTATTTCTAAGGAGCTGCTTGAGAAGCTGAAGGTCAGGAGGTAGATGAGTCACCTGGACCAGATGGTGTACACCCCAGAGTTCTGAAAGAGGTAGTTGAAGAAACTGTGAAGGCATTAGTAATGTTAAGTCCAAGAATCACAAGTTTCTGGAATGGTTCCAGAGGACTGGAAAATTGTTAATGTCACTCCACTCTTTAGAAGGCAGGGAGGCAAAAAAAAAACAGCAAATTATAGACGAGTTAACCTGACTTCAGTGGTTGGTAAGATGCTGAACTCCCTTATTAAGGATGATGTTTCGGGGTACTTATTGACACATGTTAAATAGGCCAAAGTCAGCATGATTTCCTTAAGGGTAAATCTTCACTGACAAATCTGTTGGAATTCTTTCAGCAAATAACAGGCAGGATAGATAAAGGAGAATCAATGAAAGTTGTTCACTTGGATATTTAAGAAGGCCTCTGACAAAGTACTACACATGAGGCTGCTAAACCAGTATTCCAGGAAAGATACTAACAAGGATGGCAGACTGGCAGAAGGCAAAGAATGGGAATAAGGAGTCTTCTCTGGTTGGCTACCAGCGACAAATGGTGTTCCGCAGGGTTCGGTGTTTGGATCACTTCTTTTCATGTTATATGTCAATGAATTGGACGACAGAATTGAAGGCATTGTGGCTAAATTTGATGACGATACAAACACAGGTGGAGGGGCATGTAGTGTTGAATCGGCAAAAAACAGGCAGATAGAATACGGCTTAGGGAAGTGTTTGATCATGCACTTTGGTAAAAAGAATAAAGGTGTAGACCATTTTCTAAATGGGGAGCAAATTTAGAAATCAGAGATGCCAAAGGACTTGAGGGTCCTTGTGCAGAATTCCCTAAAGGTTGACTTTATGGTGAGAAAGGCAAATGCAATGTTAGCATTCATTTCGAGTGGACTAGAAGATAAAAGCAAGGATGTAATGCTGAGGCTTTATAATGTATTACTCAGACTGCACTTGGAGTGTTGCAAATAGTTTGGCGCTCCTTATCTAAACGGATATGCTGGCATTGAAGAGGGGCCAGAGGAGGTTCACAAGAATAATCCTGGGAATGCAAGAGTTAACATATGAGGAGCATTTGTTGGCTCTGGGCCTGTACTCGCTGGAGTTTAGAAGAATAACGGGGATCTTATTGAAAGCTATTGAGTATTGAAAGGCTTAGATAGAGTGGACACAGAGAAGATGCTTCCTGATGTGGGGGGGAAGTCTAGGACCAGGGGACACAGCCACATAATAGAGGGATATCCCTTTGAGGTGAGGAGATGAGGAGGAATTTACTTAGCCAGAGGGTGACAAATTTGAGGAATTCATTGCCGTAGATGGCTGTGGAGGTCAAGTCATTAGGTATTTTTAAAGCAGAAGTTGATTAGTCAGGGTGTCAGAAATTACCGGGATAAGGCAGAAGAACGGGGTTGACAGGGATAATAAATCTGCCACGATGCAATGCCATAGTGGAGAAGGTTCTCCGTCAATGAGCTGAATAGCCTGATTCTATTGCTATGCTTTATGGTCTAAGTCTGTGACAACCATCAACCACACATTCACACTCACCCCATTTTTATTCTCCCCACTCCCCTCACCTCCACATTCAGGGGTAGTTTGGTGGTTAATTAACCTACCAACCCACACACTTTTGGATGTAGAAGAAAACCACAGCTCCCGGAGCAAATCCATGTGTTTACAGGGAAAACGTGCAAACTCCACTCCCACAGCACCCAAAGTCAGGATCAAGCCACTGTGCTGAGCTGGAGTTCTGAGGCAACAGCTCTGTTGGCCTTGCTACTGTGCCATTCCACCATCTGTCACACCGATCAATACAGGGGCAATATAGTATTTACACCATAAAACATAGCAACAAATGTCATCAGTCACTGTTCTACATCCAGTGCACTGGTTCCTTACTAATTAAATGAACACAATGCACTTGTGGGTACATATCAAGTGCAACAGTGGAAAACCTTATCAACGACGCAGGTTGGCAACACAAGTGAAACAGGAATCAGCACTAGTTCTCAATCCTCTAGTCATGAAATCATGGTTAACTCCCTATCAAGTCCACATTCCCCTTTCTCCATAATTCCCTTAATGTTATATTTTAAAAAAGCACAACCAATTACAGCCATGACTTTACTTAACGGTGCCCATGGCCTTTGGTGTACAGAGCTCCCACCTCCTGTGTAAATTTCTCACTGAATTCTGAAATTTAGAATCAAAATCAGGTTAATTATCACTAATGTATCATGAAATTGTGGTAATGATGGATGCCACCTTTCTGAGCTGGTTGAGTTTACAACCCTCTGCAGCTTTTTCCGACCCTGTGCAGTGGCCCCTCCATACCAGATGGTGATGTAACTGGTTGGATTGCTCTCCACAGCACGTCTGTCTAAACTTAGGATTTTAGATTTATCAGCCAAAAGAGCGACCACAGCAATCCTCTCAGCATCTTGTCTCTCAATAAAATTACCTTTCATTTTCCTGAGCTCCACTCAATAAAGACCTATACTGATCAATCTCTCCTCACACGTCACCTACATCTCAGGAATCACAGAAGGCCCCATGACTGAGCAGGCTGGTGGTGCTTTTGTCCAGCCAGGCTCCCTCTGGAAACCTACACAGGAAGTGTGTTTTGTTTCTGTGAGTCAGTGGTGGGCACAAGAGGCTCTACACAATGCAAATTCTGGATCCCACTCCTGTTTTTAAGGATGCTGTAAAGTATTCCAAAATTTCACTGACAATAGATATCAAGTTAACTAAGTTTATTGCAGCATTTCTCCCCTATCTTAAATGACATTTGCTGCCTGAGAGTATGCAGTCAAGATAAAGTAACAATGAAAACCAGAGTGCGGAGCACTGCTGACAGAAAAGCTAAGCCTCACAGAAAAGACAAGAAAATATGCAAACAGTGGGAATTTAGTTTCTCTGGGACAACCCTCAAATAGGTAAATGTTTTCATAACGGAGAAGAATAAGTTGATGTTTCGAGTTGAAACCCTTCCTGTACTCTTTTCCATAAATGCTGCCTGGCCTGCTGAGATCCTCCAGCATTTTGTGTGCGTTGTTTGGATTCCCAGCATCTGCAGATTTTCTCTTGTAAATGTTTTCATAAACACTTTCTGCAGCTGCTGAATGCACAGGTTTACGGTGCAAAGGAGAGTGATGCTGTTGACAATGTGAGAAGCTTTAAAAAAACACCTCATCTCTAAAGAGCTAAGCAAATGGAAATGTTTTTAACTGGACGTTTAGTAATTTTAGAGTGAAATACGGTTTGAGTTGAGGTGAACAACACTATGGTACCTGTGCGAGGGACTGATGCAAATTGGGACACTTTCCTGTGGTCCAATGGGACATGTTCACAGATATGATCAGTATTATTGGTGTCTGTGTGATCTTCCCAGCACCGGAGATAGTTATCAATTTAACTTCGTGTGGTCAAAATAAAGCTATTGGCTCATATTCAAGGTTCAAGGTACATTTATTATCAAAGTATGTATGCAATATAACAGCTCTGAGATCATCACCCCCCCCCATCCCCTAAACGCAAAAATTATACTGGTGTCAGGTTGAATCATTGATTTTCCAAATGTCTTTTAACATCCCCCACCCAACCTGTTAGAAACACACCCTCCAATTTTCAATCTCTGTTCCAAAATAGTGAAAACTTTGAAAGGTCAACACCAGTTCATCAACTGTCTCTGGTGTGACTTTACTCAAACTGCTGACACTTAGGCTCTTGGCTAACCATTAACTTCACTGAGATTTTTATAATGTACACAGACACAAAACACTTGCTCACATCACAGGCACTACCTGGATTTCCATTCTACATCCTCCCTTCTGTAAATTACACAGACTTTTTTGTGACAGTCCTTCCAGTTTACATACATGAAGAAGCTCTTACATTTTGTTACACTGCGAAACAACTGATATATTTTGTCACCTCTGTAATTTGGTCACTGGCTCCTGGTTCCTAACCCTCTAGACAACTACAGTTCTTGTTGATACGTCAGTCTGATACACTCATTGAGATACTTCATCTGAGGGAAAAGTGCCTCAGTCACCCCCTTTAATGCAACACAAGGATTAGACCTCACGTACAGGTCTATAATTACACAACAGCTGTTATATTTAATACTGGGATATAATACTAATAGGCACAGTGTACCTATCAATCTTTAACACTGGGGTACAGTTCTGGTGTAAGTAGCTAGACACTGTAATAATCTAGTATACAGTGTTGATACTATGCAAATCAATTACTGATTTGCAGCGCAGATAACCTTTAACACCAGGATGAAGAGAAATTAGGGACAAGTGTAAAGCTGGAATTCACATCTGTAACTATTAAACACATGGGTATAGGTCTGACAATTTATAATGTTGGTGAGAAAAACACAGACACTGGAGAAACTAGATACTCTAGGTGGGATAAGATGTATTATGATACAGTGCTTAAGGAACTAAAAAAGTATACAATTAAGACACTATATCATGAAACAAGACAAGTGGGTGCAGTTGCCACTATGATACTAAAGTAAACGACTCAAGGGGCATCAAGTGGAAAAATCTTTCCAACAGTTGGACTCGTACCCCATATGACTCCAGATGCTTCTGGTTGTTGGAGGTCAATCATCCCAGGGCCAAGCCCCAAATCTTTAGCTGCTTCATTAATGACAACCTTTCCATTTGAAGTGGAATAACCACTGATCATTGCAAAACTCAACTGCATTTGCAATTTGGAATGCACCCAGCCTATACAAACACTCAAGCTTAGGCTGACAAGGGGCAAGTAATGTGTAACAAAAGAACTAAGCTAATTAATCACCATTGTAAACTACAGCTGGTGTAGGTGAATGGTAGAATCTAGGGAGTTAATGAGAAGGTGTTGGGGGGGGGGGAATAAAATAGATTAGAATTTAAATGAATACTTCTGATCTGTATTTACTGTGAAAGCTAGTCAGTTCAGGTGAGGGTAGCAGATCCTGGAGCATGTCAACATTACAAAGGAGAAGGTGTTAGAGGCTCCAAAACACCAACTTGGCTAAATCACTGCAGCCTGATCAGACCAAATTTATTAAATTTTTCAGAAGCTAAGCATGAATATTCAGATTGTTCTGTTTCTGTTATCTGCTATAATTGCCAAGCAGTGTTTTGGGGGTGAGTAAAAGGTTTGCATGTGATTCAATTTGTTAAAGAGAACTCACTATTTAGGGTATCAATTAGTTGTACATCAATGCGGAAAGAGAGGAATGGAAGTTGGACACAGTATGACTTGTATGAGACTAATAACAAACAGGCTGCAATTTTTCTTAACAAAAGGAACAAGGTCAAATAACTGACTGAATAATGCAAGTAAGGAACTTCACTATCTGTGGTGCATGGAGATAAGAATGTGATGTGACCATGAGAGATTTTCTGTTCAAGAACTGGAAGCATGTCAATCACTACTGACTGACTGGCTCATGGAACTGATACGCAACAGGTGTCTCTGGGACTTCATGACAAATCAGGACAACTACATTTACAAAACTGGCTGGGGTGGTCACTTCTGAAGTATGGGTGTTACGATTAACTTTGTAACTGAGACATATAAAGGTGGGCCAATGGACAAGTTTCTATCTTGTGCAACTGTATGCCATTTAATGGTCTGGAACATCTGCTCACCTGGATTAAAAAAGATTTTGTTTACTGCAATTACTGATATAGGCTTCTTCAACTACACCTTTCTATCCACAATCCATAACTCATCAGCAAGACAGACAAGGGTTGCAAGTGCATGAGACAATGGCTACTGGCTCAATTCCAGTGCATGCATCATCCGGACTTTGAAATATATTGCCAATCTTTCATCATCACTGAGTCCAAACCCTGGAACTCCTGCCCCAGGGACACTGTGGGAGTATCTATGCATCTGATCAGACTCAGGACAGCAGAATTCACCACAGGCAATAAGTTCCAGAGTTGCTGGTGTCATCCACAAATATAAAAACACATAAATCTGCTCTTGTCTAACAATGGGGAGTTGTTGTACACACAAACACAGGCAGCAACTCGACCCTTCTAGTAAACCAGAAATACGTGGGTGTAATGCAGTAGTCACTCATCTCCAAGGCTGTCTCAGCACGTGAGTCTGCGAGTAGCAATGAGAGAATCAGCCACAACCTTATTGTATAGGGCAGCACAGCTGAAAGAACGTCTTCCCTATTCCTGCGATCTGCTTCTATTTCTCTTTTATAAAGACCTAAATTCACGATCACGTTCTCATCCATATCTCTACCAGGGGCTCCCAACCTCTTTTATGCCATGGATTGATACCATTACACAAAGGGTCTGTGGACCCCAGGTTGGACACCCCGTGAGGAAACGTGTCACAAAGGGATATGGCATATGCATCGAGTTACAAAGCTGATAGTCTATTATGGAAAGTTCTAATTTATATTTAAGCTGTGCTCTTCATTCTTGGAATGTCTCAGAATTTGATTAACACTATGTCTAACCTATACTGTAACCGCCTGGGTTGGTTTGTTTTTTGATATCAATTGTGGCCCACTAATATCACTTGACAATTGAATTGTCTTCACTCACATCTGCACCTAATGAGCCTGGTGCTGCAACATATGCGTATAAATCAAATGAATTTGATTGGTTCCATGGTACTTAGGTCATAAAGTGCACAAGACAGCTGTCCAGTCTAGTTCCTAGAATGAACAATCGGTGGTTTTCCACCTGGGTAACGATCTGATCTACATTTTGTCCCCATTCCTGGTGCAATGTTGCAATAAGTACCACCGTAAACCAACAATCGCCGTCACATTTCAGAAAGATGAACAACAGACACCATCAAATTAACTTGCAAACACACACAGCTGGTTATTTCCCCAAGCATCTAAAATATGCTGGCTCAAAGTGTCAACACTGCAATGCACTGGGGAAGGCACTGGTTTTGTTTTCAGCAGTGTGGGGAAGTGGGGATAGGGCGGTGGAACAGAAAATGCGGTTATAGTTGTCCTTAGCGTCCTGGACCAGATGGGTAGAATTGGGGAGGGGGGGGGGGGAGAATAAATCCCTCGGTCGCTGCGCATTTGGGAAAGAGCGTCGCCGAAGCTCCTTTCCTGTGCACTCTAATACTATGAAGGTGAGGAACGTGGATGGCAATGGGATGAAGGATGTAGGGATGGAGAGAGGAAAGGATAGGAGTCGGAGACGGGAAGTTAGGATAAGGAAAGGAAGAGGGGACGATCAGCAGTAGGCCAGGACAGAGGCGGGTATTGAAGGGGATGGAGTCCGGTGTGGTGGTGGGGGGTAACGGGACAGGACGAGTGGGGAGAGGAGAGTTTGCGGGACACGTCAGCACGGGAGGTGGTGGGGGGGGGGAGAAGAGAAACGACACGATCTGCGCTCGCAGCGACATCGGGCCCACCTGTGGCGTGGCCGGCAGGGAGGGACAGCGCCCACATCACAGGGACAGGACCCCAGCTGCAGCCCCCGGCTCCCGCCGCCCACTACCTGCTTGGACTTGGCCTGCGCCGCACTCGGGCCCTTCTTGCGCAGAACCGTCACCGTGTCCCAGTCACTCTCCGCCATCTTCCGCCGCCTGACTGCGCAGCCGCACCACCGCCCGCCTTGACGAAACTTTATTGAAAACAAGCAGGGGCTGACAACTTTATTGACACAAAGCCCGGGCGACCAATCAGAGGCGGCGCTGGACAGAAAGTGCTGGAAGCCCTTGGGCGGGCAGGCGCGCGTTGGCTCGGCTCAGCTGGTGTCGGTCGGCGAGAGCTGCTGCCGGTGGTTCTCAGCGGGATACAACCCTTGTGACAGTCAGAGTGCATGAATCAGACCCCTCACGTACTTGCTGAACCCACCAAACCCAGGGCAGAAGTTCCTGAGGCACTCGGGATCTATCCCCACAGCGGCAGAGAGCGGGACCCATCTCCCGCCCCAGGATCGTGAAGGGAGTTCGATGTTTGAATGATCAGGGTCTGGGGTATACTAGCCATCATCATGTTTGATGCCTTTACAACTTGAGGGTCCGAGTGAATACCTGCTCCTATTGTATGAAATTCATTCTCGATCCCCGAAGTAGTCGGCACATCCACCCCCCTGGACCCCCAAAACCCATGCATGTATGGGCTTTACATTAAAGTCACACTGGAGAGGACCTGTTTTAATCTGCATACTATTCATGAATCACTCACAGGTCCTTCCGCATGTCAGAACGCCACACTCCTTTTCACATTTGCCACCAAAATGATCAACTTTACATTTCCCACTATTATTATACATGTAAGAACTTTGTCGGGTTATTTAATCCCTGTGTACCCTCCTAATGTTCTCTTCACAAATTTCATTCCTAGCTTTTGAGACACACCATCCAAGACATTTTGATACATGGTAAAAAATTTTGAACATCCAACAATCTTTGGCACTCCACACGTTAACAATTTGCCAACCAGAAACATACCCACTTATGCGCACTCTAAAGTAACAAGTGTCAGGTCACAACTTTAAGAGAACCAGTGCTAATTTCTCAGTTTGAAGACCTGTTATAACTGGGAAGGAGGGAAAAGAAGTTTGTTAAGCCGTGTGGTGGGTGGGGTGCACATCTCTGCCAGGGATAAAATGGGGGTGAGCTTAGGGATAGGTTGTAACCAAGGCTGCTAGTCATTTTAGTAAATGAGAGCAATTAGAATATAGTCCAGAGCAGGAGGTCATGTCTACCGGGTTGGGTTGGGCACATTCCGCACTCCCAGAGAAAATGGTAAAAACAAGCTGATCCAATATCACAGGTAGATAACTGATTGTTACCTAAATTGTTACCTGAAGTTGTTGAATTCAAATAGAGTTTGATAGACTGCTACACGCCCAGATGAATGATGTAAGTGTTGGATCAGTATAGGGGGTTTCAGATCGATGGGTCAGAATGGGATGGTGAATTAAAGCAGCAGACAATAGGTAATTCAGGGTTGCCCGTGCAAATTAAATGTAAGTGTTCCACAAAGCAGTTTCTCCAATGTAGTGGAGGCCGCACTGTGAATATCAAATACAATGCACTAAATTGGAAGATGTAACTGTCTCACCTGCAAATACACACAATGTGCCTGGTGAATCCTGCTGGCAGAAATAGTATGTGCACAGCTAGTGAGAGCACAGGAAATAAATGAGATGCATTTGAGGGCTCTGTTAACAATGATAGAGGGGAAGCCAAGTTCTGGAAGACATTTCAGAGACACCCGCATGGGAAGTCTTATCATTGGAGCAAATATTTATTATTTATTCAGTGTGGACTAGGCCCTTCAAGCCCCTGATTTAATCCTAGCCTAATCACAGGACAATTTACTGATTAACCTATCAACTGGTACATCTCTGGATTGTTGAATGAAACCCACACAGTTACAGGGAGAATGTATAAACTCCTCACAGGCAGTGGTGGGTATTGAATCCAGGTCGCCTGTACTGTAAAGTGTTGTTCGAACCACCAGGTTACCGTGCCACCCATACAAATGGAGGAACTGGAAAATGGAGTGCAGTCCTTTCAAGAGGCAGGGTGAGATGAAATGCTGCAGCGAGCAATGCCAATTATCCCATCAGGCTTTGAGAGGATACCCTGCTATCTAGAAAGAGATGTGGGAAGACGGTGAAGGAAGTTCATGTATTTGACATTGGGTCAGTCTCAATCAAGAACACAGCTGAGACTGCCCGACAGTCCTGTGTACTACAGTACCTCATTGTAAGCATCCCACTGTGAGTGCAGGACAAGCAGATGAGACTGTTTGGAGCCTGACATCTGATATTTGATAAAGATTACAAGTCCAAAATAAACACTTTGGTAATTTGGGATGCAAATGGTTAAAATAGTTGTGCGATAGCACTGCCTGAATATTAGGGGAATGAGTTAAGAATTCCAATTTTAGACAATGCCCCTTTTCCTTTCTCCCACCCCCATTTCTGTTTCTGATCCTCTGATCCAATTGTCCCCTTTCCCACCCTCCCCCAGCCCCTTTTCACACATCTTAATCCCCTTCTGACTCCATCCACCCACTTCCAATAGAGTTTCTACTTCCTCCCTCCTCCCTCCCTAACCTGGATACAACTGTCATTCACTCCAATAGCTTTAACTCTCAACTCCTTATCCAAATCCAGCACTGGCGTGTTCTTGCTTATCCCTCTCCAGCAGTTGTCTACTATCTTCACATTCTCTTCCCCTCACTCTGTTCTATTTGTTTTCTTCCTCCTCTCCATCCTCTGTCTGCTACAAACATTCACTTGCCAATCTTCCAACTCCACTGCTGCTCACCTCCCATACTGGGCACTAACTGCCCGTGATCTTACACCTGCCTCAGAATCCTATCTCGCCAATCACCTCTAATTCTCTGTCCTGGTGCAAGGTTTCGATATGGACAATTTCTTTCCTCACACAGATGCTGCTTAACCTATTAAGTTCTTCCAGCAAATTATCATTGCTCCAGATTCCAGCATCTCCCATTTCACATCCCCACCCTGCTTCTACCCCACCTACTCCAACTGCCCATAACCCACATACTCCTCCCATTGTTCCCATTTGTCCACCACACCCTCTTAGTTGGTCCCATGCTGCACTTTCCTTTCAGATTCCATCATCTGCAGCCCTCCCACCTCCACTCCTCACAGCCTCCATCACTCTCTCCTCTCCCCCATCTGCCAGTCACCACTCCTCCTCTGGATCCACCTTTTGCTTACCAGCTCTTACCCCACTTTCTCCTTTACCATTTTATACTAATCTATCTCCCCCTTTATCCTTTAGTCCAGATGAAGGGTCTCAACCCAATTCACTGACTGTTCATTTCCCCCCATAGATGTTGCCTGACACACTGACGACTTCTCGCAATTTGGTTTTTTTTTGCACCATGTTCCAGCGTCAGAAGATCGAAACAAAGACTGTTCCACGTATCTCACAAAGCTTAACCCATGTGCAGCCACTCTTCATTTCTTGATACCTAACCAAGTGTTGGCTCATGCAAAAATGTTACATTGTGCTTCAGCAACTTTCATCTTCCACTATAACCTTTGACGTGGCACCTCACATTTCCATCAACTCCAACCAGCTTGCACCACTTACACAACCAAAGGGCAACTTACAGACGCCAAGTAATCTACCAATATAATCCAAAAACAGAAAGTGCTGGAAATATTCAGCAGGCCAGGCCTCACTGCAGAAGCTGCACCATTTATGCTTTAGTTCAAAGACCCTTTTTCAGAGCTGGGAAAGGGACAATAGAAATTTAAAGTTCCAGAGAGGGCAGAGGAGAGGAGATGTCTCTGACGGAGTGAATAAACTTTAAACAAGGTTATCTGGTAAATGAAAGCAGAGTGAGAATGCAGACAAAAGAGCACTTACAACATCTGCAGTTCTTTTTTGATTTACAAGTCACTGTCTTATGGATATGGCAGTGTAGGTCAGTTACAGTAATGGAAAGACATGCTCTAAATGTAATGAGTGAAGCTACAATAACCACTGAGCTTGTGACGTCAAATACAACTATCAGAAGTGGTTTCTGTTGTAACACTGATTCTTGCCACAGAAGAATATTGAGCAACGCTGATCTGTTGCACGCTGGCTTCACTGTTGAACTTTGATAGGTTGGCACTACAATTTTAGTATGGCTGGCACTGTTTGGATGTAAATTTCTGTCTCTGGATTGTTAATTCTAATTTTAGGGTTGCTAATTTAAGATTCACACAACATACCACCTTCATTTTGTCCTGTGGTAATGCTAAGGTTTGAAAGTAAATTCACAGCTTTGCACAAACTTGGAACCAAGAATCAGGTTGTCAGGTCCAGAGAAGAGTTAGATAAATGAAGGGAATGAGACTACTGACATGGCCAGAAAAGCACTTTATTGTTAGTAATGAAGATATCAGATTTAAAGCTCATCAATTACACTGCTGGTGTTGAACTCATACAACAAAAGGCTGGGTCAACCCATCCACGATCGCTCACAAGTAGGTTGCAGGAGAGAAATCATTCTAATTATCAGAATAACTAGGGAGAGAGCTGGAAGAACAGGAGCAGGACCTGAAAACAATATTTAAAGAGAAGTTGCAGCATTTGGTGTGCAATGAATCTGGCACCAAACTCTGTGTCCAGGAGTACACTTGGTGCCTGGGGCCTCATCTCGATGTGGTAAAAATTCAGTTATTCAGAACTTCACTAACCAAAGCTCCCCAGTAACTGGCACTTTAGAGGGAGCATCCGGGCTGACACTATGGCACTAAGAAGAGAGTGCTCAAGCATCCCTAGAGCTGGACATCACTTCTATCCATTTTCTTGCCTGCTAGCTAATATTGGTTGTCAAATCATTGAAAATGCGTTGGCAATTGAATTTCAGTTCCCCTACATAACCTTTTAGTATTGATCACGTGAGAACACATTTAACTCTTGACTAATCATGATATTTGACAAACTAGCACTGTGTGTTCCCCCCCCCCCCCCCCACACCCATGGATAGCAAATATCTTACTTTTTATACATAACTTAATAGTGGGGAGTATCTTACATTCTGCTAACTTTTCCCCATGTGATGAGATTATTCTGGGATTTGAGGGACATCTGAGTCCCGCTGGCTGGCTGGGTTACCAGGGAAAGCTAGAGGCAACCCTGCTGGAGTATTGCAAGGGTAAATGACCCTTCAACCTAATTTGCTGGTGTTTACTCAGTGTGGAGCAGAAACAACCCCCTGAATGCAGGTGCTGGGATTTAATGAGAGGCAATGACCCCAGAACCCAGCAGGGTGCAGTTGCCGAGCAACCCTGCCTAGCGCAGGCTGCACACAATCCAGGTTGGAAAGAGGCTAGGCAGCAGCGGTCACCTCTATCTGAGGACCTCGGTGTTGTGCAGTTCCAGGGAAGATCCAGCTTCATGGAATAGATGAACCTGCCCGCCACATGTTCGAAGTCAGTAAAAATAAAAAATAGATTCTTTTTTTTTAAAAAAGTCAGCAGTGTCAAAATGAAGGCACAAGCTCAAGCCCTGTGTGTGAGGCCTGTCTGCTGGCTGAATGGATCCTCCTAAATGTCAGTCCGTTAGAAGCAGCGGGGATTGGAACTCCCGATCCTTCAGGCGTTCTTCCAGGTCCTGGAAAATAAAGTCAAACACAGCAGGTCACTACACACTTCTTCAGGAGGACTGACACCCACAGGATCAAACCTGGCCACACAGAGGTGCAGACATGTAATAGGGAGATAAACCAGTTGTCCCTCACAACACTTCATGGGCAGGTACCACCTGGCCCCTGGCAACTCGTCTGCTCGGCAGAACACTAGTCAAGTGCACAAACTTATTCCCTCCAGTACTGTGACAAATCCCATTTACAGGCAGCCATTCAGCCTATCATGCTTGAATTGTCAGTACTTTGAAGAAGCTGCCTTAAGCCCTATCCTTTCTTCAAAACCCTGAAAGTTCCCCCTTCAAGGATTCATTAAATGCCATTGAATGTTGTGAGATTATACTCTATCATGCTCAATATGGAAATTCCCTGGCACTCAATTTGTATGATTGAGTTGAACATCAGCCCAAAGCAGTGAGAATGTTTTCCTGGTCTTGTTGCAGAGAGGCTCAAGCTGATTCATTCACTGAAGAGATGCCTTTGTGAAGGAAGAGAAAGAAATGTAACACAGCTGAAGATGGCTGTGTTTATGTCCTGAAGAACTTTGCACTGATGTTCTGAGGCTGTGATGGACAACCACCAGCCACAAACATCTTCCTTTGTAGAAATGGAACAGTCAGCCCACCATGCCTGTGCTGACCATGCTAACCTAACTAATCCCATCTGCCTGCATGTAGCCTGCATCCTTCCATTGCCTGCCTGTTTATGTTTCAATGCCTCTTATATGATGCTGCTTTATCAGCTTCTACCACCACTCCTCCAGGCACATAGCACTATGTTAAAAATTTTCCCTTACACATCTCTGATGTACAATCTGTGCCCTCTCGTGTTTGACAGTTCCACCCTGGGGAAAAGACTCAGCCTCGTCTACACCATCCATACCTCTCAATTTCATGCACCTTTTGTTACTGTGCTCTCACCTTCAGGGATCCTTGTACATGTTTATCAAGATCCTTCTGTTCCCTCGTGAATCCCCAGGGCCCTGATATTTATTGCACGTATCCTTCCCTTCTTCCTCTGCCCAAGATGCTTCACTTCACATTTATTGTGATTAAATTCCACTTGCCATCTCTCAGCCCATTTCACCCAATGATCTCATCCTGTAGCCTATCCTCCTATCGACAACGGCCACCAATTTATGTGGCTCTTAAGCAGATTTCAAAAATTCTTCCCCCTCTGTTCCCTTTATTCTAACACATTCCCAATGGATATTCAGCTAACTGAAATCCTCCATGTCACTACCTGCAAATCACTGGAACGTCCCTGCACAATTGTCCTCTAGCTCCCTTTCCCTCTCTGGAGTCCGACAGACTGCCCCAGTGCATGGTGAGATCTCCTGCCCCTCAGCCCCAGCCAGGTAGATTCTCCCCTTGGCCCCTCAAGGACCCCTCCCTTCCCGAGTTGTCAGGGCACTCCACCTTCTCATTTTTATTGGTAGATATTAAGCATCTGAATCTGACCATTTTAAAGCCGAGTTGTAACCACAGAATGTTCCCACGTGTGTCTGTAGCTCACCAACCTGCTTCACTATTCCTTTACACCCATTAGGAAGAGTCGGTGTACCCTGCAGTCCGTGCAGATTGCTTCTATTGGACACAGTTCTCTCCTCCAACAACTCCCACTCCTCTGTGCACCTTAACCCTCTTTTCCTTTCCCACTGCCGACCCTCCCCAAACACGAAGTGAGCCTTCCCAGAACACCGTGGAAGAGCTGGACTCCCTGACTTTAACGGCAGCACTGTCCTTAAACTGAGATTCTTTCTCTGCACTGTGTGGAACGTGCAGAGCTCCAACATCTGGAACATTTCCCCCAATGCCCATTGATGTTAGTTTTTACCAGGGCTCCTCAGTGTCACACTCGGTCAAATGCTGTCTTAGAGTCACACTCACTTCTGGAATTCAGCTGTTCATTCTGTGTAAAGACCCAGGGTATAACGAACCTGGATTCGAATCGTCTTGGCAAACTCAAACTGAGCATGAGTAAGTGTACTCGATTAAAAAAAAAAGAATTATGTCGGAATAAGTGATTTAGTTCTTTGATCCTGATTTGCAATTCATTAAGATCAAAGCTGATCTTCTGATTCAATACCATTTCTCAAAAGTTTCCACACATTCTGAATTATTGATTTCACACGATTCACCCCCCTCCCACCACCGATTTTGCACTACTTTCTGGGTCTCTCAGTCTCTTGTCACACTGGCACACTTCCCCCTCCCCCCCACCCCTCTCTCTCTAGTCTTTGCAATTCTCAAATTCGCTGGCACCATTTGTGGATTATAGTACAGGAACTGGCCTTTTGGCCCACAATGCTGTGCCAAACAAATTAAATTAGTAATCAAATGATAACTAAATTAATCTCTTCTGCCTACACGACATCCATATCCTATTTTCCTCAAAAACCTCTTAAATGCCCCTAATGTTCCTGCCTCTACCACCACCCCAGACAGTGCATCCCAGGCACCCACCATTCTCTGTGTAAAAAAACTTGCCCCTCACATCTCATAAGACCATAAGACATTGGAGCAGAATCAGGCCATTCAGCCCATCGAGTTATTCCCCATTCCATCATGGCTGATCCCAGATCCCACTTAACCCCATACACCTGCCTTCTCACCATATCCTTTGATGCCCCGACCCATCAGGAAACGATCAACTTCTGCCGTAAATATAGCGGCAGACTTGGACTCCACTGCAGTCTGTGGCAGAGCATTCCACAGATTCGCTACTCTCTGGCTAAAAAAATTCCTCTTTAATTCTGTTCTAAAATCCTGCAATTTTGAGGCTATGCCCTCTATTTCTGGATACCCCCACCATAGGAAACATTCTCTCCACATCCACCCTATCTAATCCTTTCAACATTTGGTAGTTCTCAAAGGGATTCCCATGCATTCATCTAAATTCCGGGGGAATCTCATTTGAAGTCACCCCCTTTCATCTTAAATGCATGCCCTCTGAAATTGGACATTTCAACCCTGGGGGAAAGATAATGTCTACTCTATCTATGCTTTTCATAATCTTATAAGCCTCTACCAGATCTCCCATCAACCTCTGCCACTCCAGAGAAAATAATCCAAGTTTGACCAACCTCTCATGATAGCACGTGCCCTCTAAACCAGGCAGCATCCTGGTAAACCTCTTCCGCACCCTCTCCAAAGCCTCAACATCTCTTCTATAAAGGGGTGAACAAACCTGTATGCAATACTGCACATGCAGCCAGTTTTATAAAACTGCAACATAATTTCCTGACTTTTGAACTCAACGCCTTGACCAATAAAGGAAGCATGCTGTAAGGCTTCGTAACCACCCTATGAATCTGTGTAGCACCTTCAGGGAGCTATGAACTAGAACCCCAGGATTCCCCTGCTCATCAACACTGTTTAGAGTTTTGCCCGCTTTACATTTGACCTACCAAGATGCAAGACTTCATATTTGGCCAGGTTAAACTCTATCTGCCATTTCTCTGCCCATAACTACAACTGATCTATAATTCTGTTGTATTCTTTGCTAATCATCTATGCTATCCATAACACCATCAATCTTCGTATCATCTGCAAACTTACTAACCAACCCATCTACAGTTCCATCCAGATCATCACAAATAGCAGAGGTCCCAGTAGACACTAATCACAGACCTCCAGCTAGAATAAGCCCATTTGACGACTAAGTCTGTCTTCCATGGGCAAGCCAGTTCTGAATCCAAATGGCCAATTCACCATGGATCCCGTGCAGCTTAATCTTCTGGATGAACCCTCCAAGAAAGTTCTTGTCAAATGCCTTACTAAAATTCATGTAGACAATGTCCAAGGCTCTATCTTCCATCAGTCACCCTCATCACCTCGTCAAAAAACTCAATCAAGTTAGTAAGACATGACTTTCCCTGCAGTAAGCCATGCTGGCTCTCCCCAGTTAGGCTATAGTTTAACAAATGCTCAAAAATTCTCTCCAGTAACTTCCCTACCACTGACATGAGACTCACTGCTCTATAGTTTCAGGGCTGTCCCTGGTTCCCTTCTTGAATAATGGAACAACATTAGCTACTCGCCAGTTCTTTGGACCTTGCTGTGGCTACAGAGGACACAAAGATATTGGTCAAGACCTCAGCAATCTCTGCCCTTGCCTCTCTCAATAACCTGGGCAGTATCCCATCGGGCCCTAGGAATTTATCCACCTTAATGCCCTTTAAGAGACCCCTCAATACCTCCTCCTTTACCTGCTCAGCACTGATCTCCCTATCCTCCACATCCTTCTCCTTTGTAAATACTGATGTAAAGTACTCATTAAGGACCTTACCCACATCCTCCACATCCCATTAAATGTTTCTCCCTTTATCCTTAAGTGGTTCTACCCTATTCCTAATTGCTCTTGATGTATGTATAGATAATCATCTACACAATTTAAATTTAATTGGGCACTTTCTTCAAATTAAAATTTGGAGGAAGTGCCCAAAGTTTTTAAAATTTTCACCTTTTCTTTTCACAAGGGGGCAGCACAGTGGCACAACTAGCAGACCTGTTACTTCACAGTCCCAGGTTCAATCCTTACCTCAGCTGCTCCCAAATGTCTGTGGGTGGAGACCCACGTGGTCTCAACAAAAATTTCAAACTCGACAGCGATATGTGAATTTAGCTAGTTCTTGCTGTGACCGGACATCGTCGTAAATTGTCTATCTGTAGCCAGTAGAATAATTTTTTTTTAATTGACGTACAGCACAGAATAGTGCTTTCCTGCCCTTCGAGCCAGATGTCCAGCAATCCCTGATTTAACCCCAGCCTAATCACAGGACAATTTACAATGACCAATTAACCTACCAACTGGTACTTCTTTGTGGGAGGAAACCGGAGCAGCCAGAGGAAACCCACGTGACCACGTGGAGAATGTACAAACTCCTTACAGGCAGTGGCAGGAATCGAACCCCAGTCACCTGCACTGTAAAGTGCTGTGCTAACCACTACTCTACTGTGCCACTCAATTCAGGGGGAGGGTGGCTGACGGGAATGTAATAATTTTTAATATTTAGGACATGTAGGAATGACATAAATGGGTGCTTGATAGTCAACACAGTCAGTGAGCCGAAAGGTCCATTTGCATGACGTCTCTCTCTATGGAATTATGATGTAATGGCCATTACAGAGACTTGGCTGGCACCGGGGCAGGAATGGATTCTCAATATTCCTGGATTTCAGTGCTTTAAAAGGGATAGAGAGGGGGGGAAAGGGGAGGAGGGGTGGCATTACTGGTCAGGGATACTATTACAGCTACAGAAAGAGTGGGTAATGTAGCAGAATCCTCTTTTGAGTCAGTATGGGTGGAAGTCAAGAACAGAAAGGGAGCAGTTACTCTACTGGGGGTATTCTATAGGCCCCTGGTAGCAGCAGAGATACCGAGGAACAGATTAGGAGGCCTAACCCTAACCCTAATGCAGATTTTGGAAAGGTGCAAAAATAACAGGGTTCTTATCATGGGTGACTTTAACTTCCTTAATATTGATTGGCACCTGATTAGTTGCAATGGTTTAGTCGGGACAGAATTATGTTAAGTGCGGCCAGGACAGATTCCTGTCACAGTATGTTGACAGGCCGACTAGGGGGAATGCCATACTAGATCTAGTATTAGGTAATGAACCGGGTCAGGTCACAGATCTGTCAGTGGGTGAGCATCTGGGGGACAGTGATCACCGCTCCCAGGCCTTTAACATTATCATGGAAAAGGATAGAATCAGAGAGGACAGGAAAATTTTTAATTGGGGAAGGGCAAATTATGAGGCTATAAGGCTAGAACTTGTGGGTGTGAATCGGGATGATGTTTTTGCAGGGAAATGTACTATGGACATGTGGTAGTAGTTCAGGGATCTCTTGCAGGACGTTAGGGATAAATTTGTCCCGGTGAGGAAGATAAAGAATGGTAGGGTGAAGGAACCATGGGTTACAAGTGAGGTGGAAAATCTCGTCAGGTGGAAGAAGGCAGCATACGTGATGTTTAGGAATCAAGGATCAGATGGTTCTATTGGGGAATATACGGTAGCAAGAAAGGAGCTTAAGAAGGGGCTGAGGAGAGCAAGAAGGGGGCATGAGAAGGCCTTGGCGAGTAGGGTAAAGGAAAACCCCAAGGCATTCTTCAATTATGTGAAGAACAAAAAGTTGACGGGGTGAAGATAGGACTGATTAGAGATAAAGGTGGGAAGATGTGCCTGGAGGCTGTGGAAGTGAGCGAGGTCCTCAATGAATACTCTCTTCAGTATTCACCAATGAGAGGGAACTTGATGACGGTGAGGACAATTTGAGTGAGGTTGATGTTCTGGAGCATTAGGGGAGAGGAGGTGTTGGAGTTGTTAAAATACATTAGGACGGATAAGTTCCCAGGGCCCGATGGAATATTCCACAGGCTGTTCCATGAGGCAAGGGAAGAGATTGCTGAGCCTCTGGCTAGGATCCTCGTTGTCCACAGGAATGGTACCGGAGGACTGGAGGGAGGCAAATGTTGTCCCCTTGTTCAAAAAAGATATTAGGGATAGTCCGGGTAATTATAGACCAGTGAGCCTTACGTCTATGGTGGGAAAGCTGTTGGAAAAGATTCTTAGAGATAGGATCTATGTACATTTAGAAAATCATGGTCTGATCAGGGACAGTCAGCATAGCTTTGTGAAGGGCAGATTGTGCCTAACAAGCCTGATAGAGTTCTTTGAGGAGGTGACCAGGCATATAGATGAGGGTAGTGCAGTGGATGTGATCTACATGGATTTTAGTAAAGCATTTGACAAGGTTCCACATGGTAGACTTATTCAAAAAGTCAGAAGGCATGGGATCCAGGGAAGTTTGGCCGGGTGGATTCAGAATTGGCTTGCCTGCAGAAAGCAGAGGGTCGTGGTGGAGGGAGTACATTCAGATTGGAGGGTTGTGACTAGTGGTGTCCCACAAGGATCAGTTCTGGGACCTCTACTTTTCATGATTTTTATTAATGACCTGGATAGGGGGGTAGAAGGGTGGGTTGGCAAGTTTGCAGACAACACAAAGGTTGGTGGTGTTGTAGATAGTGTAGAGGATTGTCGAAGATTGCAGAGAGACATTGATAGGATGCAGAAGTGGGCTGAGAAGTGGCAGACGGAGTTTAACCCAGAGAAGTGTGAGGTGGTTCACTTTGGAAGGTCAAACTCCAAGGCAGAGTACAAAGTAAATGGCAGGATACTTGGTAGTGTGGAGGAGCAGAGGGATCTCGGGGTACATGTCCACAGATCCCTGAAAGTTGCTTCACAGGTAGATAGGGTAGTTAAGAAAGCTTATGGAGGGTTAGCTTTCATAAGTCGAGGGATAGAGTTTAAGAGTCGCGGGGTAATGATGCAGCTCTATAAAACTCTGGTTAGCCCACACTTGGAGAACTATGTCCAGTTCTGGTCACCTCACTATAGGAAGGATGTAGAAGCATTGGAAAGGGTACAGAGAAGATTTACCAGGATGCTGCCTGGTTTAGAGAGTATGCATTATGATCAGAGATTAAGAGAGCTAGGGCTTTACTCTCTGGAGAGGAGGATGATGAGGGGAGACATGATAGAGGTGTAGCGATGTACTACATACAGAGCTAGAAACAACGACACACAGTCGGTAAGTCATTTCAAGACTAGTTTATTCAAACCTCGCGGCGCTGGCTTTTAATCCCTAGTTCCCACCCTCTCTGGGCAGAAATGACATCAGAGGTGCATTACCAAAGTCTCTCCCCGCACGTGGGCTATTTGTGAGCCGGTTCGCCTGCGCAGAAAGTGGGTCGCCACATAGGTATACAAAATATTAAGAGGAATAGATAGAGTGGACAGCCAGTGCCTCTTCCCCAGGGCACCACTGCTTAATATAAGAAGACATGGCTTTAAGGTGAGGGGTGGAAAGTTCAAGGGGGATATTAGAGGAAGGTTTTTTACTCAGCGAGTGGTTGGTGCTTGGAATGCACTGCCTGAGTTTGTGGTGGAGGCAAATACACCAGTGAAATTTAAGAGACTACTAGACAGGTATATGGAGGAATTTAAGGTGGACGGTTATATGGGAGGCAGGGTTTAAGGGTCAGCACAATATTGTGGGCTGAATGGCCTGTACTGTGCTGTATTGTTCTATGTTCTATGACTGTCAAGCTGGGTGGCTTTTAATACAATCCAGAAAAGACCCTTCAATATCATCTGCCTTCTCCAATATCTTTACAGCTACACTGCAATCCTTTTCAAATAATATTGTCAAAATATTTTTGTATGTGCCTGCTGAACGTACAAGTTCAGGATACGCAGAGGTCGAAGTTCTGAAGCATTTGTGGCCGCTCCTCTCACTGCAGGGAGCTCTGAGGCTGACAGCCGCGTGAAGAGATCTCAGCACAGTTTGCGCGTCAGACAGGCCAAATCTGACAAATTTTTAAAAGTTTGAGGTAACAAGGAACACACAGGGTGGGGTTTTGCCATTGATGCACTCTAGATGAATCTTAGTCATTTGACAAAGACAGCTCTAGGAGGCAGATTGTACAGAAAAATAAAAGCCCACAAGAGCCATAGATCCAAAATTTGCTGAGTGGCCAGCAGCAAAGGGTGAGCTATAGATGTTCTACAGAGCTCAGTGATGCTTTTGTGATGTATATTAACAACAATGCTCATTGTTATACAGAAACCTGCTCCACTGGTCCTGTACCCATGTTATACACACAGACCCATCTCTATCAGTACTGTACATGTGTTATACAGACATACAATCCTGTGCAAAAGACTTTAATATATATTTAGCTAGGGTGCCCAAGACTTTTTCACCGTACTGTTGTAATTTTATGTATTGCACCGTACTGCTGCTTCAAAAAAAAAACAAATTTCATGACATATCTGAGTGATGACAAATCTGATTCTGATATCTGATTCAGTCTACTGTGGACTGAAAATAATCAATAAACCAATTGTTTGTAATCAAATGACCTTGCCTGGTGTCTCAGGCTGGGAGTGTCTGCGCACATGCCACCCCCTGCCTGGCACTCCTCTGCCACGTGGTCCACACCCCTCCTACAGTACTCCACCCTCACCATTCCCAACATCTTTACTTCCGTCAGATTCACAAACTCGCTCTCTGCTCCACAAATACAGTACTAAGTAAAAGTCTCAGGCACCTTAGCTATACGTATACGCCTAAGACCTTTGCACAGTACTTACAGACATACCTGTCCCCACCAATACGGTACCCCAGTGTTATACAAAAACTGACCTGTCCCCAGAACTGTAGGTGTGTTATACCAGGACAGACTCCTGGGATTAGTCAATGATTAAGAAATGTGCACAAGCTCAGTACTGCCCGTGCTTCACAATGCTGGTGATGAAAACTGCAAGTTTTTTTAACCTACCTCCCCTTCATAAGAGATAAGTGGTGAGATCTCACACACGACCGGGGGATCCTCCGTTTCCTGCAGCCTGCAGAGAACACAAGATTTTCAGCAAAAACACCCCTCTGGGTTGAGACACGTCTCAGATTTCCTCTCCAATTTGGTTCCGGTGACCCCTGCACCGATTCAGCACTGGAGGAGACTTTTAAAGTCAATTTGTTAAAGCCAGATTGGGGGTCACTGGGGTCAGGGATAGATCTGAACAAAGCCAGTACTCAAGGCTGTGGAACAGGGAACATTTCAGCTCCCTTCCTCCACCGTTCCAGGTTGCTGCTTCTGCCCGACCTGGCTGTGGCTCAGATATGTCTGCTGCTCAGCTGCTGGGCAGAGGCAGAAACTACAGACTGTCTGCATCTGCAGACTGACCTCGGACAGTTTCACCACTGGTCTGACCCAACCACCACACGCTCCCACAACACATCCAGCAAGGAGCTGGATTCACACCTACCCTCCTGGAGAGCTACGGTCAGAGCAGAACGGGTTTAGTTTTCAGCTTCATTCTGAAATAGAACCACGAACAAGAAGAGAAGATGGTTTTATAATTTCTCATCCCACCCTGGCCAGATGTTGCTCCCGTCTCTGCCCACTAGCCTAGATCGCTAGGCCCAGATCCCAACTTCTTGCTCAAACCCAGCCGATTCCTTGACCTGGACCCGGCCTCCTCCCCAAGCCAACCCGGAGCTACCGAGCCCAAGAGACAGGAGAAAATTCAACAACTTACTGGCTGAGAACAGGCACACGGTTGTTCTTGTCGTCCAGGAAATGAGCGCCAGCTTGCACAGCCCAGCGATAGTGCTGCCACAGCAGAGCACGCCGGGCAGTAGAGGGCATGTCTTTGCCACCAGTGCTCTCCGCGTTCTTCAGAGGCGAGAACTCATCCTCCCTCAGCACCTCAAACACAGCAAATTTCCTGAGCAGAAACAGAACCAGGAAGACATCTTTAAAATAAGTAAGTGTGTGTATGTGCGCGTGCGCGCAGGACTATGCAATTTACTGTGGCTATGTAGTGGGGGGCACTAGTTTACCCATAGATTAGTTTAGACACAGAGGGCCAAAGTCTTTCCAGGTTTACTGAATCCGGTATTAATATAGTTGCCTCTACGGTCAAGAACACCCACGTTCTGTGCACAAGTAGGACCCTCAGCCTCCTGTTGCTTATTAGTTTAATTTTCCATCACAATCTGAACTTTCTGTTGGGCCTGCTGCACAAGCACAAAGAGGCCGGAAGTTTGAGAACGGTGTCTCATCTTTAATCTGGGCACAGTGGCAGCCTCCGTACTCAATACTGATTTCTGCAAATTCAGGAATCTTACTGGTTACTTTTACTGTGCCATCCTTCTCCAACCTTGGCTGAGTTTTCTACTCTCAATTCGTACAGCCTGCATTCCACAGCACTTCACCTCCTTTCCCTTTCTTTGTATTACCCTAACTGCCCTGCTAATCACTGTACTCCAGCCCCAGCCTATTACAGACATCCCCTTTGGTTTTCCATCCTCTTCATCTCTCCCATACCTTCGCTGCAACTTAAAGCCAACCTTTTCAGATTTCCAGCATCTGTGAATATTTCCCCCCGATTTCCATTCTCTGCTTACAAATCACAATACCTCTCCCCCTCTGTAGACTGTTCTTTGATGTTCATAACCCCTGCTCTTTGGGATATTCTAATACCCACTGACCCAACCAGCTACAGCAGGAGGAGGAACAGGACTGCCACAAATCTGACTGTACCGTGAGTACGGCTGGAGAAGGGCAGGACAAAGCAGCTGCCGAGGTTTGACCACACAACTTACTTGGAAAACTGGAAAACATCAAAGACAAACTTCTCCATCTTAATGCCATTGGGCTTCTCTGGTTTCACATAGTTTCCCTCCTCATCAACGTAGGGAATCTTCTTCACAGCCACATGAAGCTTCAGTTTTGGTTCGTACTCTCTGCAGGGAGTAACAGGAGAACATAATGAAGTTAGTGCAGATTAGGAGGCAGAAGGGAAGGAGGAACTTAAGATCAAACTAAGAAGCCCATAGATTGACAACCCCCAGGACTCCAGTCCCAAGGATTCTAAGTGATTATCATCTTCTAAAAGTTCCTGGATTCTATAAATCCAACAAATTAAAAAAACTACAAATGTAGCAGCACCTATCAAGCAAAGATGGACAGAAAACAGCTGACGCGCTGGAATGTATCATTAATAAACTGCCCATCACGTCCCCACATCCTCTCCTCCTTCCCTTTCTCCTACAGTCCACTCTCCTCTCCTATCAGGTTCCTTCTTCTCTAGCCCTTTACCATTCCTACCCACCTGGCTTCACCTGTCACCTTTCAGCCAGCCACCCCCCCGCCCCCCACTTTTTTATTCTGGCATCATCTCCCTTCCTCCTCATTCCTGAAGAAGGGCCTTGATCAAAAGTGTCAACTGCTTTTTCATTTCCATAGACACTGCTGAGTTTCTCCAGCATTTTGTGTGTATTGCTTTGGATTTCCAGGACCTGCAGACGTTCTCGTGTTCATGATAGGACAAAAAAGTTAGTATGGCTTCATGAGAACAAAATCAGGTTGGACAAATTTCTTTCGGTTGCCCATGAGGGAACTTTTGGTTGTATTGGGATTTCCAGAGGACGTCCATGGGGACAGCATAGGAATGGACCCCTCTGGCCCGTCTCATCCATGTCGACCATGGTGCCAGTTCACACTAACCCCATTTGCTTAATTAGGCACATTTCCCTCTCTACATTCCTATCAAAGCACAGTGGATTCTGGTTAATTGGGAGTAGTACATTTTGGCCCAATTAAGCGGCTGCTCCAATTAGCCAAAGTTTCATGGAAATAGGTAAAAAAGACAAACTGCATTTAACTGAGTAACAAATTATGTCTTTAAGTGAAATGCAGAACACTACCAATATTACTACAATACTATAAAACTGGATATTCTTAATAGTTATTGGAGGAACTCATACAGTGTACGCTGCCTTGTTCTTTTGATTGACTGTAACTGAACAAAATCAGTGCAGACACCTAGTGCGGATAAGACCTGATGAAGGGTCGACTGTTTACTCTTTTCTATTGATGCTGCCTGGCCTGCTGAGTTCCTCCAGCATTTTGTGTGTGATGCTTCAGCCAGTGGACTGCTTTCTTTGCTTTTCTGCATGAAGTAGCGTCATAAGTCACTGGTTTTTATTCAGCATCGGACGGCTGAAATGAATAACAGAACAGAAGCACGCACACTGACACTATTTAAAAACAGCTTGCTTTAAGCATGGAGTAGTGTCTAACGGTCACACAAAGTGCATGTGAATAACACTAATTGGAAATTGTTCGGCAGCAATCTCCTGTCCCAGTTAAACAGCATCGTGACCCAAACCAACGAAGGAAATCCAAGCTATTTTCTCAATTAGTTTTTGTTCTCCAAGAGCTAGTCCAAAAAGGTGCCAGCCCCAATTAACTGATGGCCCAACAAACCAGAATCCACTGTACCCGTCAAAATGCATTTTAAACATTGTGATAGAATCTGCCTCCATCACATCCTCTGGCAGCACATCCCAGATATTCACCAGCCTTTGTGAAAAACCTGCCCAAAAGATCTCCTTTCCATTTCTCCCCCCTCACATAGAACTTAATGATCTTGAACAGATTCCCCTAACATGGGAAGAAGGCTTTCTATCCTATCCATGTCCCCCATTATTTGATGAACCTCTATAACACCACCCTTGCCTCCTACATTCCTTTGAGAACAGCCCCAGCCTTTTGAATCCCCTTATAAACAAATCCCTTCATTCCAGGCAACATCCTGGTGAATCTCCTCTGCATTCCCTGTTGCTACCACATCCCTCCTGTAGCAAGGACACCAGAGCTATACACAATAGACCAAGTACGGAATAACTAATCTTCTGTAGAACTCCAATATGACACCTAACTCTCATATTCAATGCCTCTGCCTATGAAGGAAAGCACATCAAATGCCTTTTGCACTGCCCTATCCACTTGAGTTGCCACTTTTAAGGAGCTAAGGATGTGCACTTCAAGATCCCTCGGTACACCAACGCTCCTAATGTCCTGCCAGAATTTGATGTCCCAAAGTGCAGAATCTCACACTTGTCTAGATTAAATTCCATCAGTTACCTTCTGCCCAACTTTCTGCAGATCTATGTCCCTCTATAGCCCTTCACAAACCTTTTTGCTATCTTTGGCCCACCAAATTTTGCGTCATTGGCAAACTTAATCAGATCCCCAAGTTATTTCTATACATTACAAATGACAGCGGTTTCAAAGTTCAAGGTACATTTATTACCAAAGTATACACAGAATACTACATACAACCTTAAGATTTGTCTCCCTACAGGCAGCCACGATACAAGAAACCCAATAGAATCCATTAAAAAATGACCGTCAAGCACGTAACGAGCAGAAAATGACATTCAGAACTGAAGTTCACAAAAATGAGTCCACAACCATGAAGCCCGTCATCGCTGAAGCCGATTCAGAAGCTTATTAGTTGCAGGCCACAGCCTCAGTTCAAGCAGAGACACATAAACCTTGCAGAGCAGTGAGCTGAACACCAGCCCATCCCTCGCCTGATCTGGCCAGGTGCTTACATTGCCCAAACTTCAGGTTGTTCCCCTCTCTCGGGCCTAGGCCCTGCCCTACCACTTCAATAAGCTCTCAGGCCCAGGCCTCCATTTGGCCCGTACCCGACCTTCCCGATTCAGCCCGGTGCTTAAATCGATCAGCCTTGGGTCTTTCCTTGCTCTCGGGCCCAGGCCTCCATTTGGCCCGTACCCGACCTTTCCGATTCAGCCCGGTGCTTAAATCGATCAGCCTTGGGTCTTTCCTTGCTCTCGGGCCCAGGCCTCCATTTGGCCCGTACCCGACCTTCCCGATTCAGCCCGGTGCTTAAATCGATCAGCCTTGGGTCTTTCCTTGCTCTCGGGCCCAGGCCTCCATTTGGCCCGTACCCGACCTTCCGATCAGCCTTGGGTCTTTCCTTGCTCTCGGGCCCAGGCCTCCATTTGGCCCGTACCCGACCTTCCCGATTCAGCCCGGTGCTTAAATCGATCAGCCTTGGGTCTTTCCTTGCTCTCGGGCCCAGGCCTCCATTTGGCCCGTACCCGACCTTTCCGATTCAGCCCGGTGCTTAAATCGATCAGCCTTGGGTCTTTCCTTGCTCTCGGGCCCAGGCCTCCATTTGGCCCGTACCCGACCTTCCCGATTCAGCCCGGTGCTTAAATCGATCAGCCTTGGGTCTTTCCTTGCTCTCGGGCCCAGGCCTCCATTTGGCCCGTACCCGACCTTTCCGATTCAGCCCGGTGCTTAAATCGATCAGCCTTGGGTCTTTCCTTGCTCTCAGGCCCAGGCCTCCATTTGGCCCGTACCCGACCTTTCCGATTCAGCCCGGTGCTTAAATCGATCAGCCTTGGGTCTTTCCTTGCTCTCGGGCCCAGGCCTCCATTTGGCCCGTACCCGACCTTTCCGATTCAGCCCGGTGCTTAAATCGATCAGCCTTGGGTCTTTCCTTGCTCTCGGGCCCAGGTCCCGCCGCCTTGACTTTGCATCACCTCCCCTCAGTTTTGCCTCATCGAGTTGCCTCTGAGTCCACTCCAGCTAAGCCCACACATTAGCTCATTTCCCTGCTCTTGTGCCGCCTCAATTTGGCTCATACACGCCAGGCCGTAACCGTCTTGCACCTGCAGAAATGCCAGGTCATACAGACAGGTGGTTCAACAGCTCAGCGCCAAAAAGCAAGTTACAAGCTACTGACTGCAGTGATTGTATCCAAGAAAAAGTGAAATTAATACAGTAACTTCTATTTTATTTGCTACCACAAGTTATTGCTATACTTCACATCTTAAACCAATCACTGTGGTACTAAGTGCCATCTTAAACCAATCACTGTGGTACAGCATCTGTTACAGAGTTCTCGACAGGAAAATAACCCTCTGCCTCCCATCAACAAGCTGATTTTTGATCCAGTTTGCTAATATGCATCTGATACTTGAGCCCTAACTTTCTGGTTATAGCTCACCGGTGAAAAGTCACCAACCTGAAATATTAGCTCTGCCTGAGCCATTGAATATTTCCAAAATTTTAGTTTGAATATTTAGAGGGGGGAACCTCTAGCTAAGAGGATGTTTCTCCTTTGGAAATGAAATAATGCTAGACAGCAGTGTTTCACAGTAAGGAGACACAGAACAGGCCCCTTGACCCACAACGTGTGTTCCATATTAATTCATCTATCCACACATGGTCTGTATCCCTCTCTTCCCTGCTTGTTCATGTGTCTATAAAAATTCATCAAACTTAGCTATGGTATCTAATTCCACCACCTTCTTTGGTAACACGTTCCAGGCACATAACATTCTCTGTGTAACAAAACTTGTCCTGTAAGTCTTGTTTGAACTCTTCCTCTCTCTGAGGTCACCTTCAACCTCTGACCTCTAGTACACATTTCCACCCTGAATAAAACTATCTATGCCTCTCATAATTTTAAATACTTCTATCGAGCTGCCCCTCAGCTTTTGACGCTCCACAGCAAACAATTTGACCTCTCCTTGTAAGTAACACTCTCCAATCCCAATGAATCTATTCTGCATCCTCTCCAAAGCTTCCACATCTTCCTGGAACCTGACAAACAGAAGCATACACAAGACTCAAAACGTGGCCTAACTAAATGTTTGTACAGTCACAACATGACACCCAAACTTTTAATCTCAGTGCCCTGCCTGACATAGGCAAGCATGCCACATGCCTTCCTTCTTCACCACTCTACCCACTCCTGAAACCATTTTCAGGCATTTCCGAGACCTCTCTGTACATCAATGGTCTGAAGGGTCCTGCTGTATCCTTTGACAATTTTCCTCACTTTTATCCACAACTCCCCTAATTTTCATGTTGACTGCAAATTTACTAATCAATCCAAACTACATTTTTACCTGAAACATTTACATATGACTATCATCGAGATTTTAGCAATGCAGAATACCATTGGTCACAGACCTCCAGCCAGAATAACACCCTCTGCCTTCTACAGCCAAGTCCATTTTGAATCCAATTTACAAGGCTCCATGAATCCCATGCGCCTTAATCTTCTGGATTAGACCCGGGACACTTTGAATGCTTGACCAAAGATGACGACTGCCCTACCCTCAAACATCTCATCACCTCAAAAACATCAATATCACATGCGTAACATGTGACCTTATTCTGCAAGACAAAACAAATGGTTCTGCTGATACTTTGAAAAAGAACAAGTCTGCAGATTCAGATAATACATAGAATGGGCAAGTGGAATGATAAGCAAAGGAAGCCTAACAACACAAGGAAATGACAAGTACCTGAACCTGGCTTAATACCAACCTTCAGCAAAGAAAGTGCATCAGAGAAAGGAATCAGCTTGCTCACCCAGAGAGGTTACTGAGAAACTGCAGAGGAAAGTGAAAAGAAATACTTAAGAGGAGTTAGGTAAAAGTAAGGTTTTAAAGCAGGACTAAGTCTGAAGACATTAGAGAAAGTATCAAACGCACAAGCATCCATTTGATCTGCTTCACATATCTTAAGCAGGTGATCGTCACGTCTCAATGGGGGCGTGCAAGGAGAGTGGACCAGGAAAAAAACAGCACAGCTTAGATCAGCACTTAGAGTGAGGAAAGGAAAATGGGATCCAGCTCATTTATTATTACAAAAGCACAGCAGTGAACTTTACACTGTACTGTATATTCCTTGTGTCTCCTTCTTGGCAAGATTTTATCTGTTGATGACATTGAGTTAATGCAATACAGAGACAAAGTGTATCTGGTTCACAGACCAATAAATTGGCATTCCTGATTAACGAGGACAAAGGTTAGGTTCACAGTCTTAAGTTTGGTTGCAGCACAAAGTTAACCACTCAGTCAACAAGCTTGTAAAATCTTCATGCAAGATTAATCCAATGTACTCTCTTACCCTCTCCTCATAACCCTGTAAATTCTCGTACCAGCCAGCTTCCTTCTGAAAGCTACAACTATTCCCCAGGAATGATCGAGATCACAGCTGTGCCTGCTCATCACTGGCTATGTAGAAAAGTCTATGTTTGAAGCCCTCCCTGGTTGCCCTCCCCAACTTTTCCTCTGCTACATTGATAACTGCATTGGTGCTGTTTCCTACACCCGTGTTGAGCTCGTCAATTCTATCAACTTTGCCTCTAACTTCCACACTGCCCTTAAACTCACTTGGTCCATCTCTGACACCTCCCCCTTCCTCCTCAGTCTCTCTATCTGCATTTCTGGAGACAAACTGTCCACTGACATCTTTTAAAACCTACTGATTTCAACAGTCATCTCGAGTATACCTCTTCCCACCCTATCTCCTATAAAATTGCTATTCTCTTTTCTCAGTTTCTTTGCCTCCGCCGCATCTGTTCCCAGGATGTGGCTTTCCATTCCAGGATAACAGAGGTGTCCTCCTCCTTCAAAGAATTGGGTTTTCCTTCCTCTACTATTGATGCAGCCCTCACCCGCATCTCCTCCAGTTCCCGAACATCCACGCTCACCCCATCCTCCTGCTGCCTTAATAGTGATAGAGTCCCTACCATCCCATTGGCCTCCAATTCCAACATATTGTCCTACACAACTTCCGCCACCTCCAACGGGATTCTACCACTAAACTTATCTTTACCTCCCCCTCCGCGTTCCACAGGGAACACTGCCCCCTCAGATTCCCTTGTCCATTTGTCCCCCCACTAATCTCCCTCCAGGCACTTATCCCTGCCAGGGGCCTAAGTCCTACACCCCCTCTCTCACCTCCATTCAGGGCCCCAAACTGTCCTTTCAGGTGAGTCAACACTTCACCTGTGAATCTGCTAGGGTCATCCATTGTGTCCAGTGCTCCTACACTGGTGAGACCCATAGAAAACTGGGAGACCGCTTCATCAGGCACTGCCACAAGTGGGACTTCCTGGTGGGCAAATCTTTGAATTACTATTCCCATTCAGACATGTTGGTCCATGTGCCATGATGAAACCAGCCTCAGTGTGCAGGAGCAACACCTTATATTCCGTCTGAGTACCCTCCAACCTGATGTCATGAATATCAATATCTCCTTCCAGTAGAGCATTCCCCTCCCCATTCCCCACTGACCTTTTACCTCTTCTCGCTTGCCTGTTATTTCCCCCATTTCCTCCTCCTCTCCTATCAGATTCCTTCCTCTCCAGCCCTCCACCTTTCCCACCCACCTGGCTTTACCGATCACCTCCAGCTGTCTTCCTCCTCATCCCCCCATCTTTTTATTCTGGCATCCTTCCCCTTCCTTTTCAGTCCGGAAGAAGGGTCTCAGCCCATAACGTTGACTGCTTATTCATTTCCATAGATGCTGTCTGACCCGTTGAATTGCTCCACCATTTTGCATGCGTTGCTCTGGATTTCCAGCATCTGCAGAATCTTTACTCACATCACTTAATTGGAGGGAGTACAAGATTGTGGTGGGCTCAGACAGAATTCAGAGTAGAAAGATGAACCAGAGCCACAGGAGGGAATCAGTGCCTTGATTAGCTGGTAGGCAAAAGGTCTGACAACAGGTGATTACTGGGCCAAGAGAGATAGTGGTGGGAGTGTAGGGAACAGCAGGGATGGGGAAGGGGTTTGAGGGCAGAGGGCCACAGGAATGGGGGGGTCGGCTGGGGAAGCAAAAGTAACCCAAGGCGAGATGCTGGCTCAGGCGAGGCAGCAACAACCTGGTGAAGGGGGAGAGAGGGAGCAGGTGCAATGACCTCCTTGCCCATAAGGAAGCAGTGGCTGCTCCCTGCACAGAGACAGCTTCAGATATCAGGTAACCATGGCTTACTCTGTCACGGACTTGAGGAAGTCCACAGTGAAGAAGTGGTTGCAGATGTTGCCAGCGTTGAAGGTGAGTTGGCCGTCAGCGTTCCTCCTCTCCACTGTCTCCTGGCTCACCTCGCTGTACTCCACAACCTGGTAGATGCCGTTCACTCGACACACCACACCCACCGGCTCAGTGGGGTACGCCTTACCAACCACCTGGGGATAAACACAGCCACAGCGTGAGGGGCACGGAGGGACAACCATCCTTCCCTCTTCCGCAAAGAGAAAGCTGGCCACAAACACGGTCCATCTTTAAGTTCTGAGCCCATCAACGTTCACCCATGCCCACAGCGGCTTCAACACCTGAGGGAAGCCTTTGCCTGATAATACGTTAGGAAAGCGCACACCATTTGGACACAGCACAGAACAAACCTAATTGTGGGTACCCAGATGGAGTAGACTGCAGCTGCCCAGCCCAATACTAGAGAGACCACCCCCAACACAGCACTGGGGGGGGAGGGTGCGTGGATGTCCAGACCACAGCTGGTGGAGACCGTCTCGGTCAGTGGAGTCACTGGTTGGGGAGGGAGGGCAGGAGTTGGGTTGGGTTGAGGGGACTGATATACAGACGCTGGTGGGGAGCAAAGGGAGGCTTTTACAATGGGGTGTGGGCTGGTGACTGGAGGGGTGCTTAGTAGGTCATTATAGGTGGGATTAGGCTGTGGGAGGAGTGGTGGAGCTGGAGAGAGGTGGGCAGTGAGCTTGCTGATCACCCCCTGCCTCTGCAGGGTGACAAACCTCTGCCCGACTCTCTCAGGAGCAGGGAGCTTGGGCCAGTAAACTCACCTTCGCCCCGCAGTCTGCATCCCGCTCGACACAGAAACCAATGAAGGTCGGGTCCGCCATCTTCACCAAGATGTTGTCCACACAGTACACGTGAACGAATCGAACCCCTCGCTGGTCCATGTCCTCCAGGATCTTGTAGTCCGTCAGAGCACGGTACAGGCCACCGTTTCCATCTACAATACAGCAAGCACAGGTTCCGGTCAGCGAGGACACCCAGAAACATCCTCAGCCCCAGTTCCTGGCCTCACACTGCCCTTTCATGTCCCTCAGCAACTTGCTGCTCCTCCCCGTCTCTCACAGTATCCGATAACGCTCTCCACAGGTCTTCATTCCTCCTGCCCAGTGGCTGATTTAAAGTGAAAGTGTGCCCTCGGTAACAACACCATATCATACCCATTCTTCACCCCCACTCTGTGGGCCAAACCCGTGTCAAGATCATTTAGCAAGGTGACGTCCAGGAACCTCAGTTGTGGGAAGGGGTCTGTAGACACTGAGGGATTCACTACCTTGCTTCTCTGCAAAGTGTTCAGAGCCTATCAAACAACAGCTTCCATTTATCCAGCCAGTGCCATGGACACCTGCTACCAAGCACTCAGTACCCTCCAGGGCTGGAGACAGAGGCACAGAAGGTAGGGGCTGAATTTTTTTCAATGTCGAATCCATGCCACACATGGCCTTGGAGGGCACATGCTGACTGATAAAATCTTCTGGGCGCGGTCAAAGAATTCTGCTCGTTTTGGTGTGACTGTCCCCGTTGGACTTCCTGCCACGTTACCTTTTACCTCAGAGATGAACCACCTGGAGTCAAACTCCAGTAATCTGGCAGCCACGGGATGTCGCTGGTGGTTTTCCAGACTCCCAATTGTTCCTGAGGGCCTCCGTTGGTCAGAGTCGACCATGGCTATTGCGTCCTAGATGTCCAGGTATGCGAGCCTGGGCAGTACGATACGGAGAGCGAGCTGTTGCCCATGTGGCAAGCTCCCCCTCTCAATGCAACTGATGAACCCAAAGGAACGGCAGAGACGGATAGAGTCTGGCACCAGCAGCGTCACAGGAGTTACTCTGACCTCAACGTAGGGCTGCCTTAGGGACTCCAGCTCCAGATGTTTTCCTCGGGTCTACTCCCAAAGCCTTTTCCATGAGTGGGTACAGGTGCAAGGCAGCTGAAGTTTGAGATCAGAGTTTTCCTTCTCCTCGATGAAGAGGATCAGGCTGAGGAGCCCCATCCACCCAAAGAGACTGGTTTTAAGGCATCAGTAGCCCGCCTGTCAGTAGAAACGGTTCCGCTGGGCTTAGTAGCTAAGCCACATGTAAAGGCCAGGAGCTGGACTGGGTTGCCAGAGGCTATTCCAGGTGCATGCCATTGTTCCTAATGTTAATATATAGTAACATACATTTCAGATGCTCCACAGTAGGGCAATAAAGAGAAGCCCAGTGAGGTTAAAGGGAATGTGATTGTGAGAAGTAGATGAGCCACCTGCCAATGAATAGTATGCTATCAATTTTACTGCAGTTGTTCTTCCATCTCCTAAGGCATGTTGGAAGGCAGTGTAAACTCCCAGCAAAATCTTGATCCTCCAGTCAACCTACATGGCCTAACTTAGTGAACCTGCCAAAGCATTATCCCTCATCATATCTGCCCCACAGTTCCACCGGACGCAGGCATTCCTGACCAGGTCCCAGCTACGTTTCATTGTCGCAGTCCCGATTGCGGCAGCAGGAAATGACCTCGGACACAGGAGCACTCAGGAAATCAGAACCCAGCTTCAGTCTGCCGCTGATCATGGTACGTGCATTGGACGCTCAGAGTAAACCAACTCCGGCCCGGAGTTCACCAACCTGGAGCCCTGGCAATCTGAGCCTTCCCTTCCAAGATGATCTTCCCGTCAAATCCAACAGCCGGCAGCATCCTCTGCTCAAACATGACCACGTCGGACTGAGGCAGGCTGAAGTACTGGTTCTGAGCGAAGAACTTCTCTGTGGGTTCCAGCGTGAACTCACTGGTCATGATGTACCTTTGGAACAAAAACAGTGATGCCATCAACAGCTGTTATCTGTAAAGCAATGCACAAAGCATGAGTAAACACTATAAACTGGTGTTGGAAACGAGAGATGATAACAAGTTCCACAGGTATCTCCAGCCCTATCACACACACGCTCACCCAGGTCTCCACACTCCTGACATACTACGGCTGGAATCCACACACACAAACCATACCATAACTGGTATCCAGTCACACGCACATGCCAACTTTGTGGTAACTGATGTCCAGACATACAAAGACAATACTGCACCATATCATCAGGGGGCGGTGCCCTCTTGTCCAGACAGCCTAGAGTTAACAACCCCTTGGAGACCGATCGGAGAACCGGGATCTCACCAAGGTAGCGTGCATTTGCCGCCCAGCCTCTGCTCGGCCATCCGCTTCACTTTGCGAATTCGTTCAGCCTGGACTTGGTAAAGCGTCTTCCTGCTTGGCAGCCCAACGTCGTACATGCCCTTTGGATACGGGACACCTAACCGGGTACCTTGCCCACCAGCCAACAGCAGCACGGCTACATGACCTTTGGCAATCTCCTGAAAACCTAGAGCACAAGGTCAAAGTATGAAGCGGCAGATGAAAACAAAATCACAGAGGCAACCCCTCTTTTCCCAGCTTCCTAATGCCCCTGGCTCTGCTGGTTGTACATACCTAAACCTCCCAGCATATTATACACAGAACAGACTCTTACAGCATCAGATCTCGTTGGCCCACCAGAGACCCATTTACTGTAATCCAATCCTCTCCATACAGTTCCTTCAAACTCACCGCTCCTCTCCCCCACCGCCAGAATCTAACACTCGCGCAGAAACCGGTGAAGAGCCAATAAACCAACTATCTCTGGGATGTAAAAGGAAACTACAGCACTTTGAGGAGATCCATATAGTCAGAACAAACTCCACACGGAGAGGACCGGGGGTCAGGAGTGAACCTGTGTTGCTGGCACTACCAAGCAGCACCACAACCAGCTTCAGTCCCCTGTCACTTAAATTCCCAATCCCACTCCAACCTACCAGTCTGTGGCCCTCTGTATTGCAAAGCTAGGGCCCACGGCAAGCTTAAGGAACATCCGCCGGGCAGGTTGCAACCTCCTGAACTCTATAATTTGATTTCTCAGTCTGTGGCTGTTGACTACCTGTAGTATTAGCTCAGCTTGTTTTATCCCCACCCTCTCTGGGAGTGGAGTATGTGTCCGCCCTGACCTGTGGGTCTCATCTCCCCTTTTCCACATTTCACAACTCCCATGGTCTCCAACCAGATAACCGGGTTCACAGCTTATTCTCATCGCAACGTTCCGTCGATTTTTTTTTCGCAGCTAGGTAGACCAACTGTCGTGAGCAGGAGATTTTTACACGGCCTGCAGACCGCACGGCACTTCAATACTAACATCGTATTAAAGAGAGTTCAAACTGCATGGCAACAAAACCTACGTGCACGGGAGCATTTCGGTCACCGTGCGGCCGCACACCCGCGCAGCTCGGAGGGGACAGTGCCCCTGCGGTCACTTCCGTTTTGTCCTAATGCTCCTGGCTCAGCTGGCTGCATGTAACTAAACTTCCCAGCGTGGGTATACCCAGAAGTGGCAGGGAAAGTCAACAGGAAACAGCACCATTTCAGCATGTTACACAGAATGTCACAGACACTCCCTCTCCCCCCAACACCCCCTGAAACTTTCCTAACTTTTTTCTCAGACGTTCGCTTTCTAGTTCTTCTCGCAAATGTGACCCGGGAACATTTTGTTCATATTTTAGATCTGCAGCACACTTCGGATTTTCAGCTCTACCAGCAGTGATCCAACCCCATCCCCCACCACACACTTATGCATGGAAATATCAAGGTAGCAGCACATGAAATGGGAGTGGGCCCCTCAGGGTTCAATAAAGGCATGTTTAAACACAAATTTATTAAGAAGTCTGATTTTATTAGTAATTGGGGATCTATTATCAGACCAGAGAAGGTGGAAGAGGACAGTACTAAATAACAAAATCTTTCCGTCTATCTGCTCTCTCACTGAGTGTTTGATCCCATTACAGACCCTCAGTGAATGAAACAGCCTGTTCCCGGACAACACTGAGCCACAGGCTAACACAGTACACAAGATGCAAGGTCACCAGCAAGAGAGCTGAAACCACACGATCCTCGGCAGCCCATGCTGGAGGACGGCGTGCTGACTAGGCACACAGGTCGTGGTCTGGCATTGGCTTAGGCATCCTGCCACGTCAGGCAGACAGAGGTTCTGTGTAACATGCTGGAATGGTGTAGCTTCCTGTTGACTTTCCCAGTCACGAGAGAATCACAGGATGAACAACAGCAGCCCACGGGTGAGTGCAGCAAACCACGTCACAGGGCAGGTCGATCCAGCCAACAGCCCACCTCTGTCACACCGGCTACGCCCACCCAGGGCTCAGATTCATCAGCCCCTACCATCCACCATCTATCACTACACCTGAGCCCTGATCACACTCCCTATCCTCTCCCAGCCCTTGGATCCCCTTCCTTCCATCCCTCTCCTTCCCCCTTCACCCCTCCATCTCCCACCCACCCCAGACCACCGCCTTTCCCCATCCCCCTCCCAACCCCCCCGGACCACATCTCTCCCCCCATCTCCCTCCCACCACCTCTTCACCCCCCAACCTCCCAAACCATCTCCTTCCCCCCCCATCCACCCTCCCCCGGACCTCCCCCCATCCCCCTCCCAACCCCCTGGACTACCTCCCTCCCCCAATCCCCCTTGGCGTCCTTCCCCCACGCCACCCCCCCCCCCCCCCGACCACCCCCTCCCAACCCACCAGACCATCACCCTCCCCATCCCCCTCTGACCACCTCTTCCCCCCCAACCTCCCCAGACCACCTCCTTCTCCCATCCCCCAGGCAACCTCCTTCCCCATCCCATTCCTACCCCCCCAGAACACCCCCCCATCACCTCCTTCCGCCCCAACCCCACATGCCCCCTCCCACCCCAGACCCCTTTCCCCATCCCCTCGGATCTCCTTGACCCCCCCCATCCCCTCCCACCCCTCGGATCTCCCTCCCTCTACACGCTCTCCCAGCACCCTCTCGCACACCCCCGGAGGCATCATCCCAGCAGCTCCATGCTGCCCCACATCGGACCCACTCTTTACCGCGATCCCGCCACCTCCGCAGGGTCTCGGCGTCCGTTCGGCACACGCCGCCCACCACCTCCTCGGGCAGCGGCTCCATCAGACCGGGCAGCGGCGCTTGGCCAGCGGGCCGGGGCAGGACGGCCGCCTCGCAGTGAGCCCGCAGCTCGGCCGGTTCCTGCTGTCCCACCGAGGCCACCAGCGCCCTGCGCTCGGCATCCGACAACTGCGGCCAAAACCTCAGCACCTCCGGCTGCCCGGCCTCGGCCAGCCGCCGCTGTGCCACCTCAAACATCGCAGCTCCGGAGAAAGAGTCACGGCAGCACCGAGGAGCGGCTGTCAGCCGACCCGGCGGAGGAGGCGGGGCTGGAGGACAAGAGGCGGGGCTGGAGGACAGGGGGCGGGGCTGGAGGACAAGAGGCGGGGCTGGAGTACGGGGCGGGGCTTAATGACGGGGGCGGGGCCTGAAATTCACGACCGGTTGGGACATTGTGGACGGTTTAATAACGAAAAAGCATCTTGGGGCATGGACTGGCCAGGAACGTTGTAGGTGATGGTGTTCATGTTTGTGGTCTGCTGGCATGCTGGAACAGGCCCGAGGTGCTGAATATCCTGTCTTGTTCTTTTTTTCTCATATCCTGATGAAATAACTTAAGCACCTTGAATCTAATTTGCATTTCTATAAATCCTTTCCATTATTACGTGAATCACAAAATCCATTCCTTTGTGCATGAGCTCCCACAGACGTGGAACTGGACAACTTTCCAGGTGCATCATGTTGGCATAGGTTTAATAGAGAACTCTCCGCCCTCCTTCAAAAGAGTGGCAGGGACAGTACCAGCCCGGGTGAAGGGTCTTGGCCTCTCCCTATAGATTTTGATTCCCTTTACAGACGCTGCCCGACCCCACTGGCCCCTGCAGCGGCTTGGTTTTGCTTTGCTCCTGGAACCGACATCTGCAGTGTGTGTCCCCGGAGATTCCTTCCATTCCCGATAGGACAGGCGGGGCTCTGAGGGTCTGATCTGTGTTTGAAGCCCTTCTCGGTTCAGTCCAGCCTATGCCTGACCGAGGACAAGAATGCTGAGCCTCTGCTGGTGCAGTAACCAACCCGTGATGTCAATAACCAACGTCGGTCGCACTCGCCACGAATCACGGTCACGGCTGGAGTTGCAAGGTCTGGTTTCGGCCGGATAGGATCGAGGGTGGAGGAAAGGTGCAGGATACCCGTGCCGTACTCATTCCCCGAGAGTCGGTTGAGGCTGCTGGCGGAGCGAGGTCAGCCCCAGATCGCCCACACCCCGCCGCACTGAAAGCACAGCTTGTCTGGAAGGAAAGCTGGGGGCGCCTGTTCTGCAGAAGCAAAGGCAGGCTCGCTCGTTCCAGCATATCCCAGCATTACAAATCCAGGATCTGAGATCGGAAAGAGCCCGTCTTTATAATTCTCCCTTCCCCCCGACAGCACTTGTTTTTGTCGTGTAAACATTAGCGGAATGTTTTGTACAGATTTTCTTAAAAACAGGTTATTTGATGCCAACCTTACGTAACGCCAATGTATCCTAGTCTGGACTAGCTGGGGAAAAAACTGCAAACGAGAGAAAATCTACAGATGCTGGAAATCCGAGCAACACTCACAAAATACTGGAGGAACTCAGCAGGCCAGGCAGCGTCTGCGGTAAAGAGTACAGTCGACGTTTCGGGCTGAGACCCTTAGGCAGGAAAGAAACTTCAGATGCTGGAAATCTGAAATAAAAAAAAAAGAAACTGCTGAAAAGAACTTAAGTCAAGTTTTTTTTGTCATTTAACTTGACCTCAGCAGGTCCAGCAACTTCTGTAGAGAGAGAAGAACAGAAGGGTCACAGGATCGGAGCTAGACTGTTTCTCTGTCCACAGATGCTGCCTGACCTGAAAAGATTTTCCAGCATTTTCTGCTTTTCCTGCTTACGGTCTGGTTGGGTGAGGGGTTTGATTCTAGTTGTATTAATATCAGAAAGCTTGACAAATGAACTCTTCTCGGACTTTCAGCCGGGTGACAGGCATCGATTATAACTGACGTTCCGCTGACAACCTTCATCAAGTTCATCCATCATATTCGCTGGGAAAGCACAAGGTCCTTTCTCATCGGGAAGCTTCCTAACAGCCTGTTTGATTTGGTGTTTTTGTATCAACAAGGTTGTTTTCAAACATCAGCAAAGCAAAGAGCTGGCTCTGAAGAGATTTCGGAAAGGGGGCAGTGCCCATGCTCCTGCCTACGTCAACGGCAGCGAGGTTCAGAGCTTCAAGTCTCACCAATAGTCTGTCCTGGTCCAAACGTGGCCAAGAAAGCTCACCAACATCTCTACTTCCTCAGGAGGCTAAAGAAATTTGGCGTGTCTCCGTCAACCCTGACCAACTTCCATTGTCGCAGCATAGAAAGCATCCGACCCGGATGTGTCCTTGCTTTAAGTCCAAGTTTATTGTCATCTGACTGTACATTCGTGTAACCAAATGAAACAATGTTCCTCCGGACCACAGTTCACCCACACAACATACAAACCAAAACATTCATGCAGTAATGCCCAGTGCAGGTAAAGAGTAAACACCTCACCGTCCTAGTAACGCCCCCTCAGTGGTGACAGGGTATTCATAGTCTCACAGTCTAGCTGTATTAATCCTGATGATAATGGGTTTCAAGAGATTGTTAGCTGGATGCATTCTGTCTGCAAAGCTGCCGGTAAATGTCACGAAGAGGGGGAGGGAAATCCCGGTGATCCCGGTGATCCTCTCCCCTGCGGGGTCTTGCAGCTTCGGCGCCTGACATCGCTTCAGCCAGTCAGGACACTCTCGGTGGCGTGACAACTACTCTGCCCGTGACTACGAAAAACTGCAGCTCGTCATGGAAACCAGGCTCCCTTCAATGAACTCTGTCTACGCATCTAGCTGCCTTAGTAATGCAGCCAGTATAATCAAAGATGCCTCCCGCCTCCTCCAGAACGTTCTCTATTGTAATTCCCCCCCCCCCCCATCAAGCAGAAGATACAAAAGCCGTACCTGAAGCAGTTTTTATCCCGCTGTTGTAGACTGCTGAATTGTCACCTTGTACTTTAAGGCGGACTGTTGTCTACTTCGTTATGGGGGGGGGGGGAGAGAGAGAGAGAGAGAGAGAGGGAGAGAGAGGGGGGGTGGAGAGAGAGAGAGCGCGCTTTCGATGGACCCAGAGCTTCGGGGGCTTTGCTATTGCTTGCTTGGTGGGTGGTGGGAGGGGCTGATGCTTCCTGCTGGAACAAGTGGGGGGGGGGAGGGAGAGAGAGAGTTGGTGCTTTACTACTGCTTGTGTATGGGAAGGGGGAGGAGGGGGCTTTGGGATCCTAACATTTTCCTGTCATTTATCCTTTGGGGGTTTCCTTCTACTTTGTGGATGTCTGCAAAAAGTAAGAATTTCAGGTTGTGGACTGGATACGTTCTCAGGTATTAAATGGATCCATTGATACAATGATCTGTATGGCTGGTATGCAAAATAGAAGTTTTTCCACTGTAACTTGGTACATTTAACAGTCATAAACGAATTTATCAGTTCCATATTTCACTGCCAGCTGGTGAGGTCTCTGTGTTGGTGAATTCTGGTAACAAAGCATCCTGCCAGATGGCTTTGACAGAGATGTCTGACTTTAATTCATCTGCCACAGGCCAAAGTAATTGGAGAGTTTACACCCTAGGGAATTACCCAACCTAGAGGTTCATGGGTTCCAAACCAGGACGTCCAGCTTCGATGAAGTTCTCCAGCTGGAGAACTCAGGGAATAGCACAATGAATGAAGGGAAATGGACAGTTGATGTTTTGGGTTGAGATCTCTTCACCAGGACTGGAAGGAGGCTGGGCAGAGGGGAGGATTGCTAGTATAAAAAGGTGGGGGGAATACCAGAGGAAAAGGTGATACAGGATCAAGCACTTGCCCAGCTGAAGAGTCACAGCCTCTGAATAAGAGATGGGTCATTTAGCACCAAGATGATGAGTAATTTCTTCACCTGGACTGTAGTGGATCTTTGAAATTCTTTGTCCAGGATTCTGCGGAGGCTCAGGTTACGTTCAGCACTGACACGAGTGTTTGTGGATATTAGAAAAATAAATAAGGGGTGGACAGGAAAATGATACTCCAGTGGCATATCAAAGTTTAAAGTAAATTATCTGATCAATGTTTTCGATGTAATCAAGAAATTGGTACTTTTTTACATTCTACTTGGTCTTGTTTTAAAGTTCAACCTTTTTGGATAAATTTAAGAGTTTTATTGGAAGAAATCATTGGAATACAACTTCCACATAATCCAATATTATTTTTACTCTGTGATATTGAAGGAATAAAACTGAAACTTAAATTGAACAAATATCAGAAAAAAATTATAAAAATTGCATTGGCAGTAGCCAAAAAGGCTATTGCATTCACTTGGAAATCAGATTCATACTTATCTATGGACTGTTGGAATAATGAAATTTTTAGCTGCATTCCACTTGAAAAAACTACTTATAATTTGAGAAATGAATATGATATATTTCTGAAAATTTGGCATCCTTATTTACAAAAGATAGGATTAAATATATAGGCCCTTTGAAGATAAATTTATTAGCCATTTGGAGATAGAAATAAATATATATATTAAAGTTATTTTGAACTCCATGGAGCATGTGGGGATCTTCTAGGCAATCTTTCTTTCTTTTTCATTTTTCTTTTTTTTCAGATGGGGATGTTAAGGGGGAAGGGCTGATATTATACTCTATTATTCTATTATACTATTCATTCTATGTAATTAATCTAAAAAATTGAATAAAAATATATTAAAAACTTCAAAGTAAATTTATTATTAAAGTAGATATATGTCATTTGCTTGTGGACATTCAGGATAAGTACGAGAACACAACAAAGATCAATGAATTTTGGAAATACAAAAAAAGAAAACCTAATAAATAAATGACTGGATAAATAAAAAGTATTGAGAACATGAGTCGTAGAGTCCTTGGAAGTGAGTCCATGGGTTGTGCATTCAGTTCAGTGTTGTGTTGAGTAAAGTTATACACTCTGGTCCAAGAGCGTGATAGTTGAGTGGTAATAACTGTGTGGTGTGTGTGAGATCAGTTATGATCTTGATTGAATTGGTCAAATGACTGGCTCCTTTATTGTTGTGATATCTTCCTATTCTCATTCTCTCTCCCTGCCTCTTTCTCCATCCTGCAAGTGGAGGGATCCGAAATCGCAGGATTTTCCCCGCAGCCAATCAGAGGGGAAGAGCACAAGGCGGGAAAAGTTTTTGTTACAAAGTGGAATCTCACCGGAAATTGTAGGTAACAATTGGACCGGAGCAGCCGCAGGCTAACCGGGACCAGGCGTCCCGGCGGATCCGGACTTGGATAACAGCTGGACCCGGGCCAGAGTTGAGACAGGGACATCGGGTGGAGACTGACCGGGGAAGGGCCGGGACTGGGTAGCCGGCCGCAGTCTCATGGATGTGCCGCTCTCGGGTGCCGAGCCACAGGACTTTCCCCGCGGGTTCCTGCAGAGCCTGCGGACACTCTTTGACATCATGGACGACGAGCGGCGAGGCTCGGTGCACGTCCTGGAGATCGAGTCCCGCTGGCGGCGGGGCGGGGCCGGCCAGGCTCTGCCCCCGGGTGTGCTCCAGTGCCTGCGGAGGGCGGCGCCGGCCTCCGGTTACCTGACCTTCGAGAGGTTGGTGGCCGGCCTCCGCTCGGCGCTGCTCAGCCCCGGGCCCGGCGGCGGACGAGAGTCCGGCCACAGCAGCGGTGAGAACGGGGTGCAGCGGGGAGGGCGGGCGGAGAGGCAGGGTGCTCGGGGCAACTCTCCCCACCCCACTTAAGGGGTGGGACGATTGTCAAATTCTGTGCGGGGGCATCCTCCAGCCACACGACATCCCATTCAAAACAACATCTGACAATGCCTACGGCGCCTATAACGTATGTGGCATTCCCAGTTCCTAGTGTGACATCGGGATCATCCCATTGTTGCACAACATCTGTATGAGTTCCTCTGGCAGTGTGTAACGACTTTCCCTTTTTGTGCAGACAGGCCGAAAACCCATCTTATACCAGGGGACTGTATAACAATATCCGAGGGGTAGATGATGTCTTTGAGCCTGGTGGTACATGTTTTCAGGTTCTGCCTTCCGGATGCAGGAGAGAAAGGAGGGGTGGCCAGGGTAGGTGGGGCTTTTGGTTATGCTTGGTGACTTACCAAGGCTGACGGAGGGGATGTGTCCACAACTCTGCAATTTCTTGTGGGCAGAGCAGATGCATCGGGATGAGGTGGTTTATGGTTCATTGACAGCAGAAGGTCAGAGTCAAAGGTGACACAATAAATTTCTTTAGCCTCCTGAGAAACTAGAAGTGTTGGTGAGCTTTCTTAGCTGTGACCTGAGCGTGGTTGGACCAGGACCTGTTGGTGATGTTCACACCTAGGAGCTTGAAGCCCTTAACCTCAGCACCGTTGATGTGGACAGGAGCATGTGCACCAACCCCTTCTTGAAGTCGATGACCAACTCTTGCCGACATTGAGGGAAAGGTTGTTGTTGTGACACCATGTTACTAAGCCCTCTGTCTCCCTGTACTCCGGCTCATCTTTATTTAGGATGGCTCTCTATGGTGGTATCATCTGCAAACATGGAGCTGGAGTTAGAGTAGAATCTGGTCAAACGGTCATCAGTGTAGAAGGAGCAGAGTAGAAGGGTGAGGACGCAACCTTGTGGAGCTCCAGTGTTGAGAATGATCGTGGCAGAGGTGTCCGGCCTGTAACACTTGGGTTATCCTGGGCGTTGCACGTCTGAGGGACAGCCCCTACCACCTTCCTTATTACCATGAAACATCCGCGGATTAATGTCAGAGCACGCTGGAAATAATCAACAGGTCAGGCAGCATCTGCGGAGAGAGGAACAGAATGACAACCCTTAGCACTGCAAAAGAAGCCAGATTAGAATCAGAATCAGGTTTAATATCATTGGCATATTTTGTACATTGCAATACACAATAAAAGGAAAGGAGCTATAAATTTCAATAAGAAATATATTTATATAAGTCTAACTAATTAGTTTTAAAAGAGAGCAAAAAAAAAGAAAAAATAGTTAGTGTACATGGGTTCATTGTCCATTCAGAAACCTGATGGTGAGGGGAGGAGCTGTTCCTAAAATGTAGAACGTGTGTCTTTAGGCTTATGGTAGCAGTGAGAAGAGGGCATGTCCTGGGTAGTAGATGCCGTCTTTCAGTGGCATTGCCATTTGCAGGTGTCCTCGATGCTGGAGAGGCCAGTGCCCACGGTGGAGCTGGCTGGGTTTCTCTGATCCTGTGCGGTGGCCCCTCCATACCAGATGGCGATGCAGCCAGTTGGAATGCTCCCCATGGTACATCTGTAAAAAAATTTATGAGAGCCTTTGGTAACATGCCAAGTCCCCTCAAAGTCATTGTCGTGCCTTTTTTGTACTTCCATAGTTATATTGGGCCCAGGATAGATCATTTCAGATGTTGGTACCCTGGAACTTGAAACTGCTCACCCTTTCCACTGTTGAACTCTCAGTGATGTGTTCCCTCAACTTCCCCCTTCCTCAAGTTCACCATCAGTTCCTTGGTCTTACTGATGTTGAATGTTGTTTCAACACCACTCAACCAGCTGATCTGCCTCGCTCCTGTACGCCTCCTCGTCACCATCGGGGATTCTGCCAACAATGGTCGAGTCATCGGCAAATTTATAGACATGCCGTTTGAGCCGTGCCCAGCCACACGGCTGTGGGTGAAGAGGGGAGGGGTGCGCATCCTTGCAAGTGCGCCACTGTTAACGGTCAGCGAGGAGATATTACTTCTGATCCACGAGGACTGTGGTCTCCCGATGGGAAGGTTGAGGATCCAGATGCAGAGGGAGGTCCAGAGGCCCAGGTTTTGGGGCTTGTTGATGAGTACTGAGGGTGTGATGGAGGTAAATGCAGAGCTGTAACCGATAAACAGCCGTGGGATGTAGGTAGTGTTTAGTTTTGAATGGGTTGTTGGGGGGTGGGGGGGTGCAGGAAGGCATTGTATAAGACCACAGGAGTATCTCTGATAGGGCAAGGCCAGGGTTGCAGTGGGGATAAGATGCAGAGATTTTTTTTTTGCACAGCTTTCCTGCATTGTAGCACTAATTGCCCTTGTTGTTGTTTGTTTCATGGTTTCTTACTCTTCTTCAACCCCGCAGTGTTGCTGAGAGTCTCGAGTTGGTCCCACCCCGTGACCCAGGGTGTGAGGGGGTAGGGTGGTGGGGTGGTAGGGTGGTCCTCGCCCTGTCTGTGAGCTGTGGGAATGTTTTGCAGAGTGGAAGAGGGACGTCAGAAGGGGCAGTTTGGAGCAGCCTTGCCCCGGCGGCCCCAGGTCGGCCGGGCAGATCCCGATGCTCACCAGACCCGGCTCCGATAACTGCGACGGTCATGGAGAGAAGCAGAAAATCCCCCTGGGGGTGAGGTCCATGAACGTTCCCGAGGACTGCCCGGGCCAGGAGCTGGGGCGACACTGGGCCCCCGTGGGCGACAAGGAGCAGCGGGCAGAGCGGAGGGAGGCGAGGCCAGCACTCTGGCGGGAAGCCTCTGAGCAGAGAGTGCTGGAGGAGCAGAGACGCCTGAAGGCAGGTGAGATGCGGGGGGGGGGGGGGCCTGATTTTGGCAATATTAGGGAATCAGTACAATAGCTTGCCTCAGGCCGTCTGTACCATCCAACCCTCCTCCCCCCGTTCTCCCCTTCCCCTGTTTCTGTTGTCTTCTCCCCTGCTCCAGGATTAAACGTTCCTGCTGACTTGTGCAAATTTCAATAAAGAACCGACACAACTTCTTTATTCTCTGCAGTTTTCCCTGCAGCTCAGCTGTCTCTCGCTGAAGTTGCCTAGCAGGTGTTTGCTGGGACATGTTGCGGGCGGGGAGGGAGGGAGGTGAGCACGGGGCGGGGTTGGTGGCAGGTGGAGTGTCGGTACTTCTGTAAATGACAAACATCGACAAAACTGTCGCAGCAAACCCATCCTCACGGACCGTATCTCCCCACCCACCCCTCCCTGTGGATCTAGTCTGCAACGGGACTCCCCTTTACCCGTGTCTCCTTTGAAGTTTGCTTTTGACGGGACGTTCCCTGAGCCCCTTGTCCCCTCCTCTCCCCGAACGGGGATCTCTTTGGAGTTCGCAGCAGGAGGGGATCTACCCTTCCTCCACATCCCCCCCATCCCTTCCAACCCTCCCACACTCGGGGTGTGAGGGGGTCACCGGGCGATAATCAGAAGCCCCGCCAACCAGTTAGTTCCGTCCGCTCCGTCGAGGGCCCGTGTGGCTCGGACGTCAACCCCCCGGCGTGTTCAGTGAGGTGGGAGCTGTGGCCGACACCACAATCCCTAACCCCAGACTGAGGTTACCGCTGCTCAGTTGAACCTCATTGTTGTTCGTTCCTCCTGCAGACCGGAAGCACATGAACCGTTGCCAGAGTGAGGTTGCCTGCAGTGGAATAGCTTATAGCCGGCGTCTGGGACGTGACCGCGGCGAGGCACGGCGTCACACCATCACCAGTGGAACCGACTATGGCGCAGTGAGTTACCTGCTAATGACCTAGCGGGCGGAATTGATAGCTTTGTGGACAGGCTAAATCTGATTCTAGCGTTCGCGGATGATACAATGATGGATGGAGCAGCAGACAGTGTTGAGGAAGCAGGGGGTCTACAGGTCTTGGACAGATTGGAAGAATGGGCGAGGAAGTGCTCATACCAAGGGGCTGGAGACTACCCAGACGGTATATGAGACGGTAACCTGAGTTTGGCCTCATCATGGCAGCAGAGGAGGCCATGTATGGACATATCCGAGTGGGACTGTGAAGGAGAGTTGAAGTGAGTGGCAACCGAGAGACCCTGTCTGTTGTGGCGGACATGTTAAGGTTTGCTGAGACCTTCCTGAATTTATTTGTCACGTGAGCCAATGCACAGTGAAAATGTTTGTGCTTGCCGTCCATACAGATCATCAGTACGGTGGGAACAGTAACAGAACGCAGCGTGAAGGGTTACAGAGAGAGAGCGCGCCGTGCAGGTAGACAGCAAAGTGCAGACGTAGGATTGTGAGCTGCTACGGTTAGCTGACAGGTATACCATCACCGGTTCGTGACCCTGTCCCTGTACCCTCTGTCACGGTGAGCCATCTGTGATCAGGAATCCCAGCTGGGCTCAGCTACACTCTGCCATTGCGTGGGCTCAAGTGGGTTTTCAGCAGAGCGGAGTGGTATTTGGGAAGCAGGAGCAGTGGAGATAAATCCACTGACTTCTCACCCTGAGAGTGGCTGAGAGTGACAGCCCAGCGTCCCACGTAGCAGCTGTGGAAGCTAAACTTGAAATTGATTTATCTATTGACGTACAGCGAGGAATAGGCCCTTCCAATTCTTCAAGCTGTGCTGCCCAGAAACCCCCCCCCCCCTCCAAATTTAATCCTGGCCTAATCACAGGACGATTTACTACCAGCCGGTACGTCTTTGGATTGTGGGAGGAAACCCGTGCGGAGACGGGCAGCGGTGAGAATTGAACCCAGGTCGCTGGTACTGTAAAGCATTGGGCACCACTATACCACAACCGTGCCGCCCCAGTTGTTGGTTTGGTGACTAAGCTTCAAACACCGTGGTTCCTCGGGGGGCGGGGGAAGAAATCTAGCTGGGCATTTCATCCCAGGAGGAAGTCCTCCCTCTCACGATGACTGTAAATCTGGTCAGAGGGTGTGAGCAGGTGAGACAGGTACAGAGGGATGGATGATACAGTTAGTGGAGAGAGGGAATGGTAGGCACTGTTCTCCTGAGTCCCAGGATTGAATTACCTGCCCAGTTCCAGGGTTAAAGGCACCTTTTTGGGGCAGGAGAGGGGATCAGAGTGGGAAAAGAAGATCTGATTGTTGGAGTAAAGGAGGTCTGCTGAGGGCAATGAGCTGGTCTCAAATTAATAAAGCCGAACTCCAAAGGTAATGAGTTCTAGATTGCTCCTCGAGCCACTCGCAAATTGACAGAGGGTGAATGAGATCAGCTGAACGTTTGGCCCACGGTTAGGTGTGGGAGGAGGAGCTTTCATCTCACAGGGTTCTGGCAGAAATGCAGGGCAGGAGGGATCCGAAAAATCCGGCTGAGACGAGGACCCCAGTGTTTTGAATAACTAGGTCTATAGACGTGACTTTGTATGCAGAGGCAGGAGGTGAGGTGGTTCGGCTCAGGGGGAGACAAGAAAGCTGAACAAAGAGAAGGGGTGACAGTGCTGGCTGGTGAAAAGTTTAGTGGTCATCAGGATGGAATGAAGGTAAGCAGGCAGGTCAGAGAAAAGTGAAGGAAAGGACAAAGTGAAAAGATTGAGTGTACATGGAAACACAGGTGAGTTGCTGGCAGAACTGAATAAATGGGTATGTCTGACAACTGGAATGGTGACGTGGTTGGTGTGACCGTAGCTGGGAACAGAATAGCCCAGGGTATTTGGTATTTGTGAAGCAGGGGCTCTGCTAATGGAGCATGGGACCAACACTGTGGTGCAATTTGATCTCGGCTGCTAGTGCAGGAGGTGAGAACGAACTCGGGCGAGTGTCAGTAAGACCCTAACAGTGGCTTCACTGAAGGTTTGGGAAATAATGCAAGAAAGGTTCTGCAATAATCACAGAGAACTTTAGTCTTTGTTTTAATTCAAATTGGCAAGTATGTCCAGAGAGTACCTTCGAACAACACATTGTGGCACAAACCAGGCAAGTTATGTGCGATAAGGCAGAATTAACTAATAATCTTACGAGGGGTAATTGATAAATTCGTGGCTTAAGGTAGAAGGAGTCAATTTTAGAAAACCTAGCACATTTATTTTTCAACATTGTCCCCTCCTACACTTACACACTTAGTCCAGCGGTCGTGGAGCATACGAATCTTGGACCTCCAGGAAGTGTCCACTGCAGGGGTGATTGATAAGTTCGTGGCCCAAGGTAGAAGGACATGAATTATACAGCTCTCGTTACATGCACGTGCAATTCAATTCTTTCAGTGATTATGCAGAATGTTTGAAGTTAATACCTCATCCAGGGTGATTGATAAGTTCATGGCCCAAGGTAGAAGGAGATATTAACTTCAAACTTTCTGCATAATCACTCAAAAGGTTAAACTGCACGTGCATGTAACGAGAGCTGTATAACTCATCTCCTTCTACCTTAGGCCACAAACTTATCAATTGCCCTTTGTAAAGTAATGGATTTTCTGGGGAACAACGAACTTAAAGCGATAACCTTCAAAATAAAGATGAAAATTGTGAGAATGAGCTAGCAAGAAGTGTTTTTTTTTAAATGATTAGTTTCTGAGGTAAACTTGGCAATGTTCATGTCCAAGACTGATCTCAGTTCAGCATGTGCCACCATGCGCACAGTCAGAATAAACCTGCTATATTCTCCCCATGTACCCATCACCGGCCCCCAGATTGTACCCTCACCTGCACAGGGGCTATTTAATTGTTCAACAAACCTTGCAGCCTGCACACTTTTGCAACGTGGGAGGAGGATGGAGCACCCAGAGGTGTGACAGCTCCGATCCCTCAGCGTTGCCGCACGAGTTTATAGGGTGATTAAGAAGGCATACGACGTGTTGGGTCCGAGAACCGTGAGGTAATGTTGCAGCTCTGTCAAACTGCGGTTGGACCACGCTTGGAGTATCGTGCCCAGTTCTGGTCGCCTCGTTATAGGAAGGATGTGGAGGCTTCAGAGAGGGTGCAGAGAAGATTTACCAGGATGCTGCCTGGATTGGAGAGCATGTCTTATGAGGAAAAGTGAGTGAGCAGGGGCTTTTCTCTGTGGAGTGATGGAGGATGAGAGGTAACTTGATAGGGGTATACGAGAGGCAAAGACAGTGGAAAATGAGACTTTTTTACCAGGGCAGGAATTACCAATATGAGGGGGCATAATTTTAATGTGATTAGACGAAAGTATATGGGGGATGTCAGAGATGGGCTTTCCACAGAGAGTGCTGGGAACATGGAACATGCTGCCAGGGGTAGTAGCAGAGGCAGATACATTAGGGACATTTCAGAGACTCTTAGATAAGACACATGGATGATTGAAAAATGGAAGGTTATGAGGGAGGGAAGGGTTAGATTGATCTTGGAGTCAGTTAAAAGGTCAGCGCAACATTGGGTGTACTGTTCTGCAGTGTTCTACATTCTAGTCACAGGGAGAACGTGCAAACTCCACACAGACAGTAGATTTGAACCTGGGTCACTGGAGCAATGCCTGCAGTACCCGCACTTCGGTACCACTGCAGGACCTCGGGTGAAGGGATACCGTAGGGGAGTCTGCTGACGATAACAGGTTGAGGAAGACACAGTGATGGGATATCTGTAGGCGAAGCATGGTAAAAGATGGCAAATAGAGGACGATTGGGGGAAATGGGAGAACAGAGAGGCGGCAGGCTGATTGAATAGCGAGAGAAGATTGCGGACCGGGGCAGTACAGCAGGGTGTAGGATCCTCACATGTGAAGCACAGAACTGATAGTGCAGTTATGTGATTAACCAGGCAGGCAATATCAACTTCAAGCAGTAAATCCAAACACTGGAATGTAACAGTGGGAAGGTTAAGCTACAGGATGTTCCTGAGACTATACATGCAGTATCAGGTTGCTCTGACCGGACTGGTAGTGTTGCAATTAGCTTTGGCCTCCATCTTCATTGGAGCAGCTCTGAGGGGGTTTAGTTAGATGGTTCCTGGGTTGGAAGGACCCTCTTGTGAGGAGAGGTTGAGCAGGCTGGGCCCAGATTAGTGGAGTTTAGAAGGGGTGGGAGACGTTTTATTCAAGGTGGAAATTGCAAGAAACTTAGAGTGTTGGGGATCACTTAACTGGGAGAGCTGGGATACACTCAGTGGCCACTTCAGCTGCTTTCTTTACGTAATAAAATGGACACAGTGTATGTCCATAGTCTACTGCTGTAGCCCATCCTCTTCAAAATTTGACATGTGCGTTCAGAAATCCTTCTCTGCACACCACTGTTGCAACTTGTGAATATCTGAGTTTCTGTCACCTTCCTGTCAGTTTGAATCAGTCTAGCCATTCTACTCTGACCGCTTTCATTAACAAGACGTTTTTGCCCACAGAACTAGATGTTTTTTGTTTTTCACATCATTCTCTGTAAACGCTAGAGACTGGTGTGTGTGAAACTCCCAGGAGATCAGTATTTTCTGAGATACTCAAACCACCCGCTCTGGCACCAACAGTCATTCCACGGTCAGTCGCTTAGATCACATTTCTTCCCCATGCTGATGTTTGGTCTGAACAACAACTGAACCTCTTGTCCATGTCTGCAGGCTTTTATGCATTAGGTTGCTGCCACATGATTGGCTGAATAGATATTTGCATTAAAGAGCTGGTGTATATTCAAAGGCCAGCTACCTGGTTGGGAGGAAGGTCAGTGGGACAGAGGCCAAACAATACCAGATATGACCTGATGTTAATAAGTGGAGCTGAGCCAAGTGGATACATGTCCAGCTCCTACTCCTGTTTCTTGTACATGTTTCTGTTGTGGTTGTGTAGCCTGTGGTGTGATTCTGGGTACCGCCTCTGTTCTGTACTCAGACTGGTCAGTGATAGGTTTGTTGTGTGTTTCCCAGTCTGAACCGTAATTGGCAGGTTTCTGATAAAGTCTCTGTTCTGTGTTGTAATTGGCCTGTCTGTGACAGGAGTTCTGGTCCATGTTGTAATTGGTTTGTCTAAGTCAGTGGGCCTGGTCTATGCTGTAATTGGCCAGTATGTGACAGGAGCCCTGGTCTGTGTTGTAATTGGTTGGTCTGTGACAGGAGTTCTGGTCTGTGTTGTAATTGGTTTGTCTAAGTCAGTGGGCCTGGTCTATGCTGTAATTGGCCAGTATGTGACAGGAGCCCTGGTCTGTGCTGTAATTGGCTTGTCTGTGTCAGGGGCCCTGGTCCGTGTTGTAATTGGTTGATCTGTGGCAGGGGCTCTGGTCTGTGTTTTAACTGGCTTATCTGCAAAAGGGGTCCTGATCTGTGCTGTAATTGGCCGGACTGTGATAGGGGTTCTGGTCTGTGTTGTAATTGGACAGTCTGTTGATAGGGGTCCTGGTCAGTATTGTGATTGGCTTGTTTGTTGTTGACAGGTGTCCTGGTCTGTGTTGTAATAGGCTGGAGCATGGCAAGGGTCCTGGTCTGTGTTGTGATTGGCTTTTATTTTGCAGGGGTCCTCTTTTGTGCTGTAATTGGTCAGCCTGTAGGTAGGTGTCCTGGTCTATGCTGGTTTGTGGCAGGGATTCTCCTCTGTGTTTTAATTGGCTGGTCTGTGACCGGGCTCCTGCTCTGTGCTATAATTGGCCCCTTGTATCAGTTTAGTTCATGTCTTTCTTGTACTTTACCCATTTTGTCCCAGACTGTTTGGACCATGGCCTGTCTGTCAACCCTGTCTTTGTGTTTGCAGCTGAAGTGGATGAAGGAGCTGGAGCAGGAGAAAGATGCTCTGCTGCAGGGTCTGGAGATGATCGATTGTGCTCGTGACTGGTACCTCCATCACATCCAGGCCATCCAGGACCATCAGAGGAACATCGGCCAATCATCTGCTGGCAGTGTGAGTGGGCGGGGCTTCTGGCCTCTGCCTCTCAACTACTTACCTTAAAGAAGCACAAATTGGTTCGAGCAATTTCCTGACACATTGCAGAGTGGAACCTGATTTAGTTGTTAACATAGCTGGAATGGGTTTAGTAGAAAAGTAAATGAGCAAAGAAGTTAACAAGTTTATCTGAGGCATGGATAGCATAGATAGAAGCCTTTTCTCCAGTCAATTTTTTAAAATTATTTATTCATTTACGAGATGTGGGAGTCGCCAGCTAAGCGGGCATTTATTGCCCATCCCTAGTTGCCTTTGAGAAGGTGGTGATGAGGGCCTTCTGGAACCGCTGCAGTCTCTGAGGTGTAGGTGCTGTTGGGGTGGGAATTCCATGATTCTGACCCAATGAAGGAACGGCGATATGTTTCCGAGTCAGGATGCTGGGTGACTCAGAGGGGGATTTCCAAGTGCTGGTGTTCCCAGGTATCTGCCGTTCTCGTCCTTCTAGATGGTGGTGGTCGTGGGTCTGGAAGGTGCTGCCTTAGGAACTTTGATGTGTTGCTGCAGTGCATCTTGTAGAAAGTACACTCTGCTGCAACTGTTTGTTGGTGGTGGGGGGATTGGATGCTTGTGGAAGGGGTACCATTCAAGTGGGCTGCCTCGTACTGATGGTGTCAAGCCTCTCGAGTGTCAATGGAGCTGCACACATCCAGGCGAGTGGTGAGTATTCCATTACACTCCTGACCTGAGCCTTGTAGATGATGGACAGGCTTTGGGGAGTCGGGAGGTGAGTTACACAGGATTCCTAGCCTTTGACCTGCTCTGGTAGCCACGGTGTTTATATGGCTAGACCAGTTCAGTTTCCTATCAATGGTAACCCCCAGGATGTGGAAGATAGGGGATTCAGTGTTGGTGATGCCACTGAATGTCAGGGGATGATGGTTAGAGCCTCTCTTGTTGGGGATGGTCATTGCCTGGCTCGAATGTTTCTTGCCACTTGTCAGCCTAAACCTGGATATTGTCCGGGTCCTGCTGCGTTTGGGTCTGAACAGCTTCACTCTCTGAGGAGTCACGAATGGCGCAGAACATTGTGCAGTCATCTGCGAACATCCCCACTCTGATCTTATGACAAATACTACAGGGCAGGTGTTTACGGTGAGACGGAGAATGTTGAAGGGATATGTGCAGGTCGAGATCTGTTTTACAAAGACGGTAGAGGGTGCCTGGAATGAGCCTGCAGAGGTGGGGTAGAAATGGGTGTGATCGTGGCATTTAAGGGGCTTTTAGACAGGTATGTGAATGCGTGGGGAATGGAGGGAGATGGGTCACGCAGGGATTTAGTTTAATTTGGCATTGTGTTCAGCACAGACGTGGGTTGAGAGGCCTGCTCTTGTGCTGTGCGTTTACACTTCACAGCTGGTCTGTGCAGGGCTTTGTAAACCTGCACTGGGGGTTTTACTAATTGGCAGTGTGAGTTCCCACAGGATCGGAGAATGGCTGAGAACTGTAGAGGGGAGGGGGCCTTCGGCAGAAGGTGACTGGGACAAAGTGTCTGGGCCCTGCGGCGTGGGAGGGAAGCACTTCTGCTGATCCCTGCCGGGGAGTGTTTTCTGAGGGGGACACTGCACAGAAGTTGCTCTGAGGCCGCTCCAGGTCCCTGCTCCAGAGAGGTGTGGCGCTGTGCTCCCACCCCCGGGAGTGTGCATGGGGTGCTGGGTTTGAGTGGGGGGGGGTCCCAGCCATTGCGGGAGGGGCTGGCGGACTTGCGGGTTCTGACCTCTGTTTCTCCCCACCCTCAGGCTGAAGCCGCCCGGCGGACCTCGGGGAGGTTGGACCAGCTGCTACCCAAACTCCAACTCGTCAGCCGCTGCCTCGCCGACCTCACTTCCTGTTCGGCAAAGGTCTGGCTCCAGCGAATTACTCCACCTCCCCCCCCCCAACGGTCTGGGTCAACCTCCTGCGGTCTCGCGTCACATTGTCCTCCCTTTTCACGCCCTGATCCTGTCCCCCGGCTGACACCCACACTAGACCAAGCCCGTCGCCTCTAGCTGACCTGACTGGGCCGTGGGTCGTCCCTCAGTGGGGATGGAGAGGGGTGGCTGGTCACTGAGCTTGCCTGTGCCCTCAGTTCGTGTGTTACCTGGTGCTCTGACTCCCTCTGGTCCTCGACTCGGAATCCGTGTGCCCCGGTGGGTGAGGGGGGAGACTCGGTCAGAGGCTTTGGAACCTAACTCCGTCCCTCCCGGATGGGTTGCAGCTCGGACAATGGTCACTCTCACCGTGACCCTGTGCTCTCGGGGGGGGGGGGGGGGGGGGAGGGATTGACCATCTGGGGCTCGACAGTGTCCCAGCCAATAGCCACTGCCATCAAACTCACACCATTTCAAACCAGGCAGCATCTGTGGAGGCTGATTTCCAGCGTCAGCAGATTTTCTCTTGTTTGTGACTGGACAATTTCTGTGGGGTGCGTTAGCCCGTAAAATCCCGCCGCACTGAAGCAGGCCATTCAGCCCATCTGAGTCCATGCCGACCACTGACCACCCATTTACACTGTTCGTAAATTAATCCTAATTTTTAAAAAAATTCTTCCCCACGTTCGCAATGAGCTGTGGGGAAGCTCACTGTGACCGGTTAACCCGCCAACCTGCGGGTCGTGGTGAAGTGGAAACTGGAGCATCTGGAGGAAGCCCAGATGTTTAGCCGACCCCCCCCCACCCCCCGAGAGCAGACAGGGACAGGGTCCGAGGATGAGTGTGCGAACTCCACACAGACAGCAGTTCTCTGGTGCTGTGAGACAGTGACTCTTCCTGCCAAGCCATGGTCCTCTTGCTGTCTGCATCACACGTTATGCCGTGGCCACGCTTAATCACACAGTGGTCGCTACTGCCCTGGGAAGACGTGTCCCTGTGGAGAGAAGCTGCAGTGGTGCCCAGTCTGTCAGTGGGGTCTGCGGGACAAGCTACAGGGGGAATTGAATTTCCCTCCTTTGCTTTGCCCTGTATCCAACCCTAACCTTCCAGGACCCTCATTCCAGCTGATCCCTGCATTAACTCAGAGTGAGGAGTGCCTGGCACTTGGATGTGGGGGTGTCCGGTTAGTGTCTGATTCCTTCCGAAGGCTGGGTGTGGACTGCTGGTCCCTGCCGTGCGCGAAAGTGGTTTCAGACGCTGCTCTGCTCTCCTGCCCACAGCCACAGGCGAGGTCGTCCAATGCGGCTGATGGCCCCGTCCGAGCCGGCGTTCCGGGACTCGGGAACAACGCACAGGTGGTCAGCATGCTGAAGGAGCAGAACCGGCTGCTCACCAAGGTGGGAGACGGCGGGGGGGAGGGGCAGCGATCCGCGGCACGTTCACGCAGTCGAATTTGCAGCATGTTCCCCGCTGGGTGTGTCCCAACTCCATTTCCCACCCCCCCACCCCCGTCCCCGGAGTATCCGTCCCAACGAGGGGTCTCCCTCTGGGTTTACGTTGACCGCAGCCGCTTGGACCAACGCAGCCCTCCCGGCCTCGGTTCCCCGGTGACAGAGCTGTGGCGGGTTTGCACGTTGTGATGAGTTCAGATCTTGTTCATCCCCAGCCTGGGCGAGCGTAGTCACCGTCTGCACGACCCCCTCCTTGGAGGACAACTGCCCGAATAGTCTGGTGAACCTTTGTGCACTTCCCCTGATTGGCTAGGGATTCCAGATGAGTGCACACCATTCCAGATGTGCTCTGACCTTCCTCTGCTCTGAACTCACAGCTGGATTCATCGAGGAGCCTTTCCTTTGCCCGGCTAGTTCCAACGGGCTGATACCCATTCCCTAGTAGGGGGCAACGGCCTCACAGCCGGAATTAAGCCCAGAGTGTTCACGCTTTTCACCCTTGGGTTAGCTTGTGTGGCCGAAGGTTTGGGGGGGTTGATGATGAACTAGCTCGGGATGGGGCGAGAGGGGGGCTGATGGAGGTGGCGTGGCGTGGCAGGCCCTGGTCTAATGGGAATGTCTCGGCAGGAGGTGACCACCAAGAGCCAGCGAATCACCCAGCTGGAACAGGAGAAGTCGGCCCTCATCAAACAACTCTTTGCCGCCCGGTCGCGGGCCCCGTTGGAGAACAGCCAGCTCGACTCCACCTTCATCTAAGGGCAGGTCGGCCCGACACTCCTTGCTGCCTCCTGCTTGGTCGCCGCTCCCACCTGAGGGTGGGGGGGGTGGAGGCAGAGGCACCCTGCACTCTCCACACCTCTTCACTCCTAAATCCTCATACTGCGCCGGCACTGACCTTCTGGTGGGCTGGGTCTCGGGAGGACCTTGCTGGTCGACGCGGAGGGAGAGCAGGCAGTGACGCTCCCTCTGTTCCTTGTTTACTCGGTGCTGGAGATCCCAACAGCCTGTGTTTACATCTGCATTCTGTTTACATTTCACTACCGTCGGTACTCACTGTCAGACTCTGGACCAAGGCCCCTGTCAGCCACACTGTGGGGGCATTGACCACTGACCACTGGGACGAAGCTTCTGTTTGCTTCTTTCCAATAATAAAACTTCTAGCCTGTGTGCTTGTGTCTGTGTGAACTTGTCAAAGGGGGAGAGTGGGGCATTGCCGTGATCTTGGGGGGGGGGGGGGAGAGTTGCTCCTGGGTTCTCAGTCTCATGCCCCACTCCACGATTTATTCCAGCCCCCCTCCCCCCCCGAGACAGGAGCACTGACCCAGTTTAGAAATGAAGTGGGTTGGGAAATAACCCGGGAGATGTGGGTGAGTTCTTCTCCGATCTCGGGAGCCCATTTGCAAGCGTTCGGTCACCACACGAGGAGACACCATCGGTGCCACGCTCACTTGTGTGCCTCTCGCTGACACCCAGCCCCTCTCGATCTTCTTGGGGGGGGGGGGGAGTCGAGGAAGAGCTAGCCATGTTGCTTTATGGCCAGCTGACGTCCATGGATCCTTGTGGAGACGGCGGCAAATGTTACGTGGGCCGAATTTCTTATGATCAAAGTATGAGTTGATAAAAGCCGAGCATTGCAAGGGCACAGCAGAAGTTTAGAGCGCACTGATGATGTGGAAACGTTTGCAAGTGGGTTGTTGGGGTCGGAGTACAACTCAACCCAAGCATGAAGTTGGTTTATAGTCACACGTGCAGTGAAGAGGCTGTCTTGCTTCCTGTTCACACTGACTGAATTGTTATTCACTGCATCGAGATGGAACAAGGTAAAACAATAACATTGCAGAATAAGGTCTAACAGTTACAGCAGTGTTACTCTGATCTGATGCTGAGGAGACGGGGCAGTCAGTTCCTGGACCCTGGGGAGCTGGCCGCAATGACACTGGGCCCTGGGTGTCTGTATTCATGACTCCTTGGGTTGCTGCCTCCGAATTCCCAATTGATTTGTGCTCCCATCCCGGGTGTGCTTCAGTATCTTCTCAGCCAATCAGGATCACGGAATCACACAGCAAGGGACAGGCCCTTCAGCCCATTGTGTCCTGCTAACCATCATGCCCCTTTCTGTAATCCCATTTAATGGGTTTTTATGCCTTTAAGATTTGTGCTGATCCAGGAGCTTTGTAAATATAGCGACTCGCTGCTTCCCCCATCACATAAATAGCCCCCGCCTCCCGGCGATTCCTTCAGTCCTCTTTAAACCATCCCCTCTGGTCTTAGACACTGGTAAAAAGAGCCTTGCTGTCTGTGCTATCTGTCTTTCATAATTCTGTAGGCCTCTAACTGATCACCCTTGGCCCTGTCCACTCCAAGGAAAACACACCCAGTCTTCCCTCTATTGAAACATCCTGATGAATCTCTGCGTCTTCTCTACTGCAACCATGTCCTTCCTGCAACGTGGTGACTAGAGCGGTGCCCTTTATTTGATCAAGTTGAACCAAGGTCCCACTGTTTCCAGTCAATGCCCTGGTTACAGACGTAGTCACCTCTCTGCTGCCACCTCCAGGCCTCTTTGGGCTTGTACACCTCCGTTCCTCAGAATCACATTCATTATCACTGTCATATGTCTCGAAATGTGGCCGCAGTACAGTTCAGGACTTAAAACAAATTGCAATGTTACAATAGTAAATAATTAGTACGAAAGAGAATATTGCTCATGGACCATTCAGAAAAGTATGTTGTCAAAAGGAAAGAAAATTCCTAAAACTTTGAGTGTGGGTTCAGGCTCATGTGCCTTCAGCAATGAGAAAAGGGCACGTCCTGGATGGCAAGAGTCCTTAATGATGTGTGCAGCCCTCTTGAGGCACCACCTCTAGAAGATGTCCTCAGTGCTGGGGAGGGTTGTGTCTGCTGAAGTTGGCTGAGTCTACAGCCCCTTACAATCTTATGCATTGGAGCCTCCATTGAGATACAGTCTCAAACGATGCTCTCCGCGGTATATGTGTATAAATTTGCTGGAGTCTTTGCTGACATACCAAGTTTCTTCAGACTCCTAATGAAGGGTAGCTACAGGCATGTGTTGCTTGCGATTGCATCAATATGTTGGGTCCTGGATAGGCATTTGAGATGTTGATGTCCAGGAACTTGAAGCTGCTCACCCTTTCCGTTGCTGACCCTCAACGACCCCCTCGATCAGTACTCTGGTCAGGACCTCAGGACCCCACAAGATGCATCACTGCACACTTAGCAGGATAAAGTATTATTTGCCACTGCTCTATCCAACTCAACGGCTGATCCATGGCATCCTGTAGCACAAGACTACCCTTTTCACAATTAACACCAGTCTCCATGTCATCTGCACACTACTGGGGGTAGCTTGCTTTCATTCCAGTTCAACACAAGATGTTGGTGGAACTCAGCAGACCAGATACCATCTATAGAGAGTGTAAACTCTTCTCTCTTTTCCATAGATGCTGCTTGAACTGCTGTGTTCCTCTGCCATTTTGTCTCTGTTGCTTTGGATTTCCAGCATCTGCAGAATCCCTTTCTTGTGTCTATGGTTCCACTCCAATTCAATGGGTCTGAGATAGCTGATGTGGGAAGGGAGCTACAGTTCTGTGTGTTCCTCGGGGAACATAGCGGGAGCTTCTCAACACCACCACTAACCAAAGTTTTATATCACTGCAACACACACAACTGAAACTCCTCCAACTTAAGTAAGCTTGGGTCACAGAACACCCAGGAGTAGAATTAGGCCTTTTGTCCCATTGACCCTGCTCTGCCATTTCATCATGTTTGTTCCATTTCCCTCTCTGCCCCAATCTCCTGCCTTCTCCTGTATCCCTTCATACTCCGACTAATCAAGAATCTATCAATCTCTGTCTTAAATATATCCATGACTTGACCTCCACAGCTGCATTTCTGGACAAAGAAATACCTCCTCATCTCTGTTCTAAAAGAATATCCCTCTATTCTGAGGCTGTATCCTCTGGTCTTGGACTCCCCCATCATAGGAAACATCCTCTCCAACTTTATTCTATTGTGGCCTTTCAACATTTGATACATTTCAATGAGATTCCCCCCCTCATTCTGAATTCCAGTGCATACAGGCCCAGAGCCATCAAACACTCTTTATGTGATAAGTCTTTCAATCCTGGAATCAATTTTGTGAACCTCCTTTGAACACTCTCCAATGTCAGCACATTCTTTCTTAGATAAGGAGTCCAAAACTGCTCACAATACTCCAAGTGAGATCTCACCAGCACCTTATAAAGCCTCAGCATTTGATCCTTGCTTTTATAATCTAATCCTCTTCAAATGAATGCTAACATCGTATTTGCCTTCCTCACTACAGACTCAACCTGAAAGTTAACCTTTAGAGAATCCTGCATGAAAATTCCCAAGTCCCTTTGCACCTCAGATTTTTGAAATGTATGCCCATTTAGAAAATAGTCTGTGTTTTGTTCCTTCTACCAAAGTGCATAACCATTCACTTCCTGACACTATTCCATCTCCACTTCTTTGTCCATTCTCCCAATCTGTTCAAATCCTTCTGTAGCCTCTTCGCTTCCTCAACGCTACCTGCCCATCTACCAATGTTTGTGTCATCTGCAAACTTGGCCACAAAGCCATCAATTCCTCCATCCAAATCATTGACATATAATGTAAGAAGTGGTCCCAGCACAGACCCCCGCAGAACATCGCTAGTCATTGGCAGAAAAGGCTCCCTTTATTCCTACTGTTTGATCCTGCCAATCAGGCAATGATCTATCCATGCTAGTATATTTCCTGTAATACCACGGGCTTTTAACTTGTTAAGCAGCCTCGTGTGGCACTTGGTTAAAGGCCTTCTGAAAAATCCAAGTACATAACATCCTCTGATTCTCCTTTGTCTAACTTGCTTGTTATTTCAAAGAGTTCCAACAGGAAAGATTTTCTCTTAAGGAAACCATGCTGACTATGGCCTATTTTAATCATGTGCCTCCAAGCGCCCCCAAACCAGATCCTTAACAATTGACTCCAACATCTTCCCAACCACTGAGGTCTGACTAACTGGCCTGTAATTTCCTTTCTTCTGCCTCTTTCCCATCTTGAAGAGTGGAGTGACATTTTCAACTTTCCAGATCTCCAGAGCAAGCCAGAAACCATTGCTTCTTGAGGGGACATTACTACTGGCTCCATTATCTCTGCAGCTACCTCTTTCAGAACCCTGGGGTGTAGACCAGCTGGTCCAGGTGACTTATCTCCCTTCAGACTTTTCAGTTTCTCGAGTACCTTCTCCCTAGTAAAGGCAACTTCACTCACTTCTGCCCCCGACACTCTTGAACCTCTGGCATACTGCTAGTGTCTTCCACAGTGGGAAAAAATGATCTAAAATACTTCCTTAATTCGTCTGCCATTTCCCTGTCCTCCTTAAGGCTTTAGCCCTTCAAGGCTTCCGTGAAGAGAGACTTCACCCAGAGAAAGCAAAGAACGTTTTTTTTTCCTTCTCTTCATTATAACTGCTCAGCTAGGTAGAGATGACCTGCAGGATAGTGCAATGTTCCTCTTGTGGGACCTGGTAAGGCAGGGAGACCTCTGGTATCCCTGACCAATACACCTGCGGGAAGTGCATCCAGTAGCAGCTTCTAACAAACTCAGTCTAGGAGTTGGAGCTGGAACTGGATGTACACCGGATCATTTGGGAGGCTGAGGGGATGATAGGATGTATAGAGAAGTAATTACACCCAAGGTGCAGGAGGAAGTGGGGGGTGGGGGGGGGACCCAACAGAGGGAAGTTGCAGTGGTCAAATCTCTGGCACTGAGCTTGCCTCTGTGACTCAGACAGGAAGGGGGAGAAAGAGGCACACTGGTGATAGGGGACTCATTAGTTAGGGGAACAGACAGGAGGTTCTGTGAGCGAGAAAGAGATTCCTGGATGGTATGTTGCTTCCCGTTTGCCAGGGTCCAGGATATCTCTGATCAAGAATTATCTGAGAGTCCTCAGCTTTCTTAAATGGGAGAGTGAACAGCCAGAAGTCGAGGACCATGTATGTACTAATGGCATGGGTAGAACGAGTGACAATGTTGTGCAGGAATGAAGATGTTGTATCTGAATGCACATGGTATATGGAATAAGGTAGGTAACTTGCAGCACAGATGCAGATTGGCAGGTATGCTGTTGTAGGCATCACAGAATCGTGGCTGAAAGATTGTAGCTGGGAGCTTAGTGTCCAAGAAAAGGCAGAGAGGGCAGCATTGCTCTGTTGGTAAAAAAATGAAGTCAAATCATTAGAAAGAGGTGACATAGGGTCAGAAGGTGTTGAATCATTGTGGATAGAGCTAAGGAACTGCAAAGTTAAAAAGACCCAGATGGGAGTTGTATACAGATCCCCAAATAGCAGTAAGCATGTGGTCTACAAATGGGAGATAGAAAATGCATGCCAAAAGGGCAGTAGTCATGGGGTCTTCAATATGCAGGGAGATTGGGAAAATAAGGTTGGTGCCAGACTAGAGGGGGAATTTCTCGAGTGCATATGAGATGTCTTTTTAGAGCAGCTTGTGGTCAAGCTGACTGGAGATTCAGCTATTCTGAATTGGGTGTTGTGCAATGAACCAGAATTCATTAGAGAACTTCTGGTAAAAGAACTCTTAGTGGAAAGTGACCATAATATGATCAAATTCACCCTGAGATTTGAGAAGGGGAAGCTAAAGTCAGATATATCAGTATCACAGCGGAGTAAAAGGAATTACAGAAGCTTCAGAGAGGAGTTGGCCAGAATTGATTGGGAAAGAACACCACAGGGATGATGGCAGAGCAGTAAGGGCTGGAAATTCTTGAAGCATTTGGAAGGCACGGGATATATACAGGCCAAAGAGGAACAAGCATGTGGAGGCCAAGTCATTGGGTGTATTTAAGACAGAGGTAGATAGGTTCTTGATTTGCCAGGGCATCAAAAGGTATGGGGAAAAGGCAGGGGAGTGGGGATAACTGGAAGAATTGGATCAGCCCATGATAAAATGGCGGAGCAGACTCGATGGGCCGAATGGTCCGCTTCTGCTATATCTTATGGTCTTGTGTAAATCTCCTTTTAATCCACCCCCTCACCTTAAATCTATGCCCTGGAGTATTTCCTCCAAGGATTGTCTACTCCAAGGTTTCCTAACCTGGGTTCCATGGACCTTTTGTTTAATGGTATGGGTCCATGGCATAAAAAGGTTGGGAACCACTGGTGTTGCCTGGGTGAACTCTACCCTATCTGTACCTCTTTTAATCTTATATGCAGGCGAGGATGCATTACCGGCATTTGGGACTTGAGGGAATTCACCCTGTCTGAATTCATAAATCATTCCCCAAGATTTGAGATTTGGAGTGAAATTCACTCACAGAAGTTATGCAGAAAAATTAAATAAGCAAAACAGCGCTTTACTCCCAGTCACATTTCTCAATGTATGTGCAGACGGCGTGGCTTCACGTTGTGGAAAATCGCGACGCAGACCACGTTCCCCTCCCAGCAGGGCCTTCCTGAACTTCGATCAGGTCAGACCGCAGAAATACCAGTTTGTCCAACCTCTCCCTTTAGCTAGTAAACTGGCGTCCAGGCCACGCCGGGACGGCATCGGAGCTGTGCTTACTCAGTTCCGAGAGCAGAGCCGCGGGCTCGGCACGCAGCTTTGCGATGTACCCGTGCAGGGAGGGGATGTTGTTACCGACCCCCACTGGCTGAGGTCCGCCAACCTGGAAGTCCAGTATCCATCCGGCTGGGGAGGGAGGTTCCAGCCTCGGCCCGGAAACTGGATGATGGAGTTGGGATGGGATCATCTTGCCGAACGCCGAGCTTCGGTTGATGTGGCGTGTTCCGGGTGTCCGGATGACCCAGAGCAAAGAGCCACGACAAATCACAACTGACTTGTCCTGCGGTGGGGCAGTGTCACCGGATCCAGGTCATCGCCGAGGCAGCAGCTGATTCACGCCGAAACCAGCCTCCGGAAGCATTTCATTGCAATCCATGTAACGGATAGACGTTGAGACAAGATCACCACCCGTATACCTATTGCTTTTTTTAAGCAGGTGGGAACCTCGGGCTGGAAAACGGAGAGGTTGCATATATCCGTAACTATCCCAGCCTGATCTTCGGTATCCGGCCAGGCTCGCTGTCTGGACACTAGACGCCTTTCGTGGATTCGCCCTCTTGAAGGATGCCCGGACATCGGCCTCAGAATCCGAAAGCACAGGGTCAACAGCTGGTGTGTGTGGGGGGTGGGGAGGGTTGTGCGCGCAGGGGTGACACAGTTTTCCTTATGGAAGCATACATTAAAGTCATTGAGCTCATCTGAGAGCGACGCTCGCTGCTATCGCCTCTACTCGATTTGTCCTTGTAGGGAGTATTAATATACTCCCTACAGTGAGCTGTCGAGCGTCCATCACTGATTCCAGTTTAATCTGAAATTGCCTCTCGAGTGCCCTTTTGGTGTTCGGTTCATTTCTTATATAACTCTGATTCACCATCCCTGAATACAGAGATCTCCCTGTTCCGTTCTGACAGGGACAGGGCACACTTCAAGACTGCGGGGCTGGCCGTTGCCTGGACACCCTGCCTTTGGTCGATGGAAGTGCCAATGCCGGGAGATTTTGGCTGAGGGAATTTGAAATTTATCCGTGCACATGGTGGCAGTCACCAGCAAGGGGCAGCAAATACCCAGGTTAGGGCGACGGCGCGCTCTCCCTGCTCCCCGCTGGAGCCTCGGGTCCCTGCGGATGCAGGGTTCGCCTGCTGCCCCAGTCCTCCTGTCCCTCTGCCCTCTATCACGGTCACTCTGACCCCAGCCCTCTGTCCTCTGGCCTCAGTTCCTCAGGCCCCAGTTTTCTTTGTCCTCTGATCCCAGCTCTGTCCTCTGACTTCCCAGCCTGGGTCATAGGGCTGTGCTGGAGTTTCTTCCTGCCCTGGCTGGCAGGTGATGTCGGCGATGCGAAATTGGCACCGCCCGCCCCACGCCCTCCGCTCAGCCCGCCTCTTGTTTACAATATTTGGCTCAGCTCCTGCTGGCGCGGTTTGTTTTCTCGCTGCCTCGTTCACCAGGGATTCGACCGGCTCCTTTCGACCTACACCTGCTGTCTCCACGGGTTCGTCCCTGCTGCTTGTATTTTCTGAAATTGTCGAGGTCCCCGTGTGATCTCCGATAAACAGCAGGGACGCGCTCATCTGGTAATTAACGCCGAGGCTGAGTGCACATGCACACTGACACACACCCTGCTCCATATGGCTGATATGTTTATTACACTTGATTGTCCTGCTGTCACTCTCAGACAACAGGGGCGAAGCTTGGGCATCGGCGAGCGAATGCCATGGTGACAGCAGTGGCAGAGCTGGCTGAGCAATTCCTGGTGAGAATCTGGGTGCTCGGTCCCAAAACCCCGGCCACTTGACAACTGGAAGAGGGAACTCCAGTGGGCTTAGCCCAGTGCCCACCCCTCCGTCTCCTCAACCTTCAAACATTCCCTCGTGGGCAGTTGGGATCTGTTTATGTCAGAGAACACTGTCAGGGTGAGGGCATCCTGACGATCCAGTGGGCACTGCCAGCGATGGCAAGCACTGTAAATGCACTGTAAATGCCAGTGATAGCAGACACTTACAGTGGAGTTTGTCCAGTGAGAACGGGCGCTACCAGCGGGGCAGATCTAGTGGTGTCAGGCACTGTCAGTGGAGTGTGGGCAGTGGTGGGCGCTGCCAGTGAGTGTGGGCGGTGGTGGGCACTGCCAGTGGGGTGTGAGCAGTGGTGGCGGGCACTGCCAGTGGAGTGTGAGCAGTGATGGTGGGGCACTGCCAGTGTCGTGTGGGCAGTGGTGGTGGGCACTACCAGTGGAGAGAGCCCAGTAATGGTGGGAATTGTCAGTGAAGTATGTCCAGTGGAGACAGGCACTGCCAGTGGAATATGCCCAGTGATGGTGGGCACTGTCAGTGTCATCTCTGGAAGCTTATCCATTTTCAACCACAAACCTGAGGTCAAGTCGTGGTTGGTGAGTGGTGCTGGACAGCGAATGACCCCCGCGGGGTTCCAGGTTGGGCAGATCGGCGGAAACATGCCGTCTGTCGGCTTGGATTGACACCTGACTCTGGATCCGGGTAGCATCCAATTTGTGGCTAGTCCGACCAGTACCTGCCCCGGACAGGACGGGGTCACCCTTGGACCAGTTATCGGAGCAACGCAGTAACCCCCAGAACACTCGTCAGTGCTGAAGTACCAGTGCCCAGATTAATCATTGGTCTAAGTATGACCTCCCTTTGTTTATCCCCGCAGTCCCCCACGAATTAGCGTCTGTGTGTTGTTTGAATTACTCAAACCCTGGAACTTCTGTTTTTCTTGGATTTCCTCCTGCTCCTCCTAAGATGTTACACAAACAAAGAGAAGATCTGCAGATACTGGAAATCCAAACAACCCACACACAAAATTCTGGAAGCACTCGGCAGGCCAGTCACCAGCTATGGAAAAGATTGAAAAACAGCCAACGTTTCGGTCCTGATGAAGGGTCTCGGCTCGAGAAGTCGACTGTTTACTCTTTTCCATGGATGCAGCCGGGTCTGCTGCATTTTGTGTGCATTGGATGTTGATTTGTTCCTGGAACCACAGCCTGTCACGGCTTGCTATTGCTTCAGCTGCTTTAACCCATGAGAGCCCTGTGTGTGGGGGGGGGGGAGTACCCTCCCTTCCCTCATCCCCTTCCCCATCACGTCCCCTCTCCTCTGCCCCTTCCCTCCCCATCGATCCCCCCTCTCCTCTCCATCGCCTCTCCCCTCCTCTCTCCCCGCCCCTGGAACCACCTCTGCTGACCCCCCCCCCCCCCCCACACACACACACACAGAGTCCCCGCTCTTCATTCAAACAACTCCGACAAGCAGTCTTTCTCATCTTCAATGTGTTGCCTGGAGACGCCTCGGCAAACAGCGGAACTCCTCATCGCTCGGAGCTGAAAGCGGCAGCTGCTTCCAAGGCGGGCGGGGAGACCGACAACCACACCCCGAAACTGCGGCCGTGGGCCGGCAGGGGCTTGGGGAGCGATACTGATCAGGCCGGGCGTGGCCGTGGACAGTCACGGCGGGGACCCAGCTCAGCCAAGCCGGCGGCTGCCGTGTCTTCTCGGCGGTGACATTCAAATCTAAATTACGCATCCGCCAGGGTCGTGCGGTCTTTACCGCTCAAGGTGGGGGCAGTCACAGAGAGACGCTGCTCGGAGGCAGACTGTTCGGCCCATCCAGTCCCTGCCGACCATCAATCACCCATTTTCACTAATCCCGTATTAGCCCAACTTTATTTTACCTACATTCTCTTCCACTCCCCAGACTCCCTCACCTACCCACACAGTTTACAGCAACACACCCACCAACGCGTTTGTGGGAGGAAGCTGAAACACCAGCTAGTCTCAGGGAGAATGTTTTTATCCCTTTGTTGGCTAGTCCCAATAGATCCAATCTCTTCCTTATTTTACCGTTGTTACCTCACATACTAACAGCCGCTCCCAATTCCATTTGTAAAGCTCTCTCTATAACCAGTCCCATCAGACATTTCCAGGTGTTGTCTAGACACAGAGTGGGGCTCCGTCTGTCCTGTCCCATCACACACTCAAGGGGTACGAGTTGGACACAGAGTGAAGGTTCCTTATATTACCCTGTCACACAGTCCCAGGGCAGGGGCAGAGCAGTGAGTGGTGAGAGGCCGTCCCCATTCCGTCCCGGTGCGTGATATAAGGGGACTTGTGAGTGTGGAGTGACCCCGACTGTGCCGACTCCTGCTCGGCCGGAACTACACATCAGACCCAAGGCCCCAAACCTATCTGAGGAGCGGGTCCTGCAAACCATGAGCCGTTTTTCTGTGCGGGCTGCTCTCTTCCTTGCCCTCGCCTGCCGTCCGGACACGCGGTCTGTTTTTGCATCCGGCAAAGGCGGCGGTCCCCTAGTGGAGACCTCCTTACGGGGCAGTTGTTTCCGCTTTCAGTGGGGACCCGAGTGGAGAGTTTTGCATCGAGCAGTGCCGTGCAGCAGGTTCCTGGCCAGTTCACCAACTCCCCAGCCGCCGGTCAGCTCTGCGACCGAGAGGAGACGGTGGATCATGTACCCAACGGTTGTTCCATTTGACACGCCTGTACACCTGCTCGTTAGTGCAAATACCTAATCAGCCAATCATGAGGCAGCAATGCAGACATGGCGTGAGGTGCAGTTATTGTTCAGACCAAACACGAGAATGGGAGAGAAATGTGACTGACCTAGGAGACAACAGACAATAGGTGCAGGAGCGTTCACTGTGCTCATGGCTGATCATCCACAATCAGTACCCCGTTCCTGCCCTCTCCCCACATCCCTTGACTCCGCTATCTTTAAGAGCTCTATCTAACTCTTTCTTGAAAGCATCCAGAGAATTGGCCTCCACTGCCTGCTGAGGCAGAGCATTCCACAGATCCACAACTCACTGGGTGAAGAAGTTTTTCCTGAACGCCGTTCTAAATGGCCTACCCCTTATTTTTAAACTGTGGCCTCTGGTTCTGGACTCCCCCAACATCGGGAACACATTTCCTGCTGTTGACTGTGGAATGATGTCAGATGGGGTGGCTCGAGTGTCTCAGGAACGGCTGGTTTCCGGGGATTTTCACGCACAGCAGTTTTAAGAATTTACAGAGCAAAGTATGAAAAACAAAAACAAAAAACAAAAAAAAAATCCAGCGAGTGGCTGTTCTGTGGGTGAAAACGGTGAGAGTTCTGAGGAGAGCCGTTCTGGTTCAAGCTGACAGGAAGGCGAGAGTAACACAAATAACGGCGCGTTACAGTAGCGATGCACAGAGGAGCATCTGGGGCCACTCAGCACCTCAAACTGGAAGCAGATGGGCCACAACAACAGAAGACCATGAACATACAGACATACACTTAGATGCCACTTTATCAGGTGATTGATAAGTTCATGCCCTAAGGTAGAAGGAGATGAGTTATTAACTTCAAACTTTCTGCATAATCACTCAGAGCTGAACGGCACGTGCATGTAACGAGAGCTGTATAACTCATCTCTTTTTACCTTAGGCCACGAACTTATCAATCACCCAGGCGGTGGGCACTTTCTGGAGGTCCAAGATCCCTATGCTCCATGACCGCTGGACTAAGTGTGTAAATGTAGGAGGGGACTATTTTGAAAAATAAATGTGCTAGGTTTTCTAAAATTGACTCCTTCTACCCTAGGCCTTGAACTTATCAATCATAGCTGGTATGCTTCCAAGTTCCTGCCTGAATGCCCCATATTTCCCCTTACTCTAATTAACCATTTCCCGAAATTGTCTGTTCCTATCCCTCTCCAATGCTATGGTAAAGGAGATAGAGTTGTGATCACTATCTCCAGAATGCTCTCCCACTGAGAGACCCGACAGCTGACCAGGTTCATTTCCCAATACCAGATCAAGTGCAGCCTCTCCTCTTGTCGGCTTATCTACATATTGTGTCAAGAAACCTTCCTGAACACACCTAACAAACTCCACCCCATCTAACCCCCTCACTCGAGGGAGATGTCAATCAATATTTGGGAAATTAAAACCTCCCACCAGAACAACCACGTTAATATTACTCCTTTCCAGAATCTATCTCCCTATCTGCTCCTCGATGTCCTTGTTACCAGTGGGTGGTCTATAAAAAACACTCAGTTGAGCTATTGACTCTTTCCTCTTCCTAACCTCCACCCACAGAGACTCCTTTTCCAGCTTCTCTGTGATTCCCAATTTAGCTGCCTAAATAGCAGGCCAGTGGTGTAGTAACATCAGCACCGGACTTCGAGGTGAATGGTCCCAAGTTCAATCTGGTCGGCCTCTTGCACACTTCCGCACTAACAACACGGCCTTGTTAAAAAAAAACAGCCAGGTGCTACCGAAATGGCCAAAATGCCGCCCGATGTGCCACAAGGCATGAGAAGGACCAACAAAGCTGACATATGCTTCCTTTTGGTTTTTGACTAAATTCACCACCCCCCCTGGCATCCAAGGCTCTCTCACCTGCCAGTCTTGTCCTTCCATCTGACTGGAAAATGCCTGTCCTGTACTCTGCACCATTGGTCTTTAAACACTCTCCACATATCAGATGTGTTCCCAATTAACTCTGCCTGCTTCCTGCCTAATACTCTGAGAATTTACTATGCTCCAATTTGATACTCAAGGTCCATACTTATCCCTACTTATAGAATTTAAAACTAATAGAATTGTGATCACTGTTCCCTCACTGTTTTCCCACTGAGAGTTCAGTCACCGGGCCCAACACCAGGTCGAATATGAGCCCTTCTCTTTTTGGACTGCCCACTATTGGTTTTAGAAATCCTCCTGGATGCAGCTAACAAATTCTATCCCATCTAAACCCCGCACTAAGGAGGTCTCAATACCTATTCGGGAAATTCAGGACACCCTGCTGTTTTTATAACTGCTTGCATATGTGTTCCTCAATGTCTCAATGACTGTAGTATGATCCCACCAGTGTGATTGAACCTTTTGTATTTTTCAGTTGCCCCTATACAGACATGATAGATAAGCCTTCCATTATATCCCCTCTGAGTGCAGCTGTGATATCGCCCCTGATTAATAGCACAACTCCTGCCCCTCCTCTCAATCGTTTTTGAAACTAAATCACCTTGTTGGCTGGGCCAAAGTAGCCACTCATGGGTCCAGGCTGTGGACTGTTGAGGATTCCACCCCTGCCGACTACCTGCCTCTCTTCCAGGGTTATGTCAATACCTGTGTGTATCCGGAGAGGGAACTCATGGTGTCCACGGGTACACTGAGGTCTCTCCGGAACTGGTGGGGGCCACAGGGGCTAGAGTGTGTTCTGGAAAGAAATGATTGTGTTATAATTTGAAACTGAATTTCTTAGAAGTTTGTGCAGATTCCACATGTCACCAAAAAACTTCGGCAAACTTGTATTGATGTACAGTGGGGCATATTCCACCACTACCTGCCACAGAAAAGGCAATACTGGGAATGACAGTCAGACTGTGGGTAGGTACAGTCCATTACAGGCAAAAGCTCTTCCACCAGTAAGTACAGTTACATGGAGCGCTGCCACAAGAAAGCAGCATCCACCATCAAAGAGCCCCATCACCTGGGCCGTACCCTCTTCCTCCTCCTCCCACCGGGCAGGAGGTACAGGAGCCTTAGGTGCCACACCACCAGGTTCAAGAACAGCTACTATCCAACAACCAGCTTCCGAGCCGGGATGGACAACTTCACTCACCTCAACACCGAACTGATTCTATAACCTACAGACTCACTCTCGCTGGCTCTTTACAACTCTTGTGTTCAGTATTTTTTAAAGCTTGCAGTTTGCCTTCTTTTGCACATTGCATGTTGATTGATTGTCAGACTTTTTATGAACAGTTTTTTTTTGTAAATACTATTGCATTATTTATTTTTCCTGTAGATTCCTGCACAAGAAAACAAATCTCAAGGTAATATAAGGTAGCATATACTGTACATGCTTTGATCATAAATTTACTGAACTTTGAACAAAGGGCAGGACAGAGAGCTAGACGCAATCGATCACTATGACTCACAAGACTATTATGAACAATCAGACATTTGTAAAGTCAACAAAACCTTTACAGAAGTACAAAAAAAAAGGCCTATAATTTATACAAAGACACAACTTGAAAGTAAAGACAGCAGATTCCCAGACCTCTCTGGATATAAATGCTACAACTCAACTGGCTCTTTGTGACATGTGGGAGCTGCTGTTGGCGGGTTTAAACATGAAGTCTGCAGTGGATGATTAAGCTGGAGGAACAAAGAGAATGTCAATATCTCCTTTTCTTTCCACAACAACCCTCTCAGCAGCTTGTTTTCTTCGGCCTGCAGATACAGCGGAGGAGGCTGCCACCTGCACTTGGACACCCGAACAAAACGCACTCATCTTCTACAATTCAGAATTGAAGATCTTTTCTCAGAGGATCCTATAGAGAGCTTTGACTTAAGCAGAATTTTAGAAAATCAATGCATAAAATTACAAATAATTAGTACAAATTAAAAAATTGAAATAATAAATTAACAAATTTCATGACACATCTGGGTGATAATAAACCTGATTCTGATTCTGACAGCTAGTTGTACGTCCTTGTATAGAGTTGGATAAGGGTGAAAGTTCAGTGTAATTTTTGAGCAAAAGGTTAGAGATGGTAAATCTTCATCTGTATTATTCTGTCACATATTACTAGGCTCCGAACAATCTGGAGAGAATAATACTCGTTCTGCACTGTTCCATCAAACTGACTGAGTGGGTTGAAGCAAGGAAACACAACAGAGTAAAGTTCCTTCTGTTCTGTCTTGTCATAGCCTCCAGGGCAGAGACAGCAGGACGGACACAGAGTGAAGATCCCTCTACACTGTCACATCACACACCCCCGGGGTGGGGGTTGTAGGACAGAGACAGAGTGAAGCTCTCTCGACACTGTCACATCACACACCCCCGGGGTGGGGGTTGTAGGACAGACAAGGAGTGAAGATCCCTCTACACTGTCACATCACCCCCCCCCCCCCCCGGGGCAGGGGTAGTAGGATGGACACAGAGTGAAGATCCCACTACACTGTCACATCACACACCCCCGGGGTGGGGGTTGTAGGACAGACACAGAGTGAAGATCCCTCTACACTGTCACATCACACACCCCCGGGGTAGGAGTAGTAGGACAGAGACAGAGTGAAGATCCCTCTACACTGTCACATCACACACCCCCGGGGTGGGGGTAGTAGGACAGACACAGAGTGAAGATCCCTCTACACTGTCACATCACTCCCCCACCCCCAGGGCAGGGGTAGTAGGACAGAGACAGAGTGAAGATCCCTCTACACTGTCACATCACACACCCCCGGGGTGGGGGTTGTAGGACGGACACAGAGTGAAGATTCCGCTACACTGTCACATCACACACCCCCGGGGTGGGGGTTGTAGGACGGACACAGAGTGAAGATTCCGCTACACTGTCACATCACACACCCCCGGGGTGGGGGTAGTAGGACGGACCCAGAGTGAAGATCCCTCTACACTGTCACATCACACACCCCTGGGGCGGGGGTAGTAGGACAGACACAGAGTGAAGATCCCTCTACAATGTCACATCACACACCCCCGGGGTGGGGGCAGTAGGACAGACACAGAGTGAAGCTCTCTCGACACTGTCAGATCACACACCCCCGGGGTGGGGGTTGTAGGACGGACACAGAGTGAAGATCCCTCTACAATGTCACATCACACACCCCCGGGGCGGGTTAGTAGGACAGACACAGAGTGAAGATCCCTCTACACTGTCACATCACACACCCCCCCCCCCCCCCGGGGCAGGGGTAGTAGGACAGACACAGAGTGAAGCTCTCTCGACACTGTCACATCACACACCCCCGGGGTGGGGGTTGTAGGACAGACACAGAGTGAAGCTCTCTCGACACTGTCACATCACACACCCCCGGGGTGGGGGTTGTAGGACAGACACGGAGTGAAGCTCTCTCGACACTGTCACATCACACACCCCCGGGGCGGGGGTAGTAGGACAGACACAGAGTGAAGATCCCTCTACAATGTCACATCACACACCCCCGGGGTGGGGGTAGTAGGACGGACACAGAGTGAAGCTCTCTCGACACTGTCACATCACACACCTGCGGGGTGGGGGTAGTAGGACAGAGATAGAGTGAAGATCCCTCTACACTGTCACATCACCCCCCACCCCCAGGGCAGGGGTAGCAGGACAGACACAGAGTGAAGATCCCTCTACACTGTCACATCACCCCCCACCCCCATGGCAGGGGTAGCAGGACAGACACAGAGTGAAGATCCCTCTACACTGTCACATCACACACTTCAACCCTTTGAGCAGCATCCCCCGGACCGGTCCCCCAATTTAATCCTGGCCCAATCACAGGACAGTATATAGTGACCAATTGACCTACCAGTCGGTCCGTCTTTGGACTGTGGGAGGAAACATGAGCACCCGGAGGAAACTCACGCAGTCACGGGGAGAACATGCAATCTCCTTACAGGCAGTGGCGGTTCTCGGCAGGATCCATCAGATGGAGTTTAGACTGGACAAGCGTGAGCTGTTGCATTTTGGAAGGTTAACCGTAAGGGGAAAGGATTTGGTAAATCCAGAACTCTCTAACACAAGTAGGCTGGGTAAAAAAGAAGGCACAAGGCGTGCCTGTCTTCGTCGGTCAGGGTACTGAATATGAAAGTCCGGGAAGTCATGTTGCAGCTGCTGGAACTTTGGTTAAGCTACAGTTGGAGAACTGTGTGCAGTTCTGGGCACCACATTACAGGAAGGATGTACAGGTTTTAGAGAGAATGCAGAGCAGGATATTGACTGGATTAGGGAGTATTAGTTAAGGAGAACAGGACACAGAAGCAGAAATTAAATCTGTAACAAGAGACGTGAATAAAAGGAGACCTACAGACTGCGAGCCCAGACTTAAGGGCCAAACGCCAGGCCCCTGTGTTGCAGGAAGTACACAAGTAAGGAGCATGTGCCTCTGCAGCAAACTTGTAATCAAGAGCTCTTCTCATAAAGAGAAGTTTGACAGATTTCTCTGGAGCGACAGAGTCTGAGGGGTGACCAGATAGAAGTACACACAATTGTGAGAGGCATTGATGAGGTAGAAAAAGACTTTCTTCCCCCAGAATAGAAATGTCAAACACCAAAGTGAAATGGGGACACCTCTTTCTCCCTTATTAGGGAGAGAGAGAGAGCCTGCGGTATGTCGAATACCGGGTGAACGAGTAGTCTTTGGGGTACTGCAAGTCTGTGTCCTTGCTGCATACTTGAGTGCTCGGTGGAGGGTGCCGATGCTATTTTGCTGGTGGGGGGGGCTTATTGATGTGCTGCTGCTTGTGTGTGGGTGAGGGGATTGGTGGGGGGTGCTTTGGGGTTCTAACATTTAACTGTCATTCATTCCTTGGGGCTCTCCTCTGTTTTCGTGGATGGTTGTGAAGAAAAAGAATTTCAGGACGTACATTGTATACATTTCTCTGACATTAAATGTACCCATTGAAACATGGGTTTCAGGTTGAAAGGGGTGACTTTAAAGGAGGTCTACAGTAAAGTAGGCAAGTACTTTTACACAGGGAGTGGTAGGTATCTAGAATACGTTTCCTGGAAAGAGATATGATAGAAGTGTTTAAGAGGGAGTTAGACAGGCAGAGAACAATCATACACAGACAGATGGGATTAGTTTAAATTGGCCTCTCAACAGCATTCCACTCTTCTCAGTAAATTCAATTCCTTTTCACCTGTTCCTACCTCCCATCATAGTATATTTGGTTTCCTTTTGACCTACATTCCTGCCTCGTTTGTTTTCCTCCACAATGATGCACAGCAACATCACCTTAGGCTCTCTTACGATGGCCTGTTCTGCGCTTTGCACCGGGGAGAAAAGATTTTGATCATGGACTGGAGGGGAAACCTGAACGCATTGTGGTGGGCCGCCTTAAACTAGCCCACCAAGATTTGGAGGATTCCGCTGCCCCTGGCGTCACAATGTTGCCGTGAGCGTGTCAACGCAGCTCTGGGCAAGCCGGGGCACCTGTTGTTCCTCCACCCTGGGAACACGGGACCCGAGCTGGGTGGCCCTTCCGAGCTCCAGACAGGCTCACAATGCCGGTTGTAGTGAATTGTTGGGCAGCCTGTGCGGGGTAACGTAATTGGTGGAAACGTACAGATTTCGCAACCCCCGACCTTGAGTTGGGGTTTCACTTTAGGAGGCCGGTCTGACATGATGACGCAATTACGGAAAAGGTTCTCAGCGCGCTTTGAGTTCTGCATTTTGGTGTCAATAAAAGATTTGCTATGATTTTTTTTTCGCAACATAAAATGCCTCCGCTGTCTTATTTGCGAAAAACGACACCATTTATAAGAAGTCTGTATGTTCTCCCTTGACTGTCTGAGCTTCCTCCGGGTGCTCTGGTTTCCTCCCACAATCCGGAGACGTACCGGTTGGTGGTTAATTGGTCATTGTAAATTTTCCTGTGATTAGGCTTGGGTTAAATCAGGGATTGGTGGGTGGAGTAGCTCGAAGGGTCGGGAGGGCTATCCCGTGCTGTCTCTCTACAACAAGCGAGCGAACAGTGTGATTATAATGAGGTAGATTATTGTACGATTCAAGTGTCTGATGACAGTGGGGCAGAAGCAGTTCTTGAGCCTAGAGGTACATCCTTTCAAGTTTTTGTATTTTCTGCCCGATGGAAGAGGGGAGATGAGAGTAGGGTGGGTCAGGTCTTTGATTACATTGGCTATTTTACTGAGGCAATAAGACGTATAGATGAAGTCCACAGAGGCGACTCTGGTTCCGTGAACCAAACTCACTGGGAAGGGCTGAGCAAAGTTGTCTCTGTCTCACCAGGAGGGAGATAGTTTCTCCAGATCATGGATCCCAAATCTCCCTCTGCCACTGTTAGTAACCCCCTCCCCCAACAGCTCCTACCATAACCTCCACTCTCCCAATGCCAGGACTTCCCGAATCCCAAACTGCCACCACGCTCCGCTCCTGTCCCAGTTTCCCATCAGCTGGTCCAGTCCTCGCCTCCTCCCCTCCTCAACTCATCTATTGTTTCCACTCTTTCCCCTTCCCTTCCTCACTGGCGATCTCCCAGGGACGGGGAGGTTCACACAGAGAGATGGGCTTGAGAGAGGTTCACACAGGGAGTGGGGCACTTGAGGGAGGTTCACACAGAGAGTGGGGCACTCGAGGGAGGTTCACACAGAGAGTGGGGCACTCGAGGGAGGTTCACACAGGGAGTGGGGCACTCGAGGGAGGTTCACACAGAGAGTGGGGCACTCGAGGGAGGTTCACACAGGGAGTGGGGCACTTGAGGGAGGTTCACACAGGGAGTGGGGCACTTGAGGGAGGTTCACACAGGGAGTGGGGCACTTGAGGGAGGTTCACACAGGGAGTGGGGCACTTGAGGGAGGTTCACACAGAGAGTGGGGCACTTGAGGGAGGTTCACACAGAGAGATGGGCTTGAGAGAGGTTCACACAGGGAGTGGGGCACTTGAGGGAGGTTCACACAGGGAGTGGGGCACTTGAGGGAGGTTCACACAGGGAGTGGGGCACTCGAGGGAGGTTCACACAGGGAGTGGGGCACTCGAGGGAGGTTCACACAGGGAGTGGGGCACTTGAGGGAGGTTCACACAGGGAGTGGGGCACTTGAGGGAGGTTCACACAGGGAGTGGGGCACTCGAGGGAGGTTCACACAGGGAGTGGGGCACTCGAGGGAGGTTCACACAGAGAGTGGGGCACTCGAGGGAGGTTCACACAGGGAGTGGGGCACTTGAGGGAGGTTCACACAGGGAGTGGGGCACTTGAGGGAGGTTCACACAGGGAGTGGGGCACTCGAGGGAGGTTCACACAGGGAGTGGGGCACTCGAGGGAGGTTCACACAGGGAGTGGGGCACTTGAGGGAGGTTTACACAGGGAGTGGGGCACTCGAGGGAGGTTCACACAGGGTGTGGGGCACTTGAGGGAGGTTCACACAGGGTGTGGGGCACTTGGGAGTGATTCACCTAAAGAGTGGGGCACTTGAGAGAGGTTCACACAGAGAGGTGGGTGAGGGAGGGAGGTTCATGCAAGGAATGGGGCGCTCGAGGGAGCTTCACTCAGGGAGTAGAGGATTCGAAGGAGGCTCACACAGCAATCAAATGTGCTGGGGTCAACTGAGAATGCGTGCTGTGTGCGCTGAGGTTAACAGATCTTTTAGGGTTGGGTATTACAAGATGTGGAGTCCAGGTGGTTAAGTGGTGCCCCTCTGAGATCAGCGAGGAGATGGGCCTGGCTCCTGCATCCCCTTGCCCCAGGGGCTGGCTCAGTGACTGAGTGGGCACTGGTGAACATTTTCTCTGGGCTAAGCGGTCACTGACAACTGAGGATCTGGGAATCCAGGCCAGCCGCGGGGAGACTTCAAATGTGAGTTAGTATACTTCCGGAATTAAAGCAGGTCTCTGTGGTAGGAGGTGGTGAAACTGTTGGGTTGTGGCAGTAATTACTCTCTGGCACACTGATCGGGTTGGGGCTGGGGGGTGGGTAGAATCTGCCATCCTGGCCACCATCTGGGACATGCCCTCCATTAGGGAGGAGGCTCAGGAGCCTGAAGACCCACGTTCAAAAATTCAGGAACAGTTCCTGCCCCTCCATCACCGGATTTCAGAAGGGCCGATGATCGCTCCTGCTCTGCTCCTCTTTTACACTCTTTACTTACTTATCGTGACTGACGGTAAATTTTACTGCTCGCACTGCAGGGCTGCCGCAAAACAAGAAAGTTTCATGACCTGGGTTCTGATTCGGATTTAGTCCTGGTCGCTCCCAGCCATCTCCGACACAGACCTCCGCCAGGGCAGTGGAGTTGAATGGACAGGGTTGAGACGCACTACGCTCTTCCGCACCGAGATGGCTCCTGAGCATCAGGCAGTGAGGAGGGCTCCCAGTGGAAGTTCTATGCGAGGGCTTTTGCCTCTACGCTGGGGACCTGGGGTGGAGGGTGCTGCATAGGGCAGTACAGTTCTGTGTAATAGGATCCTGAGCAGGTTCACTGTTACCTCGACCACCCGTCGTTTCTGCAGGCGGGAGGAGTCAGCGTACCATGCGTACATGGAGCGCCAGAGGTTGCAGCCCCTGTCCGAATATCTGAAGCAACTGCTCCTCAAGTTCTGGCTGCTTTTCAGCCCCACGCTGCTGGTTTAGAGGCACCCAGTGGGTGGGGGCGGGAGGGGGGGGGTTCACTCTGGGGAGGCTTCCTCTTGGGCCTGGCCCAGATAGCCATTCGTGGGTCCAGGCTTCAGGCTATTGAGGGCCCCTCGCCCAGAGTTACATTCCCGCTAGAGTGTTTTTAGCGAGGGGAGTGTGTGACTATTATGCGTACTATGGGGGGATTTCCATGAAAAGTGGGCCCCCCTCAGGGAAATTAGTGCATTATAGATGGTAATAGCTGTATTTTAATTGAATTCAGTAAATATATTGTAACCTCTAACCTTTGTATGTCTTTGCTATTTGAATGATGTTTGTTAAAAAAAAGAGGCTGGTTTGTGGTGTCTGCCACCGCCCGTTTGGACAACGACTCTCTGGACTTAGCCTTGGGGAGCCGCTGTGTGTGGACAACACACACTGTGATCGCTGGCAGCACGAGGGGATGGGAAGGTGATGCTGTGTCTGTGGGATAGGAGTCTGAGTGACTGCCGGCCTTGAACTCTGGCCTTTTATCCCCTCCCGGACTCTGCATTCCTGACTCCTTACACAGGGGACTGAGGCAGCTTCTAAAACACAGGGAGCAGTGTGAGGGGTACAAAGGCAGCCTGCTCAGCCCCAGCCAATTAGACCAAGATTATTGTGACATTCAACAGCTCCTTGCCACAGGCTGGTCAGTCAATGGACTGTGTGAATCACAAGAACAAAGGGCTCAACAGTTTCCCAACTTGGGCCCTGGCCACAGTTACTGGCATCAGAGAGATCAGCCGTCTGCTGCTGGGAGCAGGGAGCTGGGCAGCAATCTAGGAATCTCATGCTCTTCTCACCGGATCTGTGTGCGTGGCACAGTCTGAGTTCACCAACTTCACCGAAGCTGTCAGAGACAGGACGGGGCCCAGAAACCAGCGGTCACTGACCTCGGAGCCCCAGGTCTGGCACAGCACACCTCCACATCCCACCCCAATACGGGGCTCCTCCTATGCCTATCACAGACACACCTTCACCCCTCACACACCATCATCCACACCCACACCGAAATACCACCACACAAAATGCCACAGTATCATCCACACAGACAAACTTCCACTTGTACGCACACACACATCATCACCCACACTGACACACCATCACCTACACTGTCACATCATTACCCACACTGACACATCATCACCCACACTGATACATCATCATCTACACTGACACACCATCACCTACACTGACACATCATTACCCACACTGACACATCATCATCCACACTGACACATCATCATCTACACTGACACACCATCACCCACACTGACACACCATCACCCAAACAGAAACATCACCCACACTGACACACCATCACCATCACTGACAACCCATCACCCACACTAACACACCATCACCCACACTGACACACCATCACCTACAGTGACACACCATCACCCACACTGACACATCATCACCCACACTGAAACATCATCATCTACACTGACACACCATCACCCACACTGACACACCATCACCTACAGTGACACGCCATCACCCACACCGACACACCATCACCCACACGACACACCATCACCCACACAGAAACAACATCACCAACACTAGCACACCATCACCATCACTGACAAACCATCACCCACACTAACACACCATCACCCACACAGACACATCTCCACTCGTACTCCAATGCTTGAAAAATCCAGGATCTAAGAATTCTAGTTTCAGGAGCTCCAAATCTAGGAGCCAGAAACCCTGCAGATCCAGAGCCAGAGCACCAACGTCCAAGAATCCCATCTCTCAGATCTATGGGAATTCTATGTACAGGAACATAAGATCCAGAAGCTCCAATCTAGCACTACAGGAATATTTCACCACATCCTTCTCCAAAAATGTCCAGGATTCACCACTGAATCCAGGATAGCCCAGATCCTGTGAACCATTCCAGGTAATCCAGATCCAGCAAAGGCAGATCGAGGATCTCCACATCCAAATTCAGGAGGTACAGGTCTAGGTCTCGTTTGGGGAAAACTTCCAGGCCTGAAAGCCTCCATCTCAGCAGCTACACTCCCTCTCCCTTGTGGAGCAGTACCAGCACCATTATCTCATGTTTTCCTGTTATTCCAGTTTCAATTCCATAACCAAGTTCGCAGACAACATCACAGTGGTTGGCCTGATCAGAGGGGATGAGGAGACGGCCTACAGGGATGAGGTCCAGCACCTGGCTGCGTAGTGTGCCGACAACAACCTGGCCCTTAACACCCAGAAGACCAAGGGGGTCACTGTGGACTTCAGGCATGCTTGGAGCCGCACTCACGTCCCCATCTAAAATAACGGAGCTGTAGTGGAGCATGTATCAAGCTTCATATTTCTTGGTGTCCACATTTCTGAGGATCTCACCTGGTCCCTGAACTCCTCCATCCTGATCAAAAAGGTCCAACAGCACCTTTATTTCCTGTGGAGCATCAAGAAAGCTCACCTCTGTCCCAGGATACCGACGGACTTTTACCACTGCACCATTGAGAGCATACTCACCAACTGCATCTCAGTGTGGTATGGCAATTGTCCCATATTGGATGACAAAGCTCTCCAGCGTGTGGTGAAAACTGCAGATTATCAGCACCCAATTGCCCACCATTGAGAACGTCTACCATAAACGCTGCCTGGGCAGGACGAAAAGCATTATCAAGGATGCATCTCACCCTAACCATGAACCTCACATCACAGCGCTAAGTAGTATTGTACTGATATTGAACTGTCTCAGTATTTTTATATTTGTGTGCTGTAGCACTTACTTTTTATTTGCAGTTATTTTGTAAATAATACTATTCTTTGCATTTCTGGTTAGATGCTAACGGCATTTCATTTGGCTTTGTATCTGTACTCAGTACAATGACAATAAAGTTGAATCTAATGTAATCCAATTTCATCTCATTACTCTGCAGCCCTGTCACAATCTAGTTTCAATTCTTATTCTAATCACTTTTAATCTAAGACAACTGCTCTTCTCTCTCCATAGTCCATTTTGCTCTGTCCTCGCTCCCAATCCAACTCAGCTTCCGCTGCCCTGCTCCTCAGACCCACCGTCAAAACCAGATTAACTCCACAAAAGTTTGCTCCCTGCAATCACATTGGTTCTCCACTCTGCTCTGGACCAACTGGATGCGTGGTAATTATTTAGCGTCATCTCCAGTATACAAGTGTAAAGGAGAATGAAGTAATTGTTACTCCGGATCTGATGCAGCACAAAAATAAAACACAATTAGATAAAGGACACATTAATAAATAAAAAGCTCTTAGCACTAAACCTCTGCCACATCTTGCCTTTGCCATTTCCAGCCCGAGTCTATGGAATAATCTCTGACAGATCTAATTGTTACTATTTGTACCATAATGGCTCGTTAATGGAGTTCTATTGATCAAGAAATTTCAGAATAACTCTCTCTGCACAAAGGTTCAATTAATCCTTGTCAGTTTAAGAATGCAAAAAATACTCAGAGAATCTTTCCTCTGCCATGCAAAAGGGATCAGAATACAACACAGACATCGAGGAATCTACCTAAGTCAGACCCAATGCAGTGGAACAAAACCCTCAGGCCAGGAAAAGCCAACAACCTGATTGAAACCTTGGAGAGATTGTAGGAAATGGAATTCTTTAACCAACAGGAACAGTGTGTGGGAGCTCCCAAGCCTACAATATAGTACAGGTACAAAAGCAGAGTAATTTTGGTACTGCAAGAGGGAATTTAAAGCAGTGACCACGGGAAGCACAAGAAAGAAGTTGAGAAGCAGGACGTCAAAGGTAGTAATACAGTGAGTATAGTGATAGAATGAGGTGAAGGATAGATGTGTGGCTGGGGAATTGAGGCAGGGGGCAAGGATTCAAATTTCTTGATTGTTGGGACCACCTTTGGGGCAGCTGTGACCTGTACAAAAAGGACGGGTTGCTCTTGAATCCCAGGGGGACCAATATCCCGGCCGGGAGGTTTGCTAAGGCTATTGGGAAGAATTTAAACTAGGATTGCTGGGGAAGAACCGGTTGGCTCACAAATAGAGAAAGCTTGTAGACAATGCAAGAAGGAAGATAAGCAGGTGATAGAGAAGGGATGCACTCAGACCGATGGTTTGAGCTGTGTCTATTTTAATGCAAGGAATATTACAAACAAAGCAGATGAGCTTAAAGTGTGGATCAGCACTTGGTGCTATGATGTTGTGGCCTTTACAGAGACTTGGATGGTTCAGGGACAGGAATGGTTACTTAGAGTGCCAGGCTTTAGGTGTTTCAAAAAGGACAGGGAGGGAGGCAAAAGAGGTGGGTGCATGGCATTGTTGATCAGAGATAGTGTCACGGCTGCAGAACAGGAGGAAGTCATGGAGGGATTATCTATGGAGTCTTTGTGGGTGGGAGTTAGAAACAGAAAGGGGTCAATAACTCTACTGAATGTTTTTCATAGACCGCCCAATAGTAACAGGGACAACGAAGAGCAGATAGGGAGATGGATTCTGGAAAGGTGTAATAATAACAGGGTTGTCGTGGTGGGAGATTTTAATTTCCCAGATATTGATTGGCATCTCCCCAGATCAAAAAGTTTAGATGGGGTGGAGTTTGTTAGGTGTGTTCAGGAAGGTTGCTTGACACAATATGGAGATAAGCCTACAAGAAGAGAGGCTGCACTTGATCTGGTATTGGGAAATGAACCTGGTCAGCTGTCAGGTCTCTCAGTGGGAGAGCATTTTGGAGATAGTGATCACAATTCTATCTTCTTTACCATAGCATTGGAAAAGGATAGGAACAGGCAAGTTAGAAAAGTGTTTAATTGAAGTAACGGGAAATATGAGGCTATCAGGCAGGAACTTGGTAACTTAAGTTGGGGACAGATGTTCTCAGTGAAATGTACATAAGAAATGTGGCAAATGTTCAGGGGATATTTGCATGGAGTTCTGCATAGGTACGTTCCAATGAGACAGGGAAAGGATGTTAGGGTACAGGAACCGTGGTATAGAAAGGCTGTTGTAAATCTTGTCAAGAAGAAAAGAAAAGCTCACGAAAGGTTCAAAAAACTAGGTAATGATAGAGATCTAGAAGAGTACAAGGCTAGCAGGAAGGAGCTTAAGAATGAAATTAGGAGAGCCAGAAGGGGCCATGAGAAGGCCTTGGCAGACAGGATTAAGGAAAACCCCAAGGCATTCTACAAGTATGTGAAGAGCGAGAGGATAAGACGTGAGAGAATAGGACCTATCGAGCGTGACAGTGGAAAAGTGTGCACGGAACCGGAGGAAGTAGCAGAGACACTTAATGAATACTTTGCTTTAGTATTCACTACAGAAAAGGATCTTGGCGATTGTAGGGATGACTTATTACAGTGGATTGAAAAGCTTGAGCATATAGACATTAAGAAAGAGGATGTGCTGAAGCTTTTGGAAAGCATCAAATTGGATAAGTGAACGGGAGCGGGCGAGGCGTACCCTAGGCTACTGTGGGAGGTGAGGGAGGAGATTGCTGAGCCTCTGGCAATGATCTTTGCATCATCAATGGGGACAGGAGAGGCTCCGAAGGATTGGAGGGTTGCAGATGTTGTTCCCTTATTCAATAAAAGGAGTAGAGATAGCCCAAGAAATTTTAGACCAGTGAGTCTTACTTCAGTGGTTGGTAAGTTGATGGAGAAGATCCTGAGAGGCAGGATTTATGAATATTTGGAGAGGCATAATATGATTAGGAATAGTCAGCATGCCTTTGTGAAAGGCAGGTTGTGCCTTACGAGCCTGATTGAATTTTTTGAGGATGTGACTAAACACATTGATGAAGGTAGAGCAGTAGATGTAGTGTATATGGATTTCAGCAAGGTACTTGATAAGGCACCCCATGCAAATCTTATTGAGTTTGTGCAGAAGTTGGGGTTTTGTGGATCCAGAACTGGCTTGCCCACGGAAGGCAAAGAGTGGTTGGAGACGGGTCATATTCTGCATGGAGGTCGGTCACCAGTGGTGTGCCTCAGGGATCTGTTCTGGGACCTCTACCCTTTGTGATTTTTATAAATGACATGGATGAGGAAGTGGAGGGATGGGTTAGTAAATTTGCTGATGACACAAAGGTTAGGGGGTTGTGGATAGTGTGGAGGGCTGTCAGAGGTTACAGCGGGACATTGATAGGATGCAAAACTGGGCTGAGGGCAGATGGAGTTCAACCCAGATAAGTGTGATGTGGTTCATTTTGTAGGTCAAATATTATGGCAGAATATAGTGTTAATGGTAAGACTCCTGGCAGTGTGGAGGATCAGAGGGACCTTGGGGCTGAGTCTGTGGTTAAGAAGGCATACAGTGCATTGGCCTTCATCAACCATGGGATTGAGTTTAGGAACAGAGAGGTAATTTTGCCGTTCTGGTCACCTCACTACAGGAAGGATGTGGAAGCCATAGAAAGGGTGTAGAGGAGATTTACAGGGATGTTGCCTGGATTGGGGAGCATGCCTTATGAGAATAGGTTGAGTGAACTCAGCCTTTTCTCCTTGGAGTGACGGAGGATGAGAAGTGATCTGATAGAGGCGTATAAGATGATGAGAGGCAATGATCGTGTGGTTGGTCAGAGGCTTTTTCCCAGGGCTGAAATGGTTAACACGAGAGGGCACAGTTTTAAGGTGCTTGGAAGCAGGTACAGAGAAGACATCAGGGGTAAGTTTTTTATGCAGAGAGTGGTGAGTGTGTGGAATGGGCAGTCGGCGACGGTGGTGGAGGTGGACATGATAGGGTCTTTTAAGAGACTCCTGGATAGGTACATGGGGCTTAGAAAAATAGAGGGCTATGGGTAACCCTAGGTAATTTTTAAAGTAAGGACATGCTCGGCACAGTATTGTGGGCCGAAGGGCCTGTATTGTTCTGCGGGTTTTCTATGTTTCTATGAAACACTTAACAGACCTGGTAACGGCTGTGGCAAGAAGCAGAGTAGGGTCCACGAGCAGGCTGACTGACCACTTGCCACTGAGATACGAGTAGGCTGTCTGCTGGTGAAATCAGTGGCTGAGTTCTGTGTGGTGCCCAGCTCTGAAGTCCTGGAATGCAGGTCTGGGGTCCCGCAACCCATATCAGCACCTTGACCAGGTAGCCACACTGTGGGCCAGCTCAGTCTCTGCCCCTAGATGTTATCTCAATACTTCAAGAAACTGTCACCATTCAAATAAAGCGTGTAAAAATAGGCATTTCACAAATAGAAATCTCCTACAAAAAATTATAAGCAGTTCAAATAATAGTAAGCAATACAGTCAACTGAAACAGCTAAACTGAAGTCTTATTCTGACCGTGCATTTGCCCAGCGCTGTTACACCCATTCAACAGTACAGCGGGTAGAGCACCGGAGGGCAGTTTTGATCCTGACTTCGGCGAGCTGCCTGTGTGGAGTTTGCACGTTCTCCCTGTGGCTATTTGGATCTCCCCATGTGCTCCAGTTCTCTCCCACATCCCATGGGGGTGAAAGTTGGCAGGTCAACTGGCCACTGTAAATTGCCCCGAGTGTGTAGGCGGGAGGTAGGGTCTGGGGGTGGGGGAGCTGATAAGTACGGGGAGAGAATGTAAAACGGTATTAGTGTAAGGTTTTAAAAATTAGACATTGTTGTGGTTGTCGGCTCAGTTGCGGGTGATGATGAATCATTGTGCAGGATGGAGCGCATGATTGGCAGAGGCCTCAGTAACTACCTCGTGCTCAACATTAACAAAACCAAGAACCTCAGGAAAGGGATGTCAGAAGACCACAAGCCAGCTCTTATTGGTGATCAGAGGTGGAGACAGCAAGCAGCTTTAAGTTTTTGCGTGTTAACATCTGACCCGTCCTGGGTCCAGAACGTAGATGTAATCATGTCGAAGGCACGCTAGTGCCTCTACTTTCTTTGAACCTAAAGACATTTCCTCCAAGAGGACCCACAAGCTTGTTGTAGTTTGGAGGCTTACATGTCTCAATGAACTGGTGAGCTATGTTTGTTGGAGTCAGGGCTTTATGCCTTGGCTTTTGGTAGAGTCACCCATGCCAAACAGGTCAAAGTAAGAGTGGTCCACCAGTCCTTCGGGTTTGGATGTCCCTGACCGGTAAAATAAAATTGGAAACAGCAGTGGAGAGACCTGCTAAACCTGAGTGTGATAGTCTTCCTGAATCTCCTGCTGGGAACTGACGGTAATGAAGACCAAGAGGAAAGTATTGACATGATGAACGTCGCCAGAGACAGAGGACTTTCATTGCTGCCTGAAATGCCAGTGGCGTAACGGGCAGTTAGTAACTAAGTTAAAGTCATTTGGTGTGTCACCATATACTCTAACAAACCTCAAGAGATACACTGTTAGAAGTATCTTCACTGGATCCACCATGGCCTCTGACAACAATTCCAATACCTTGACTCAGCTTGACTTGTTTTGTGTAAATGGGTCACCATGGAGATGCTGGGCAGAATGGCCTGCACTTCTACAACTCTAAATGGACTGGCCTAACCTGTCACTGGGTCCATGCATCTTACTGTCTCCGTGCATGCTGATGGATTTCAGGAGGGAGGAGATTCATCGGCGGTGGGAGAAGTTAGAAACCATTGTAAAAGCCAGCAGAAGAGGCGCCGCAACTGATGGAAGGCACGAGACACAAAATGACGGTGTAAGCTGAAGGAGAAGTGGTGAAGGCAGAGATGGGCAAAAGGGAGAAGCAGAGTCCTCTGCTGAGACTGGTGAGCCCAGAGTCGGGTTTGTAATGAGCTTGTGCAGAAGTTGAGGTTTTGTTCCTTGAACTTTGCCGGTGTGGTGTGTAAGGATGTGAAAATAGCAGCAGATACAACCCACTTGGCCCCTTGCATCATGCTTTGGTTGGTTTATGACTGATCTTTAACCCCTGTCCTGTTCTAACCCCGCAATCCTTGATTCTCATGCTAACCAAGGAAACGTCCAGTCTCTGTCCTGGTCACACTTAGTGACCGAGCCCTCGCTTCCCTCTTGGAAGAGGGTATTCCAAACATTTACTGTACTCCAAGTGGAGAAATCTCCCTTCTGTCCTGAATGGTTGAACCCTGTATTTTCAGACAATGATACCTGGTTATAGGCACTCCAGCCAGGCGAATATCTACCCCCACCAGCATCAAAAGTCTTGTACATTTCATTCTTCTAAACTCTGGACAGTTCAGGCCTAACCTGCTTCGTCTCTGTCCCTCTGTGGGTCTCATACCATCAGTCTGGAGAACCTTTGTGACGGTAGGGAATCCAGATCTGTTTGTAATGTTCAAGAGACAGGCTGGTAAATGGAGCTTATAAAAATAAAGGGCTATGGGTAACCCTAGGTAATTTCCAAAGTAAGTACATGTTCGGCACAGCTTTGTGGGTCAAAGGGCCTGTATTGTGCTGTAGGTTTTCTATGTTTCTAAGAACCAGTCACACCAGGGCCCAGTATATTTGGGGCAGGATGTCTTTACTCCTGTACTCAAGTTCTCTCAGTATGTCTCAACGTGTCATTAGCCTTCTTAAATGCACACTCTATTTGCTAGTAAAATCTTGGTGATTCATCTATGATGTCTCTCTGGTCTCCAGAACATACACTGTCCCCATTCTATCTGTCACCTCCCCGCCCATTCACAGCAGGAGGCCACAGAGAGATCAACATCGATGAGTAAGCTGCTAAGCAACAAAGAGCTCTGAGATGAAAGGAGGTGTTTTCCAAAGCATTTTATTACTTACAGCCTTCATGTACATGAGGAGTAAAAACCTTTACATCTCTGTCTAAATGTGCAATTTATAATAAATAGTATGTACAACAGGACAGTCAATATAACATAGAAATACAGTTGTGTCAGCATGAATTAATCAGTCTGATATCCCGGTGGAAGAAGCTGTCCCGGAGCCTGTTGGTCCTGGTTTTTATGCTGTGGTACCGTTTCCCGGATGGTAGCAGCTGGAACAGTTTGTGGTTGTGTTGACTCAAGCCCCCAATGATCCTTCAGGCCCCTTTTACATACCTGTCTTTGTAAATGTCCTGAATTTTGAGAAGTTCACATCTACAGATGCGCTGGGCTGACCACACCACTCTCTGCAGAGTCCTGTGATTGAGGGAAGTACAGTTCCCAAGCCAGGCAGTGATGCAGCCAGTCAGGATGCTCTCAATATTACCCCTGTAGAAAGTTCTTACGGTTTGGGGTGCCCATACCAAACTTCTTCAACTGTTTGAGGTGAAAGAGGTGCTGTTGTGCCTTTTTCACCACACAGCCAGTGTGTACAGACCACATGAGATCCTCGGTGATGAGTATGCCAAGGAACTTAAAGCTGTCCACCCTCTCAGCCCCAGATCCACTGTCATCAATACAGATGAGCCTCTTTCTGTTCCTCCTGCAGTCCACAACCAGTTTCTTTGTTTTTGTGACATTGAGGGAGAGGTTGTTTTCTTGACACCGCTGTCAAGAGTCCGTCTCTGAAGGCTGCCTCATTATTATTTGAGATTAGGCCAATCAATGTGGTGTCACCAGCCAACTGAACTGGAGCTGTGCGCGTTTGGTCTCTCCAGCGATTGGACACTGAGCACTGTTTGCACGTGGTGTAGGTAGGAGGGATTAGCATTCCGGTGTTTTTGGTTTGCCACGGCATTGTGGGCCGAATGGCCTGCTTCTAAGAGCCGGTGATTCACTGCTTCAGCTGGAGGAGGGAGGTAGGTCCTAGCGGAGATGGAAGAGGAAGCTGGGAGCTGCTCCCCTTAGAATGCTGAAGGGAGAGGGAGATGACCATGTGTTAGACATGGCATCACGCTGATGCTTTCGGTAAGGGCAGAATCCATCGGAATGAACATCAAACGTGGCGGGATGGAAGCTGAGGACCAGGGAGCTTTACCTCGTCCTGCGGCGGAGAGGAAGGGATGAGGGCAGGAGTGTGGGAGATGGAACAGTCCCAGTGCAGGATCTTACCGAGGGGGAGCCCATGGTTGAGGATCAAGGCTCACCAGAAGAGCTGGAGTGGAAGGGAGTACAGTGAAGCTGGTTCTCATGGGGAGTGGGGGTGAGGGGATGTGTAGGCAGAATGCCTGTGGGTTACTGGGCTTGTAGCAGGTCCGAATCATAACTGAGTTTAGCCATAATGAGATAGAGAGAGAGAGAGAGATGGGAGGAGGCAAACATGGACTGTGAAAATGAGACCTGGGTGTAAACTTGCAGGACAGTGATGAATCATTGTGGTGTACAAGAGCAGGAAGCAACAGTAACTGCCAACGTTTCTGATCAAAAATCGTTAGTCAGAACCTGAAACAGTAACCATTCCTCTTCCCACAGAGACTATTCACCAACAGAGGGCTTCCTGCAATGCCTGCTTTATTTTAAGCCATTTTTCAGAGTAGCTTAATGCCAAAGGACAATGGCTTATGAGCTGTGGTCACTGGGAACTGTATAGAGGACGGACTGGACTTTGATGCCGGCCCTCTGTAAGGAGCTGGTGGAGCGATCCTCGAAAGGGGTCAGGGCTCACCCTCTCGCCTTCGCGAGGTCCAGAAGCAACCTGAGCTGCCGCATTGACCTGCGGCAGGCAAAGGAGGGGAGCGGAGACCGGCACGTGAGAGGGCTGTGGGAAACGTTAAAGCAGAGACACCCAGAGGGTGGACGATGTCCGCTGTCCATGTCCAAGCTGAGTCAGCAGCAGGTGGAGACGGTGGCAGGACAGACACACTGTGTGAGGGTGGGCGTGTTTTATCTCTGTATATGGGACCCTACTCTAGAGTGGGCAAGGCCGAATGGGGAAGGAAGGCTGGTTACCAGAGAAAGTTATCTGGTTTTGACATCATTTAGTTAACAGACAAGCCAGTGTCTAATTCCATTTTAATTAATTTGCCATTTACTTCTGGTGTAAGGTGTATTGCCTGTCTATTGTTAGTTTTCACATTGTAAGTCTCAGAGCTACTTGATCTTGTGTCACTCATATCATTAACAGATTTTCACTCAACAGCCTGCAGATTAGTGCTCTTCTTGAAACTGCAACTTGACCTTTTATTTTTTTTCTCTTCCCAGTGCTATTTATTTTTGTCTGATGAATATGCTCTTTGTATGTGTCCTGCTCTGTTGCATTTTCTGCATTTTTTTTGCCTTTGAACCTGCTTTTGCAAAGTGCATTTTTGCAGGCAGCATCTTCAATGTATACCAGATGTGGTCAAACAGCACTGTCCGAAGAAAGCCTCCATTTTTACTGCATTTCATGACAGCTGAGAGACTTAAATGCTATGTTGATGTTGTCAGAGAAGCCACACTAAAATCAGGCATCAAAGAGAGGTAAGGGTGATCAGTTGCATGCATGTTACTAGATATGATTTTTCTAATTGAACAATTGCACATTGGGAAGAGGGGAAAGCAGAGATCAGGTAATCTTCAGATCATGAGAACGTCCATTAATTATGTTAAGGCTTGATAGAGGTATTTAAAATTATGAGGGGGATAGATAGAGTTGACTTTTTCCATTGAGAGTAGGGGAAATTCAAACAAGAGGACATGAGTTGAGAGTTAGTGAGCAAAAGTTTAGGGGTAACACGAGGGGGAACTTCTTTACTCAGAGAGTGGTAGCTGTGTGGAATGAGCTTCCAGTAGAAGTGGTAGAAGCAGGTTCGATATTGTCATTTAAAAAAAAACATTGAATAGGTATATGGACAAGAAAGGAATGGAGGGTTATGGGCTGGGACTAGGTGAGAGAAAGTGTTCGGCAAGGACTTGAAGGGCCAAGATGGCCTGTTTCCGTGTTGTAATTGTTATATGGTTAAATGATGGTGCTCCTACTTCTGGGGCGGCAACTATAAAGGTGTCTCACATGAGTAGTTCTGATAGTTACCATCAGCTATAGTCTGCTATAGCTGACAACCACAACGACATCTAAGGTCTGTACAGTTAGTAATGACAGTACGATGCAACAAAACAATCAATTGCTCCTCAAAATCGACGGGAATAGATCAGACTCTGATCACCAACATGTTCTTTAAGATGGCGGCGGAAGAGAGGCTGTCGAGCTGGACTGAAAGTGTGTTTAATAAATCGTGGCTTTGGACTCCCAATACCGACCATCTTGCTGGCAAAGGTACAGTCTCTGGTCAATAAAATTGGAGATCTCAGAGCTAGGGTATTGTATCACCGGGATATTAGGACCACTTATATCTTATTTCACGGAATCTTGGTTAACTCCTCCCATCCCAGGCGCAGTGATTCAGATTGACAGGTGGACAACATACAGCCAAGGTAGGACGGCCGTGTCTTTCAAAGACAGGGGAGGAGGAGGTTGCTTCATGATCAACTCCTTGAGGTGTACAAAAGTGGCGGTGCTGTTCCCAGTCCTGCTCACCAGACCTGGAACACCTCACAATCAAATGCCGCCCATTTTACCTGCCGCGGGAGATTTCAGCGATTACTTCGGTAGCCGTGTAGATCCTACTGCAGGCCACTGTCAAACAGGCTCTAGACAAACCGTGCAATGTGATTAACAGGCATGAAACAAGACGTCCTGCTGCCTTCCCAGTTATTTTGGGGGATTTTAACAAGGTCAGCTTGAGCAACTCTAATTATTACCAACAAATCACTTGTGGTACCAGAGGAACCAACACACTGGGCCACAATAATACTACCATCAAGAGCACTTACGTACCGTGCTATCCCACGCCCACACTTCGGAAAGTCAGATAACCTGGCTGTACTGAGTACAGGCAGAGACTGAAGACTGCAGCACCGGCAGTGAGGACCAAGAAGGCATGGACAAGGGACACACAGGAGCGCCTACAGGACTGCTTTGAATTGGTGGACTGGACTGTATTCAGGGATTCATCTACGAGTCCGAATGAGTACGTCACATCTGTCACTGACTTCGTGGATGAGCGTGCGCCTATGAGAACTTACCATACGTACCATGGTAAGAAATCAAAAGGCCATGGATGAACCAGGAGGTTTGTAGTCTGCTGAGGGCTGGATCTGTGGCATTCAAGTCTGGCGACCAGCTCTGTACAAGAAAGCCAGGTATGACTTGCGGAGGCTATTTCAAGAGCGAAGAGATGATTCTGAGTGATGTTGGAGGTGACATCAATTGCACATCGACTCTGGCAGGGTTTGCAGGCCATTCCTATAAAGCAAAACCCAACATCATGAAAGACGGTGATCTTTCACTCTCAGCCAAGCTCAACACCTTTTATGCTTACTTTGAAAGGGAGAATAAAACTGCAGCCACGAGAATCCCTGTGGCACCTGATTAACCGTGATCTCTGCCTTGGAAGCTGTCTTTCAAAAGGGTGAACCTTCGCAAGGTGGACAGGCCCCGACAGAGGCTCTGAAAACCCATGCAAACCATCTGGTGCCGGTTCAAAGATATTTGCTACAGTCTCATTGCTACAGTCAGAAGTTCAAGTCGGAAATAACATCTCCACCACACCGACAATCAAACCGACCCACTGCAGGGACGTGTGCTTATCTCACTGCTCTACTCTCTCTACACCAGCTCAAACACCATCTATAAATCTGCTGATAACACAACCAAGGTTAACAGAATCTCAGATGGTGACAAGGGGGGTTCAGGAGTGAGATAATTGAGTGGTGTTGTAGCAACAACCTTGTGATCAACATCAGTAAGACCAATGAACTGTGAACCAGAAAAGGCAAGACAAGGGAACCTATTCCAGCCCTCATAGAGGGATCAGAAGTGGAGAGAGTGAGCAATTTCAAGCTCTTGGGTGTTAATATCTCTTGAAGACCTAACCTGGACCCAACATGTTGATGCAGCTATAAAGAAGACAAGACAGTAGCTATATTTAATTAGAAATTTAAGGAGATTTGGTTTGTCTTCTAAAACACTCTAAAATTTCTACAGATGTACTATGGAGAGCACTCTAACTGGCTGCATCACCATCTGGTATGAGAGGGCTACTACACAGGATCGAAGTAAGCTTCAGAGAGTTGTAAAGTTAGCAAGCTCCATCTTGGGGCTCCATAATATCCAGGTCATCTTCTAGGAACGGTGCCTCATAAAAGTGGTGTCCATCATTAAAGTCCCCCCCCCCCCCAGCCAGGACATGCCCTCTTCTCATTGCTACCATCAGGTAGGAGGTACAGAAGCCTGAAGACCCACACTCAATGATTCAGGAACAGCTTCTTCCCCTCTGCCATCTGATTCCTGAATGGACATTGAACCCATGAACACTACCTCACTACTTCTCTTTATTTCCTATTTTTTACACTAAACTATTTAATATACATATACTTATTGTAATTCATAGTTTTCTCTTTTCTCTGTATTATCATGTATTGCATTGTACTACTCCGCAACATTAGCAAATTTCATGACATACACCTCCATCCCCCACCAGGATGCCTCAAAGCTCTCCATTTCTTTCTGGACACTAATCAAACCAGTTCCCCTCTACCACTGCTCTCCTCCACCTCACAGAGTTTGTCCTCGCTCTAAATAATTTCTCCTTTGGCTCCTCCCAGTTCCTTCAAACAAAAGGGATATCCATGGGCACTGGTATGGGCCCATATGCCTGCCGGTTTGTCGGCTATGTGGAACAGTCTACGTTGTAAGCTTACCCTGGTGACCGTCCCGCACTTTTCCTGCGCTACATCGACGACTGCACTGTGTTCACTTGTGCTGAACTCGTCGATTTCATCCACTTCTTCTCGGCCCTCAAATTCACCTGGCCCATTTCCGACACCTCCCTTGCTTTTCTCGATCTCACTCTGGAGACAGTTTATGCACTGATGTCTGTTACAGACCCACGGACTCTCAGCTTCCTAGGTTACACCTCGTCCCACCCTACTACCTGTAAGGAAACGATCTCCTTCTCTCAATTCCCCTGTCTCCGTCGCATCTGCTCTCGAGATGAGGTGTTTCATTCCAGAATGAAAGAGATGTCCTCCTTCTTCAAAGAAAGGGGCTTCCCTTCCTTCACTATCAATGCTGCCCTCAACCGCATCTCCTCCATTTCACACATGTCTGCACTTACCCCATCCTCCCTCCACCCTACCAAGGATAGGGTTCCTCTTGTCCTCAAATACCACTTCATCCCTCCCCACCGATCTCCTTCCTGGCACTTATCCTTGCAAGCAGAACAAATGCTACACCTGACCCTACACCTCCTCCCTCACTACCATGCAGGGCCCCAAACAGCCCTTCCAGGTGAGGCGACATTTCACCTGTGAGTCTGTTGGGGACATATACTGTGTCTGGTGCTCCCGGTGTGGCCTCCTGTATATCGGTGAGGCCGATGTAGATTGGGAAACCGCTTTGCTGAGCACCTACGCTCTGTACGCCAGAACAAGTGGGATCTCCCAGTGGCCACCCATTTTAATTCCACATCCCATTCCCATTCCAATATGCCCATCCATAGCCTCCTCCACTGTCAGGATAAGACCACACTTAGGATGGAGGAACAACACCTTATATTCTGTTTGGGTACCCTCCAAACTGACGGCATGAACATTGATTTCACAAACTTCCGTTAATGTCCGCCACCCCCCCCTTCACCATTTCCCATCCCCTTTTCCCACTCTCACCTCATCTCACCAATTAACTTCCCAGCTCTTTACTTCATCCCTCCCATCCAGGTCTCACCTATCACCTGGTAGTTCTCACTCCCACCCCCCACCTTTCAAATCTGCACCTCAGCTTTTTCTCTCCAGTCCTGCTGAAGGGTTTTCACCCAAAACATCAACTGTACTTTTCCCCATAGACGCTGCCTGGACTGCTGAGTTCCTCCAGCATTTTGTAAGTGTTGCTCGGATTTCCAGCATCTGCAGATTTTCTCTTGTTTGTTGAACGGCTGTCTCTCTCTACACACACTGTCAGACTGTCTATCTGCACACTGTCCGACTGCCTCTCTCTGCACACACTGTCAGATTGTCTCCCTCTGCACACATTGTCAGATTGTCTCTCTACACACACTGTCCAACTGTCTCTCATTGTGCACACTGTCAGACTGTCTCTCTCTACACACCGCTGTCCGACTGTCTCTCACCGTACACATGGTCAGACTGTCTCTACACACACCGTGTGACTGTCTCTCTGCACACACTGTCAGAATGTCTCTCTCTACACACACTGTCAGATTGTGTCTCTCTGCACACTGTCTGACTGCCTCTCTCTGCACACATTGTCCGACTGTCTCTCTCTGCACACACTGTCAGACTGTCTCTCTCTGCACACTGTCAGATTGTGTCTCTCTGCACACTGTCTGACTGCCTCTCTCTGCACACATTGTCCGACTGTCTCTCTCTGCACACACTGTCAGAATGTCTCTCTCTGCACACAATGTCAGACTGTCTCTCTGTGCACACTGTCTGACTATCTCTCTCTACACACACCGTCAGACTGACTCTCTCTACACACACTGTCAGACTGTCTCTCTCTGCACACACTATCAGACTGTCTCTCTCTGCACTCACTGTCAGTCTGTCTCTCTCTGCACACACTGTCTGACTGTCTCCCTCTGCACACACTGTCCGACTGTCTCTCTCTGCACACACTGTCAGACTGTCTCTCTGCACACTGTCCGACTATCTCTCTCTGCACACACTGTCCGACTATCTCTCTCTGCACACACTGTCAGACTGACTCTCTCTGCACACACTGTCAGACTGACTCTCTCTGCACACACTGTCAGACTGACTCTCTCTTCACAAACTATCTGACTGTCTCTCTCTGCACACACTGCTTGGATATCTCTTGGTACAAACTGCCCCCCCCCTCTCTCTCTCTCTCTCCACAAACCGTCTGACTGTCTCTTTCCGCACACACTGTCAGACTGTCTCTCTGGAAACACCGTAAAACTCTTTCCCTCTGTACACAATGCCAGACTCTCTCCCTGCACACTGCCGGACTGCCTCTATCTACACACACTGTTAGACGTTATGTCTGTACGCACTGCCAGACAGTCTCTCTCTCCGCAGATGGCTTGGCTGTCGCTCTCTCTCTCTCTCTCTCTCTCCACACACACAACATATCAGTCTCACTGTACTCCAAGTCTGACTGTCTCCTCTGCACACATTACTTGACTGTCTCTCTCTGTACATACTGCCACACTGTCTTCCTCTGCACACACTGTCAAACTGTATCCCTCAAACACACTACCAGACTGTCAGTCTCTGAACATTCTTCCAGACTGTCTGTCTCTACACACACTGTCAGACTGTCTACCTCAAACACACTACCAGACTGTCAGTCTCTGAACATTCTTCCAGACTGTCTCCCTCTACACACACTGTCTCTCTCTGTGCACAGCTGTCAGACTGTCTCTCTGCACACTGTCAGACTGTCTCTCTGCACACACTGTCTGACTGTCTCCCTCTGCACACCCTGTCTGACTGTCTCCCTCTGCACACACTGTCAGACTGTCTCCCTCTGCACACACTGTCAGACTGTCTCTCTCTGCACACACTGTCAGACTGTCTCCCTCTGCACACACTGTCAGACTGTCTCTCTCTGCACACACTGTCTGACTGTCTCCCTCTGCACACACTGTCAGACTGTCTCTCTCTGCACACACTGTCTGACTGTCTCCCTCTGCACACACTGTCAGACTGTCTCTCTCTGCACACACTGTCAGACTGTCTCTCTCTGCACACACTGTCTGACTGTTTCTATCTGCACACACTGTCTGACTGTCTTTCTCGGCCTGATCTGCTGGGGAATTCCAACATTCATTTTTGATTTCATGTCTTGGGAAATCTCTGATCTTCATTTTATCACTTTGTAACTTCATCCCTTCACCCATGAGCCTCCAACACCATAGACACTGGAATCTGTAATCACCAGAACAACCAACCCTCCCATTGTCAAACTCATTCTCAACAACCCATCCACCCTCTACAATTATAAACTATCTTGTCTCCACTTTCCCGCTCCCAATGAAAGCTCTGAAACTCATTTGTTGTAGTTGAGCTTCTCGCCATTTCCACAAGAACCTGGATGCATAGTTTAATGAAAACTTACTTGCAACAGTATGGTTTATCAGCTAGGCAGCATTCATAAGAAAAACAGCAATTAAGCACAAAGCATACACAATTTTCCAAGAAATGACAGAATAAAGACAAAAAGAAAGTCTGTTTAAGTGCGAAGTGAGCAAGGTGATCATGGTGTCATTCCACTGTAGTGATTAATGTTGGGGAGATTAATTGAAGAGAAGCAACTGTTCTTCATCCTGGTGGGGTAGGACTTCGGGCTTCTGTTCCTCCTGTCCAATCAGAGCTGCAAGAAGATGGCATGGGATCCTTGATGATGGATGTTGCCTTCTTGAGGAAGTGCCTGGTATAGATATTACGAGTGGTGGTGAGGGACGTGCCCGTGATGTACTAGGCGGAGCCCACTACACTTTGCAGTGATTTAAGCAGCTCAGGGCGTGAGGCGAGAGACGGGCCAGTCAGCTCGCTGAACTGCGACAACTTACTCAGAGCGCTGATCCAGGGGTCTGTGCTTCGTGTCTGTAGACGGACTCCCTTGCTTGCACAGCCTGCATTTCCTTTCTCTCTCTGCACATTGGGTGTTCGACAGTCTTCTTTTCATGGGTTCCTTTGGGTTTCTTTGTCTTGTGGCTGCCTGTATAGAGACAAATCTCAAGGTTGTATAACGCACACAGACTTAGATAATAAACTTTGCTTAAACTTAAACTTTGAACTTTGCACTTGAAATATCATACCAGACCAAGATGCAAGCAGAGAAGATGATTTCAACAGTACATTAGAGAAGTTTGTTGGATTGTTCAGTGACATGCCAGATCTCCTTAACCTTCTGAGAAAGCAAAGACGTCAGTGTGCTTTCCTTATAATTGCCGGGCAGGTCGACCTATATGTTGGTAGCCAGGAATTTAAAGTTGTTAACACTCTCCATTGTCAATCTCCCTATGTAGTCTGGAGGGACGAAGGTATCTGGAATCCTACGTTTCCAAATCGAGTCTTGGAACAGAGCGAGCTCAGATCTGTGTGTCTATGGAGCCTGAGAGTGGCAGGGCACTTTGATGGAACATTTGGGATCCTGGTTAGAGACAGTGAGCACAAAAGCCGGGAGATTAGGGTGAATTTTATAAAACTCTGGTTGGGCCAGAGCAGAAGTTATGCTTCCCAATCTGGTCATCATAATGTGGGAAGGATGACTTGGAGGAGGTGAGGAGATGTTCCAGAAGGATTCCAGTGATGAAGAATTTCAGTACCGAAGTCAGGTGGAGAAGTTTGGGGCGTCCTCAGTGGAACAAAGCAGATCGAGGGAAGGTGGGGCGGAAGTGGACAAGAGCAACATGGGTTCGGTAATGCAGGGGAGCTGTTCCTGGGAGCTTAACGTGCAGAGGACACAAGACGAAATAAAAGTAATATATATAGGTAGATAGATAAAGATACAGAAATATGTATTTCTTTATGGGCTGTGGTAAGGTTCTGAAACTCCGATACAAGATCAATTAGGACTTTCAGAGTGAATTAGACTGGCCCTGGAGAGGGAGCAGGATGGAATATTCATGGTGGAGCATGCATGCTGTCAATAGATTCCATTGCCTTGTTCTGTGCTACAGAGGGCCAGGTCACCAGAACATAAGGTGTGGAAAGAGAAACACTTAACATTTCAATTCAGAACTGGGCACAGAGAGAGAGAGAGTGAGAGAGAGGGAAGAGAGAGAGAGAGAGAGAGAGAGAGAGAGAGAGAGAGAGAGAGAGAGAGAGAGAGAGAGAGAGAGAGAGAGAGAGAGAGAGAGAGAGAGAGAGTGAGAGAGACAGTTAATTTTCAGTCAGAGAGAAGGTGGAATAAAGGAAAGATCTCTGATAGGGAGAGACCACGTGACAACTTAGCAATTAGGGACAGTTAAATTAGGTTAAACTTCTTTGGCTTTGGGTTAATCTGATTTTATCCGGCATATAGGAATCTATATCATCGACAGCATCTACAGCTTTTTTGATTTTCTCTAAGATCAGAGCTCAGGAGCAGATATCATAGACATCACCGGGAGAGAAGGGGACTCAATCACAGGGCCACGTCTGGAGGAATTCAGAAGTGTATGGAATGGAGGGGTTACAGAGATAGTGAGGGGTGTAGGGGACAGAGGGGTTACAGAGATAGGGAGTGTGTAGGGGACAGAGCGGTTATAGAGGGGTTACAGAGGTAGAGAGGGGTGTAGGGGACAGAGCGGTTATAGAGGGGTTACAGAGGTAGAGAGGGGTGTAGGGGACAGAGGGGTTACAGAGGTAGAGAGGGTTGTAGGGGACAGAGGGGTTACAGAGATAGGGAGGGTGTAGGGGACAGGGGTTACAGAGATAGGGAGGGGTGTAGGGGCCAGAGGGGTTACAGAGAGGGAGGGGTGTAGGGGTCAGAGGGGTTACAGAGATAGGGGGTGTGTAGGGGACAAAGCGGTTACAGAGATAGGGAGGGGTGTAGGGGCCAGAGGGGTTACAGAGGTAGAGAGGGGTGTAGGGGACAGAGGGGTTGCAGAGATAGGGAGGGGTGTAGGGGATAGAGGGGTTACAGAGATAGGGAGGGGTGTAGGGGACAGAGGGGTTACAGAGATAGGGAGGGGTGTAGGGGACAGAGGGGTTACAGAGATAGGGAGGGGTGTAGGGGACAGAAGGGTTACAGAGATAGGGAGGGGTGTAGGGGACAGAGGGGTTACGGAGATAGGGAGGGGTGGAGGGGACAGAGGGGTTACAGAGATAGGGAGGGGTGTAGGGGACAGAGGGGTTACAGAGATAGGGAGGGGTGTAGGGGACAGAGGGGTTACAGAGATAGGGAGGGGTGGAGGGGACAGAGGGGTTACAGAGTTAGGGAGGGGTGTAGGGGACAGAGGGGTTACAGAGATAGGGAGGGGTGTAGGGGACAGAGGGGTTACAGAGATAGGGAGGGGTGTAGGGGCCAGAGGGGTTACAGAGATAGGGAAAGGGTGTAGGGGACAGAAGGGTTGCAGCGATAGAGAGGGGTGTAGGGGCCTGCCTTATTGCAAGAACCCTCCCTCCGACGGACAGGACCCCAGTGCTCTATAGACGACAACAGCTCAGTGAGATGCTTCATAAAGACAGACTACTGATCAGGATAGACCTGCAGCCCAAACGACAGAAGTTCTCACACCCCCCTCCCATCTCTCTGCCTGTCACATCTTCCTTCCTCTTCCCTATTTTAACAATACTACACTCTGGCTCTGTAAACTGTACCTCCCCTCTCTGGACTCTGCCACTCTTCTTGCTGCCTTGATAAAGCAGTCAGCATAATCTACAATCAAAACAAAAGTAAAATAATTGAAGAACCCACCCAGCTGAACATTCTATTCTTCCCCGTCACATTGGGCAGGGAAGCAGAAGCCTGTATGCATGCTCTACCAGGCTCAATGACAGCTTCTACCCCACCGTTATAAGACAATTGCAAGTTAAGATGAAGTCTTGACTTGCAGTCCATCTCATTGTGGTGTCTGCATTTCCTGCATAACTGTAACCCTTCAGCCTGCATGCGGTTAATGGTGTTGCCTTGCGCTAACTATCTTGATGGACTGATCTGATTAATGTGGATGTCGTGCAAAGCAAAGAGCTTCACTGCGACTATAATAAGCCAAACTTACACGAAGGCTGGTCCCCTCGGCATGATCTAGTCTGGGAGAGGTTGCATGAAGCTTCAAGCTGCTCCTTTCCCTCCAGAGCACTCGGCTTCAGGCAGAGCTGCAACGCCATCACTGAACAGCTGATCCTTACGCAGAACATAGAACAGCCCAGGCCTTTCAGCCCACTATGCTGTGCTAACCTCTTAATCTCTCTACGATCAATCCGTCCCTTCCCTCCTACAAAGCACTCCATTTTTCTATTCTCCATGTGCTTATCTAAGAGTTTCTTAATTGTCCCTAATGTACCTGCTTTTACAATCACGCCTGTCACACACCCACCTCTGGTATCTCACCCATATACTTTCCTCTAGTTATCTTAACATTATACTCCCTCTTATAAGCCATTCCACTGTGGAAAAATGCCTCTGACTATCCACTCGATCTATGCCTCTTATTGTCTTGTACACCTCTATAAAGTCACCTCTCATCCCTCTTTTCTCCAAAGAGAAAAGCCCCAATTCACTCCACCTATCTCCGTTAAGAGATGCTCTCTAAATCAGACAGCATCCTGGTAAATCTCCTTTGCACCCTTTCTGAAGTGTCTTCACCATTCCTATATCAAGGTGACCAGAACTGAAGTCAATTCCCCAAGTGTGGTCTAACTGGGGTTTTATAGAACTGCATTACCTTGCGGCTCTTGAATTCAATCCCCAACTAATGAAGGGCAACACACCATATACAGTACCTTCGTAACAGCACGGCATCTTTGAGGGATCTGTGGATGTGAACACCAAGATCCCTCTGTTCCTCCACATTGCCAAGAATCCTGCCATTAACCCTGAATTCTGCCTTCAAATTTACCCTTCCGAAGTGAATCACTTCACACTTTTCTGGAATGAACCCCATCTGCCACTTCTCAGGCCAGCCCTACATCTTGTTAATGTCCTATTGGAACCTACAACAGGTACTGCAGTCAGGCAGCAGTTGGCATGGTGCTGTTACAGCTTGGGATGTCGGAGTTGGGAATCCAGTTCCGAAGTCTGTGTGTCAACCCTGTGGAGTGCTGGAGTTCTCTCCGGTTTCCGGTTTAGTTGGTCATTGAAAACTATCCCATGATTAAGCTAGAGCTGAACTGGCGTTACTGAGGTGGCAGGGCTTGAAGGGCCGGAAGACCCTACTCTGTGCTGATTCTCGAAATAAAGAAAGAGCTTCCACACTGCCCAAAACACCACCAGCTTTTGTGTCACCTGCAAACTTACTAACCCATTCTTTCACTTCCTCATCCAAGCCATAAGTAAAACTGACGAAGAGCAGGCGTCCCAGAGCAGATCCCTGCTGAACACCCCTGGTCACTGCCCTCCGGGTGGCAGAGTACACTCCACTTACAGCCACCCTCTGCCCCTTATGGGCCAAGCCAATTCTGAACCCACTCTGCTATGTTTCCCTGGCTTTCTGAATGAACCTACCATGAGGAACCTTTTAAATGCCTTGCTGAAGTCTATATACATCACCTCCACTGCTCTCCCTTATCAATGTGCATTGTCATATTCTTGAAGAGTTCATACAGGTGTGACCTTCCCTTCACAAAGCCGTGCTGACTATTCCTGATCATAGAAAGCATCCTGTCCTGTTGCCTCACAGCTGGGCGAGGCAACTGATCTGCCCAAGATCACGAGAAACCGTAGAGAGTTGTGAACACAGCTCAGCCTATCACAAAAACCAGCCCACCTTCCCCGAGTCCTGCTAACACTTCCCGCTGCCTCGGGAAACCAGCCAATGTAATCAAAGAGCCCACCCACTCTGGTCGTTCTCCCTTCTCCCCCTTCTATTGGGCAGAAGACACAAGAGCTCCAGGCTCAAGGGCAACTTCTATACCACCATGAGTCCTGATTGGATGAAGATGAACCTTTGATCTCTCAGTTTACCTTATCATGACCCTTAAACTTTACTTTGTCTACCTGTAACTGTAACACTGTACTAACTTCGAAACAGTGAGCTGCTGGCCTCCCCTCTCGCTGTGGAAGGAGTGATGCCTCTCTCTCCCTCATGAGAGAGAGAGAGCCTGTGGGATGTCGAACGGTTAGAATGAGCAGTGGGTTTTGATGGTCCCTAGATCATGGTTTCTGAGGGGTTTCCTTTGCTTGTATGGTGGGTGGTGAGGGGTGGGGGTGATGCTTTCTGCTGGAGCAAGTTGGGGGGGAGGAGGGTTGACGCTTCGCTGCTGATTGTGTGTGGGGGGAGGGGGTACTGGAGTTCTAACATTTTCTGTCATTCATTGAGGCGTCTCTTCTGCTTTGGGGATGTCCGTGAACAGTAAGAATTTCAGGTAGTATGTTTATACATGCTCTGATATTAAATGGAACCACTGATGGAAATGGAACTTTCTACTCCCTCAACGGAAAGACAAGACTGGCACATAAACAAAAGCTTTTCACTGTATCTTGGTACGCGTGACAAGAATAAACCTGTTCAACTACCAATTAACAAGCCTGGATTCCTAAGCCACGTTAGAGCAGTGGAACCTCTGAGAGTGGCTCTTCCTTGAAACCTCCTCATACCAGTTCTCTAAGCAGGAGATCATATTTCACCCATTCAACTGGACACCCATTGTAAAAATAAGATGATGGGGGCCAGGGGACCTGAATTTATTGAAAAGGTCCACAGCGTGTGAAGTGTCACAGATGCAGGTGGGAAGGGATTGAACCTGGGGGGATAAAAGATAAAGGAGTCAAGGTATGAAGATATGAGTTCAGTGGGGCAGGAAAAAGCTGAAAGAGTGAGACAGCGTGTGCAGAGGGAGACGGTCTGGCAGTTTGTGCAGACAGGAAGAGTCAGGACGCTGCGACACTCACTCAGTTTAGAAGCTCAAACACCTGAGGATGGGTATCTGCTGCAGCCTCTTTAAAGATTCAGGACAGTCCTGCTAATTGGGAATCGTGTTTTGGGCGCCTGAGATTGGATGCTCTGCTGTCTGACGGTGAGGAGGCGGGGTAGCAGGGAGTGACTTGAGCTTAGTTCAGGCTGTCTGAGCACTGGCCGTACTGTTGCCGGCTGACTGGCTGAGAGAGCTTGAGAAGGCTCGTGGGCTCAGGGGAGTGTTGGCTGGTGGCGCTGAAACAGTGTAGGTTCAGGTTGGGGTACAATCTGGAAAGGAACCAGAAATGGAGGGTTTGGGTGAGTGTGAGTTGACAGGAGGAGGTTGGAATGAAGATGAATCGGGATCTGGAAAACAGAGAAAGAAACATAATGTTGAAATAATTTCAAGTGATAGAGAGGAAGGGTGGGATAATTTGAAAAAAAGGATAGAAGACGTCCTGGAACAGGCTTCTTCAATCAATAAATTAACTACAGAGGTAAAATCAGCTATAGGGAATGTAGATTGCACTCATACTTTAAGAGGATGTGTTAATTGTTTGTAAGGATAAGACACAGTGTGAAAAGGCATTACATTTGAAGACTTAACTTGGCAAAAGATGGTATCCATGTTGCCTCATGAAAATGGAGGTATTAGGAGTTTTATAACAGGTGTTCCGGTGGAGATTTCAATCGAAGAGGTTAAATTTCATTTATTGGAAGGCAAGGTTAAGGAGATAAAGAGATTGCAAATAGTGGGAAATGGGGAAAGGATGGAAAGTTTATCAGTATTGATATATTTTGATGAGGTGAAGCCCCATGATAAAGTTAATGTAGGGTATATTAGTTATAATGTATTCCACCCTCGCTTAGATGTTACAAATGCCAGGGGTTTGGACATGTCACAACAGTATGTCCTGGAAACTAAGATGTAGTCAGTGTGGTGGGGAAGATTGTGAAGGTGTAAAGTTTAAATGTAATTGCAGAGGAAAACATAGTGCAGTTTACAGAGGATGTGAAGTGCTTAAGAAAGCAGCTGCAGTTCAACAGGTTAAAGTACAGTTAGGTGTGACTTCTGCGGAGGCCTTGTGAAAAATTAAACCGAATGTTGATAAAGTATTACCAGTTAGAGAACAGAATGTTAAGTCAGAGGATATATGTTGGCACCATAGTTGTCTTACTAAAGATACTTTACTAGTTGATAAAATGAAGTTTGAGAAGTTGATAAAGATGTGTTGAATTAATCAACAGGTGGGGCATTAAATGGTAAAGTTTTACAGCTTTCAGTTGATTTGTTGGAAAGCATGTGTAACTTGAGCTCACTAATAGTTGCATGGTGTGGGGATTTTAACGCACATAGTTCATTGTGGGTTGTTTGTGGAATCATGGTAATGGCTTGATTGTAGAATTCTTAGGTATTTCACATCTTGTGTGTCTCAATGATGGGAGGGGTATGAGATTTAATGTTCATAATAGTTCTGAAACTGCTATAGATTTAACTTCAGTTGCAAATATTCTGGCTGGAGTGTGTGAGTGCGATGTCATGGGAGATGGAACACTGGGGAGTGGTCATTTTCCTATATTTATAAGCTTGTGTTTGGATTTAATAAGGGGACAGGGGGCCACTCTTAGGAGCTGGAATTTTGGTACAGCAAATTGGGAGGGGTTTAAGGTTTTATGTGATGAACGTCTGTCAGGGCTGAATGCTGAGGAAGATGCGGATTTCTGCAATGAAAAATTATGTCACATTATTCATCAAACTGCGGTGGAAGTGATTCCTATTAGAAAGGGCACTAATATGCGAAAGGCTGTGCCATGGTGGACTGAGGCATGTGCAGAGGCAATTAGGGAGAGAAATTTGGCATTTAGGAAAGTTAAGAAGTATCAATCTCTGAGTGATCTTATGAAGTATAAATGGGCACAGGCTGCGGTGAGGAATGGTGACGATCATGAATAAGGTTTACTGGAGGTCATACTGTGATAGTCTTGGAAGGGATATTAAACTTGGAGTTGTTTGGGGAATGATTAAAAAATGAAGGGGGGGGGGCGGTGGATTGACAGGGCAAATGACATTCCAGTGTTGATTAAAGAAGGTAATACAATTGTTACTAAAAAATAGAAAAAAGTTGAGTTACTGGCTCAGTCATTTGCTGTAATTCATAATCAAAATAATTGAAGTGAAAAGGCTAAACAATGCAGGGAAAAGGTTTTAAGTGAATACCCTGATGTGTTGGAAATCAGCTGTAGCAACGGTAGTATCAGTGATGAAAAGTTTTCTTTGTGTGAATTTATGAAAGCTATTAATAGTGCAGGTCAGACATCTCCAGGAAAGGAAGCTACACTGTATGTTATTGTATGTATAAACATATGACTGGCAACCCCTGTGAGATAATATTGGAATTTTTGAACCATATTTGGAGGTTAGGCTATCTCACAGAAAATGGCAGTAGTGGTGCCTATTCTAAAACCTGGGAAACCCCTATTGGGATCCTTCCAGTTATAGACCAATATCATTAACGCCCCATTTGTGTAAACTTATGGAATGTATGGTGATAGAGCAGTTGAATCATATTTTTGAAAAGAGAGGTGATACAGCGATTTATCAGAGTGGTTTTTGGAAGGATAAAATGACTCAGTTTTATGTTTAGAAGATGATATTAGAAAAGCACAGGTAAATAAAGTTGTTGTAATAGCAGTATTATTTGATATTGGAAAAGCATATGATATGTTTGGAAGGAAGGTATTTTGATTAAATTATGGAAATTAGGAGGAGAGGAAGTCTACATAATTTTCTTCTGAATTTGTTATTTGGACAGTCTATGCAGGTAAGGGTAGGAAAGGTATATTCAGGCGTCTATGAGATAGAGAATGGGACCCCACAAGGCAGTATTTGTAGCCTTTTATGGTTAATGCTATGATTAATGGTATTTTCTCTCAGCTAAGTACTGGGGTGGGTAAATTACCTTTTGCAGGTAATGGAGCTTTATGGATCAGAGGTGAAATCGCCAACTTAACTATACGTAGGATGCAATTAGCAATCAATAAGTTCAAACAATTGCCAAATAGATGAGGATTTAAGCTTTCAGTAACTAATACACAAGTTGTGTGATTTAGGAAGAGGTTCAACAGACTTGTACTTGATTTGAAAGTATATGGTCAAATTTTGAAGGTGTGTCAATGGTGAGCGTTCTTGGCATGTGGACGGATAATAAGCTGACGTGGAAGTGCCATATCAGTAAAACAATTTACAAATGTAAAGGCGCTTTACATACGCTTATGTGTCTATGTGGGCATTCGTGGGGTGCTACACGTAAATCTCTGTTGACCATTTATATTTGTTTAATTAGATCTGTGTTTGATTAAGGCTGTGTGGCTTATGGATCAGCTTCATCTTCACATTTAAAATGTTTGGATGTGATACAATCTCAGGCTTTAAGACTGAGTTGTGGTGCAGGAAGGTCGTCTCCTGTTTCAGCTTTACTGGCTGAAATGGAACAATTACCCTTACAGCTGTGGAGGTTGAAGTTGATAGTGAATTAATTTGAGGGGGCAAGAAAAACATGATCACCTGCTAAAGGTGTGCTGGAAGACTGTTGGGAACATCACAAGAAGAGTGTTTTTAATTTTGGGTGGCCGGGTTCTTATCACGCTCGGAATATGGGTTTTGCTGGAATATGCAACATGTCCCACTGTAGCTTTCTCGGTAACCCCACCTTGGGTTTTCCAATGATTTTGGTTGATTTTAGGTTGCATTATTTAATAAAATCCAAGGATCCTGCTATGCCTGAGAGTCTGTTGGTTCATCACTATGTTAAGGAAAATTATTGTGATATGTTAACCATTCTTACTGATGGATCAAAAGATAATTTAACTGGGAATGCTGGTGTGGCTGTTTTTGTGCCTGAATTACAGGTAACAATAAAGAAACACCTTATTCTTCATTTATCGGTACACACAGCAGAATTGGTTGCCATCATTTCGGGCTTACAGTGGGTGGAGGAAATTTGTCCTTGCAAAGTTGTAACTTGTTCAGATTCTTTTTCGGCTTTGATTAGACTTTAAGCAGGTCATTTCAACAGTGGGCTAGACTTACTGCTTGAAGCTGCCCAAACTTTATTTCATATTCAAAGCATTGGTCTGCGCGTCTCTTCTTATGGGTTCCTGCACATCGAGGTTTTGAGGGGAACGAGCAGGTTGATTGTTCGACCAAAGAAGCTGTTAAAAGTTCATCTGGGGTTATAGACCTTCCACTTAGCAAATCAGAAGCAAAGGGGTTGGTGGGGCTAAGAATGAGGGGATTGTGGCAAGACCTGTGGGATAATGGGCAAAAGGGGAGATCCCTTTACCAAATAAACAAAACTGTTGGATTGATGGGAGAAGGGGATAAGACAAGAAGGGGAGGAATTATATTGACTTGACTTAGAACTGGACCTACTATGCTTAATTGTTCCTTGTATCTTGTTGGAAAACCATTACTCTGGGGTGTGTAGGTTTTGTCGTCATTGTGAAACCGTTAAACGGATTCTGTTACAATGTCAAGCATACAAGGTTGAAAGAAAGCAAATGCAGGCTGCACTACTAGCTTTGGGGATTGACAGTTTACATTTAAAATCTTTACTAAGTTATAGAAGTGCTTTAATTTTGATTCACAATATTGTCTTTCATTATTTACAATCTTTAGAGCTTTTTGGGGTAATTTAGTTTTCATTTAATAAAGTACTGGGAGGGTTTTATTTCCAACTCTCTACACCACACTCCTGAACAGTTGGTGGGGGTAATGCACCTTTAGGTTGGACTGCCAAACACCATTAAAAGTCAGAAGGTTTGGTGCTCAGTCGTCAGCCTATTCATGACTTCATCTAGTGCTTGTTTTGTGCTCCGAGTCTCGATCCAGCTTGATCCTTGCCTCAGATACTCCAGCATTTGGATCCAAGCTGTCCTCGTCATGGTATGATTGAGCCAACATGGACCCAGTGGGGTATCGGAGTCTTCTGTCCACTGTGACCAGCCGGTGAAGGTATTTCCTGACAGAGCCTGGAGATACACAACGTCTCGGTAGCCATGGGTCAACCTTTGCGAGGAGGAGGCCTGAGTCGCCTGGGAGACCCGGTTGTTCCCGCTCCGGAGCCTGCAGATCTTCCAACCCCGGAGAGATTCGTTGGTGACGCAGGTTCTTGCCGTGGCTTCCTCGTCCAGTGCTCACCAGTGTTTGAGCTCCAGCCAAGCCAGTTCCCGTCGGAAGGCGGCTTTCGTTATCGCTCTTCTGACTGGGAGCTCTGGCCTGGGCCACCGTGCATTGGGAACACAGGTTGGAGATTTGCTCAGACTCACGCAAATTCATGGCTGCCATGAGGAAGGTGTTCCATCGCCCCAGCCGAGCCTCCAACTGCCTGATGGACGTTCGACAGCGGGGATAGTCAGTGGCTGACTATGTTATTGAATTTTATGGCAGTTAGAAGTCCAACTTGGGCCAGGAGAGTGATTGGAATGGGGAAGCCTTGGCCATGCTATACAGCCGCAGACACCGAGATAAACTGAAGGGTGCTCTTGCCTTGCGAGAACCAGCAGAGAACTTTACAGGTTCTCAGCGGCCAGTCCATCTGATTTGATAATCGTCTGGCAGAGTGTAAGTGGGACTGCATCATGAGGTCGAGGAGGGCTAGTCCGAGCCCGGACTTAACACATTGTTACTCTGCTCCCCAACCTCAGACCATGACCAGTCCGTCTCCTGCTCCAGGTCCAGTCCGTCTCCTGCTCCAGGTCCAGTCCGTCTCCTGCTCCAGGTCCAGTCCGTCTCCTGCTCCAGGTCCAGCCCGTCTCCTGCTCCAGGTCCAGTCCGTCTCCTGCTCCAGGTCCAGTCCGTCTCCTGCTCCAGGTCCAGTCCGTCTCCTGCTCCAGGTCCAGTCCGTCTCCTGCTCCAGGTCCAGCCCGTCTCCTGCTCCAGGTCCAGCCCGTCTCCTGCTCCAGGTCCAGCCCGTCTCCTGCTCCAGGTCCAGCCCGTCTCCTGCTCCAAATCCAGTCGAACCCATGCAGATTGGTTGTACTAGACTCTCTGCCGATGAGAGGTCCTGGTGTTGAAGTCAAGGTCACTGCTTTTGCTGTGGGGAAGCAGGTCACCAGAGGGACAAATGTCTGAAGCTGCAGCCACCTGGGGAACTGTAGAGTGTAAAGGAACAGGCAAGGCAGCCGGTCTCTTTTCTTTAACCATTTAAATTTTATCTTGACCTATCGACCGGGATGTAAGAACCAGAAGACAGATGCCTTGTCCCTTGAGTTTGACGAACATGAAGGAGAGGAGCGGCTTACCACCATTTTGCCACAAGCCAAGTGATAGCACCAATTCACTGGGGAACCGACACAATCGTTTGCGAGGCCCAGGGGCAAGGGGAGATCCCCCCAGACTACCCCTCTGGTTTGGCTGCTCGTTCCTAGTCCCTTATGGTCTCAGGTTCTTCAATGGGGACATGCATCGAGAATGACCACTCACCCAAGGATTGCCAGGAGCCCTGAATTCATTAATAGAAGAGATCGGTGGCCTAGAATGGGGAGGAGGGTCCGTCAATATGAGCAGGCATACGAGGTGTGCGTCCGGAACAAGGAGACACGCACCCAGCTTCAAGGGCTCCTTCACCCACTGCCTGTTCTGGTTAGACCATGGGCACACACCTCCATGAACTTTGTCACAGCTCTTCCTCCTTCCAAGGAGCTGGTAACTGTGGATCAATATTTGAAGGCCTACAAGTTCACTGCCTTGGTCAGACTTCCATCTGTGGTGGAGTCGTCCTGCAGCTGGTCTTCAGGACCCACCGTTTTCCAGTGGGCATTGTGTCGGATCGCGTCACGATTCTGGAGGGCAGCTTGCAAACTGATCGGGGTGACAGAGGGTCTTTCCTCTGGGTTTCACCCGCAGCCCAGCGGCCAGATGGAGTGGGTGAACCACGATTTGGGATGTACCCTAAGATGCCTGGCTGCTGAGCGACTGAATGAATGGAGCAACCGTTTGACGTGGGCAGAGGTCGCCCACAACACTCTACAGCATTTGGTGCATGCGATGTCCCCTTGGGGTTGCCAGTTTGGCTATTCTCCACCACTCCTCCCTGAGCAGCAGGTCGAGGTTGGGGTTCCGTCTGATCTCGACTGATGTTTCAAGGAGCAATGGACCAGGGCAAGGGAGATTTTGTTAGCTTCTATCCGGAAGGCTGAGTTAAAGGTTAACCGCAAGAGAAGACCAGGACTAGTTGGGCAACAGGTCCGGCTGTCGACTCAGGATTTGCCTCTCCAAGAGGAGCCCAGGAAATAAGCGGCCAAGGTAATTGAAACCTTCAGGATTCTCGGGAAAGTAAACCCGGTGGCTTGTACCTTGCAGCCCCTCAAGACCCTAAAGCTCAATCCCACTTTCCACGTCAGCAAGTAAAAGCCTGTGAACCCCAGGCCATTAGTCCTACCTCCATCAGCCCCACCAGGTTTGTTGATGGGGAGTAGGTTTTCACCGGGAGAAGTTGTTTGGACTTGCGTACTGGTTGAAGTGTTTGGCAATATCTTATTGACTGAGGAGGATACGGACCCGAGGAGAGGCACTGGGTGCCTGAAAGAGACACTTTGGATCTGGCTCTCATCCATGACTGCAATCATCGTCTCTCCGACAAGCCAGGGCCCACAGGAGTTGGCCGTAGAGGAGAGGATCCTGTTACGATGTGCCCCCGTCCACACCAGCTTCTGAGGAATAGACGCTCTAACTCCCCAGAGTATGGATAGCTGGTGTGGCCCTTTTAAAGATCCAGGACAGTCCCGCTAATTGGCAATCATGTTTTGGGCGTTTAAGGAGCGCCTGAACTGAGGCTCCATGCTCAATTGTAAGCCTACTCGTGATTTTGTCCATTGCTTGTTTTTGGGTTCAGATTCTCAATGCAGTTTGGAATCGCAACTTGATTCGAGCCTCAGGTACTCCAGCATTTCGGTCAAAGCCAACCTCTTCAAAGGCTCTCACCACACAGACAGCGTGTGTAGAGAGAGACAGTCAGACAGTGTGTGCAGAGAGAGACAGTCAGACAGTGTGTGTAGAGAGAGACAGTCAGACAGTGTGTGTAGAGAGAGACAGTCAGTGTGTGCAGAGAGAGACAGTCAGACAGTGTGTGCAGAGAGAGACAGTCAGACAGTGTGTGTAGAGAGAGACAGTCAGACAGTGTGTGCAGAGAGAGACAGTCAGACAGTGTGTGCAGAGAGAGACAGTCTGACAGTGTGTGCAGAGAGAGTCTGACAGTGTGTGCAGAGAGAGACAGTCTGACAGTGTGTGCAGAGAGAGACAGTCTGACAGTGTGTGCAGAAAGAGACAGTCAGACAGTGTGTGCACAGAGAGACAGTCAGACAGTGTGTGCAGAGAGAGACAGTCGGACAGTATGTGCAGAGAGAGACAGTCGGACAGTATGTGCAGAGAGGTACAGGCTGACGGTGTGTGCAGAGAGAGACAGTCAGACAGTGTGTGCAGAGAGAGACAGTCGGACAGTGTGTGCAGAGAGAGACAGTCAGTGTGTGCAGAGAGAGACAGTCAGACAGTGTGTGCACAGAGAGACAGTCAGACAGTGTGTGCAGAGAGAGACAGTCTGACAGTGTGTGCAGAGAGAGACAGTCAGACAGTGTGTGCACAGAGAGACAGTCAGACAGTGTGTGCAGAGGGAGACAGTCTGACAGCGTGTGGAGATAGAGACAGTCAGACAGTGTGTGCAGAGAGAGACAGTCTGACGGTGTGTGCAGAGAGAGTCTGACAGTGTGTGCACAGAGAGACAGTCAGACAGTGTGTGCAGATAGAGACAGTCAGACAGTGTGTGCAAAGAGTGACAGTCAGACAGTGTGTGCACAGAGAGACAGTCAGACAGTGTGTGCAGAGAGAGACAGTCAGACAGTGTGTGCAAAGAGAGACAGTCAGACAGTGTGTGCACAGAGAGACAGTCAGACAGTGTGTGCAGAGAGAGACAGTCAGACAGTGTGTGCAGAGGGAGACAGTCTGACAGTGTGTGCAGAGGGAGACAGTCTGACAGTGTGTGCACAGAGAGACAGTCAGACAGTGTGTGCACAGAGAGACAGTCTGACAGTGTGTGCAGAGAGAGACAGTCAGACAGTGTGTGCAGAGAGAGACAGTCAGACAGTGTGTGCACAGAGAGACAGTCAGACAGTGTGTGCAGAGAGAGACAGTCTGACAGTGTGTGCAAAGAGAGACAGTCAGTGTGTGCAGAGAGAGACAGTCAGACAGTGTGTGCAGAGAGAGTCTGACAGTGTGTGCAGAGGGAGACAGTCTGACAGCATGTGGAGATAGAGACAGTCAGACAGTGTGTGCAGAGAGAGTCTGACAGTGTGTGCAGAGAGAGGCAGTCTGACAGTGTGTGCAGAGACAGTCAGACAGTGTGTGCACAGAGAGACAGTCAGACAGTGTGTGCAAAGAGAGACAGTCTGACAGTGTGTGCAGAGAGACAGTCTGACAGTGTGTGCACAGAGAGACAGTCAGACAGTGTGTGCAGAGAGAGACAGTCAGACAGTGTGTGCACAGGGAGACAGTCAGACAGTGTGTGCAGAGAGAGTCTGACAGTGTGTGCAGAGAGAGACAGTCTGACAGTGTGTGCACAGAGAGACAGTCAGACAGTGTGTGCAGAGAGAGACAGTCAGACAGTGTGTGTAGAGAGAGACAGTCAGACAGTGTGTGTAGAGAGAGACAGTCAGTGTGTGCAGAGAGAGACAGTCAGACAGTGTGTGCAGAGAGAGACAGTCAGACAGTGTGTGTAGAGAGAGACAGTCAGACAGTGTGTGCAGAGAGAGACAGTCAGACAGTGTGTGCAGAGAGAGACAGTCTGACAGTGTGTGCAGAGAGAGTCTGACAGTGTGTGCACAGAGGGACAGTCAGACAGTGTGTGCAGAGAGAGACAGTCAGACAGTGTGTGCAGAGGGAGACAGTCTGACAGTGTGTGCAGAGGGAGACAATCAGACAGTGTGTGCAGAGGGAGACAGTCAGACAGTGTGTGCAAAGAGAGACAGTCAGACAGTGTGTGCACAGAGAGACAGTCAGACAGTGTGTGCAGAGAGAGACAGTCAGACAGTGTGTGCAAAGAGAGACAGTCAGACAGTGTGTGCAGAGAGAGAGTCAGACAGTGTGTGCAAAGAGAGACAGTCTGACAGTGTGTGCAGAGGGAGACAGTCAGACAGTGTGTGCAGATAGAGACAGTCAGACAGTGTGTGCAGAGAGAGACAGTCAGACAGTGTGTGGAGATAGAGACAGTCAGACAGTGTGTGCAGAGAGAGACAGTCAGACAGTGTGTGGAGATAGAGACAGTCAGACAGTGTGTGCAGTGATGCACCATCAATAACTCACACTGAGACGTAAGGCAAGATATCGGCTTTTATTGACTGGAAGAAGGAACCAGGAGTGAGTGTCTATCATACAATGTCTTGGAGACTGAGGCCGAGCGTCAGGCCGCAGATCTCCTTTATACAGGGGCCTGTGGGAGGAGCCACAGGAGCAGTCAGCAGGGGCGTGTCCCCGACAGGCACATAGTTCACCACATGCAGAGAGAGAGAGAGACAGTCAGACAGTGTGTGGAGATAGAGACAGTCAGACAGTGTGTGGAGAGAGACAGTCAGTGTGTGCAGAGAGAGACAGTCTGACAGACCCTCTCCCTCCCTCTCCTCTGTCAGATTGTCCCTCTCGGCACACGGTGCAAGGCTGCCTCTCTCTGTGCACACTGCCAGACTGCATTCCTCTGCACACACTGCATGACTGACCCTCTCTCTCTGAACAATTTATCAGTCTGTTTCCCTCTTTGCACATATTACTTGAATCTCTCTCTCAGCGCACGTCAAACTGTCTTTCTGCACGCAGTCAAACTGCCTCTCTCTGTGTACATTGCCATACTGATTTCCTCTGCACAGTTCATCAGATTGTTTCTCAATTTCTCACTCTGCACATATTTCCTGACTCTCCCTCTTTCTCTCTGCACACGTCAGACTGTCTCCCTCTGTGCACACTGTCAGACCCACTTTCTCCTTACATGTTTCCTGCTTGTCTCTCGCTGAACACATTTTCTGACTGTCTCTGTCTGTATTAACTCTCTGTAGAGAGCCCAAATGTCTCTATGTCTGTGCAGAATGTTAAACTGTCTCACCCTACATACACTGCCAGAATTCTCCCTCTCTGCCCACAGTGCAAGACTGCCTCTCTCTCTCTGCATAATTTGTCAGTCTGTCTCTCTCAGCAATCTCTGTCAGTATTTCTCTGCCTACCTACTGCCTGGCTGTCTCTGTCTACACACTGTCAGACTGTCTCTCTCTGCACACATTGCCAGAACGTCTGTTCTCTCGACACAGACAGCTAGGCGGTCTCTTGCACACACTGTGCGACTGGGTTTCTCTGCGCACACTGTCTCCGTCTATGTACACTGCCAGGTTGATTCCTTCTGCGTACAACGCCTTTCCATCTTCTCTCTGAACACACTGTCAGACTGTCTCTCTCAGGAATCTGTCCATCTGCCTCTCTCTGCATTTCCTGTCAGATAGTCTCTCTGCAATCTCTGTCAGTCTCTCTCCTCTGCGATCTCTGTCAGTTTCTCTCTCTCTGCAATCTCTGTCAGTTTCTCTCTCTCTCCGCAATCTCCCTCCATCTGACTCTCTGCAATCTCTGTCAGTCTCTCTCTGTCTATACCACTGCCTGGCTGTCTTTCTCTACTCACAGACCGACTCTCTCTACACACCCTGCCACCTTGTCTCCCTCTTATCACATTGCCAGACTGTCTCTCTGTACACCTTGCCAGACGGTCTGCTCTTTCGACACAGACAGCCTGACTGTCTCTGTACACACTGTGGGACAGGGTTTCTCTGCACACACTGCCAGACTGTATCGCTCTGTGCACCCTGCCAGTCGATTCCTTTGCACACAATGCCAGTCCATCTTCTCTCTGAATCTGTACATCTGCTCCTCTCTGCAATCCCTGTCAGTCTCTCTGCAATCCCTGTCAGTCTCTCTGCAATCCCTGTCAGTCTCTCTGCAATCCCTGTCAGTCTCTATGCAATCCCTGTCAGTCTACTCTCTGTGATGTCTGTCAAGTCATCGCTTTTATTGTCATTTTGACCATAAACTGCTGGTACAGTACACAGTAAAAACGAAACAACATTCCTCCAGGACCCTGGTGCTACATGAAACAACCCAGACTATGTGAGACAGCACAAGGCTACACTAGCCTATGTAAAACAACATAAAAACTGCACAAGGCTACAGACCTGCATAAAGTGCACAAAACAGTGCAGGGCAGTACAATAGCCTCTCAATAGCCTCAATAGCCTCTGTTAGGCTCGATAGACCATGGATTTGAACCTTGGAAAGTTTCCAGGGTGCAAGCCTGGGAAAGGTTTTGTTTTAATGGAAGACTGGCAGTTGCCCAAGCTGCAAGTCTCCGCTCTCCATGCCATCGATGTTCTCCAAGGGAAGGGCACTAGGACCCATGCAGCTTGGCACCGGTGTCGTCACACAGCCATGTGTGGTTAAGTGCCTTGCTCAAAGACACACACACGGCCTTAGGCAAGGCTTGAACTAGTGACCTTGTAACACTAGTGACTAGTGTTGGCGCGTGGCCAAGTGGTTAAGTACAATAATTAATAAGCAAGCTCATAGGCACAGTAGCACACACATTACAATGTCAGTCCAGTCTCTGGGTATCGAGGAGTCTGATGGCTTGGGGGAAGAAACTGTTACATAGTCTGGTCATGAGAGCCTGAATGCTTTGGTACCTTTTCCCAGACGGCAGGAGGGAGAAGAGTTTGTATGAGGGGTGCGTGGGGTCCTTCACAATGCTGTTTGCTTTGCGGATGCAGCGTGTAGTGTAAATGTCTGTGATGGCGGGAAGAGAGACCCTGATGATCTTCTCAGCTGACCTCACTATCCGCTACAGGGTCTTGCGATCCGAGATGGTGTGATTTCTGAACCAGGCAGTGATGCAGCTGCTCAGGATGCTCTCAATACAACTCATGTAGAATGTGATGAGGATGGGGGGTGGGAGATGGACTCTCCTCAGCCTTCACAGAAAGTAGAGACGCTGCTGGGCTTTCTTTGCTATGGAGCTGGTGTTGAGGGACCAGGTGAGATTCTCCGCCAGGTGAATACCAAGAAATTTGGTGCTCTTAACTATCTCTACGGAGAAGCCATCAATGTTCAGTGGAGACTGGTCACTCCGTGCTCTCCTGAGGTCAACAACCATCTCTTTTGTTTTGTTCACATTCAGAGACAGGTTGTTGGCTCTGCACCAGTCCGTTAGCCGCTGCAACCCCTCTCTGTAAGCTGACTTGTCGTTCTTGCTGATGAGACCCACCACTGTCGTGTCATCAGTGAACTTGATGATATGATTCGAGCTGTGTGTTGCTGCACAATCGTGCCTCAGCAGAGTGAACAGCAGTGGACTGAGCACGCAACCCTGTGGGGCCCCCGTGCTCAGTGTGATGCTGTTGGAGATGCTGCTCCCAATCCGGTCAGTCTCAGTCTCAGTCTCAGAGTCTCTCTCCCTCTCTCTCCTTCCCTCCCCCTCTCCCCCCTCTCTCTGCAATCTTTGTCAGACTCTCTCTCTCACGGCAACATCTATCAGTCTCGCTCTCTCTGCAAACTCTATCAGCCTCTCTTTCCGTGCAATCTCCCTCCATCTGACTCTCTGCAATGTCTGTCTCTGTCTATACACTGCCTGGCTGTCTTTCTCTACGCACACTGCCACTTTGCCTACCTCTTATCACACTGCCAGACTGTCTGTCATAACAGGGGGCATTGGGAATGGACCCAAATGCAAGACGCAGACACTGAAGTACTCGGGAGAGGACTAGGTGTGTCAAGAAAGCAAGGGAAGTGGGGAAGAAACGACACTGGACAAGACACAGGCTCTGGACGAGACTAGGATATAGGGCCTGGGCTAGGACTAGACTAGGAAAGCGGGACCTGGATGAGGAACTAAGGACTTGGAATCTGGACAAGGACTCGGAGCCAGAGCCTGGACAGGGACCCGAACCTGGGTCTTGACTCGGGTTCGGACTCCGGATCAAGTTGAGGACAAGACGTGGCAAGGCAACAGGACTGGACGTGGGGGCTGGACGCGGGACTCCTGGGCTGGATGAGGACATGAGCTCAGCGTTGGACTTGGGAGACAGGAACACGGAACACAGAACCTTGGTCTTGGGAGACAGGAACACGGAACACAGAGCCTTGGTCTTGGGAGACTGGGACGCGGAACACAGAACCTTGGTCTTGGGAGACAGGAACGCGGAACACAGAGCCTTGGTCTTGGGAGACTGGAACACAGAGCCTTGGTCTTGGGAGACAGGAACACAGAACACAGAGCCTTGGTCTTAGGAGACAGGAACGCGGAACTCAGAGCCTTGGACTTGAGAGACAGGAACACAGAGCCTTGGTCTTGGGAGACAGGAACACAGAACACAGAGCCTTGGTCTTGGGAGACAGGAACGCGGAACTCAGAGCCTTGGACTTGGGAGACAAGAACACAGAACACAGAACCTTGGACTTGGGAGACAGGAACGCGGAACTCAGAGCCTTGGACTTGGGAGACAGGAACACAGAACTCAGAGCCTTGGACTTGGGAGACAGGAACGTGGAACACAGAGCCTTGGACTTGGGAGACTGGGACGCGGAACACAGAACCTTGGACTTGGGAGACAGGAACACAGAACACAGAGCCTTGGACTTGGGAGACAGGAACGTGGAACACAGAGCCTTGGACTTGGGAGACTGGGACGCGGAACACAGAACCTTGGACTTGGGAGACAGGAACACAGAACACAGAGCCTTGGACTTGGGAGACAGGAACGTGGAACACAGAGCCTTGGACTTGGGAGACAGGAACGTGGAACACAGAGCCTTGGACTTGGGAGACAGGAACGTGGAACACAGAGCCTTGGACTTGGGAGACAGGAACACGGAACACAGAGCCTTGGACTTGGGAGACAGGAACGCGGAACTCAGAGCCTTGGACTTGGGAGACAGGAACACGGAACACAGAGCTGGGACTTGGGAGACAGGAACGCGGAACACAGAACCTTGGACTTGGGAGACAGGAACGTGCAACACAGAGCTGGGACTTAGGAGACAGGAACGCGGAACACAGAACCTTGGACTTGGGAGACAGGAACGCGGAACACAGAGCTGGGACTCCTCTTTGGGAACAGGACGTACTGCTGGGACTCTTACACAGAAAGATGAACACGATGAGACAGTTCCCAACACAAGGTAGTGGCAAACGGCCAGACCTACCTAGCAAAGGTGAGGACACAAAGAGACAGTTCCAAACAACAAAAGACAGTTCCTTATCTGGACACAGCAAGGCTCTGGTCTTGCTCCGATGGTAGAACTTGATGGCGAGAATAGGCGAGGATGCAGGCGAGGCTCCAGGCAAGGGGGTAGCAGGTGGGGGGATAGCAGGTGAGGGAATAGCAGGCGAGGGGATAGCAGGCGAGGGGATAGCAGGCGAGGGGGTAGCAGGCGAGGGGGTAGCAGGCGAGGGGGTAGCAGGCGAGGGGATAGCAGGTGAGGGGGTAGCAGGTGAGGGGGTAGCAGGTGAGGGGGTAGCAGGCGAGGGGGTAGCAGGCGAGGGGATAGCAGGCGAGGGGGTAGCAGGCGAGGGGATAGCAGGTGAGGGGATAGCAGGTGAGGGGGTAGCAGGCGAGGGGGTAGCAGGCGAGGGGATAGCAGGCGAGGGGGTAACAGGCGAGGGGGTAGCAGGTGAGGGGATAGCAGGCGAGGGGATAGCAGGCGAGGGGGTAGCAGGCGAGGGGGTAGCAGGCGAGGGGATAGCAGGCGAGGGGGTAGCAGGTGAGGGGATAGCAGGTGAGGGGATAGCAGGCGAGGGGATAGCAGGTGAGGGGGTAGCAGGCGAGGCTGTAGGCGAGGGGCTACAGAAAGAAGGGGAAGGGAAGGGAACAGTCCAGCCTCAGGATAATGGCAAAGATGGCCTGACTTACCCGACAGAGGAGAGGACGGGATACTGATCAGACAAACCAGCACCCACACTCGAACCCAGGGCCACTTAAATTCCCAGCCCCAAGACAAGCGTCAGGTGCCTCTGATTAAGCCCAACTGAATCAAGGGACAGCCAGAACACCCGGAGTCCAGAGTCCATGGACAGGACTGTGAACCAGAACGCGGACTTCACGGACCGGACCATGACACTGTCTCTCTGTACACCTTGCCAGACGGTCTGCTCTCTCGACACAGACAGCCCGACTGTCTCTGTGCACACTGTGGGACAGGGTTTCTCTGCACACACTGCCAGACTGTATCGCTCTGTGCCAGACTGAATCGCCAGTCGATTCCTTTGCACACAATGGTAGTCCATCTTCTCTCTGCAATCTCTGTCAAACAGTCCCTATGCAATCTCTGTCAGTCTACTCTCTGCGATGTCTGTCAGTCTCTCTGTAATCTTTGTCAGACTCTCTCTCTCTCTCTGAAACATTTGTCAGTCTGTGTGTCTCTGCAATCTCTATCAGTCTCTCTCTCTGCAATCTCTCTCCATCTGAATCTCTGCAAAGTCTGTCAGTATTTCTCAGTCTACCTACTGCCTGGCTGTCTCTGTCTACACACTGTCAGACTGGCTCTCTCTGCACACATTGCCAGAACGTCTGTTCTCTTGACACAGACAGCCAGACGGTCTCTGCACATGGTCAGAGAGACACAGTCTGACAGTGTGTGCAGAGAGACACAGTCTGACAGCGTGTGCAGAGACAGTCTGACATGAGCAGAGAGAGAGAGAGACAAGAAATAGGTGCAGGGAGAGAAAGAGAGACAGTCTGACAGAGCATACAGAGACACAGTGTGACAAATTGTGCAGAGAGAGAGGGACAGTCTGACAGTGTGTATAGAGAGAGACAGGCTGACAGTGTGTGCAGAGAGAGACAGTCTGACAGCGTGTGCAGAGAGAGACAGTCTGACAGCGTGTGCAGAGAGAAACAGTCTGACAGTGTGTGCAGAGAGAGACAGTCTGACAGCGTGTGCAGAGAGAGACACTGACACTGTGTGTAGAGAGAGACAGTCTGACAGTGTGTGCAATAGACAGTCTGACATGAGCAGAGAGAGAGACAAGAAATAGGTGCAGGGAGAGAAAGAGAGACAGTCTGACAGAGCATACAGAGACACAGTGTGACAAATTGTGCAGAGAGAGAGGGACAGTCTGACAGCGTGTGCAGAGAGAGACAGTCTGACAGTGTGTGCAATGAGACAGTCTGACATGAGCAGAGAGAGACAAGAAATAGGTGCAGGGAGAGAAAGAGAGAGACAGTCTGACAGAGCATACAGAGACACAGTGTGACAAATTGTGCAGAGAGAGAGAGAGTCTGAGAGAGTTTGCAGAGAGAGGCAGTCTTGCACTGTGTGCAGAGAGGGAGACGTCTGGCAGTATACGCAGAGTGAGACAGTCTGACATTGTGCACAGCCATATAGACATTCGGGCTCTCTGTACAGAGAGTTAATGCAGACAGAGACAGTCAGAACACGTTCAGAGAGAGACAACCAAGACAAATGTGCAGAGAGAGACAGACTGACAGTGTGCAGAGAGACAGTCTGGGAGTATGTGCTGAGAGACAGTTTGACATGTGTAGAGAGAGAGGAAGAATGAGTCAGGAAATATGTGCAAAGAAAGAATGAGAGAGACAGTCCGACAGAGCGTACAGAGACACAGTCTGATGAATTGTGCAGAGAGAGAGAGAGAGAGAGTGAGAGGGACAATCATGCGGTGTATGCAGAGAGGGAGAGGGACTGTCCAGAGAGTTAATGCAGACAGAGATGGTCAGAAAATGTGTTCAGAGAGAGATAACCAGGAAATATTTGCAGAGAAAACCAGTCTAACAATGTGGACAGAGAGAGAGAGAGAGAGAGAGAGAGAGAGAGAGAGAAAGAGAGAGACAGTCTGACAGAGCATACAGAGACACAGTGTGACAAATTGTGCAGAGAGAGAGAGAGTCTGAGAGAGTTTGCAGAGAGAGGCAGTCTTGCACTGTGTGCAGAGAGGGAGACGTCTGGCAGTATACGCAGAGTGAGACAGTCTGACATTGTGCACAGCCATATAGACATTCGGGCTCTCTGTACAGAGAGTTAATGCAGACAGAGACAGTCAGAACACGTGTTCAGAGAGAGACAACCAAGACAAATGTGCAGAGAGAGACAGACTGACAGTGTGCAGAGAGACAGTCTGGGAGTATGTGCTGAGAGACAGTTTGACATGTGTAGAGAGAGAGGAAGAATGAGTCAGGAAATATGTGCAAAGAAAGAATGAGAGAGACAGTCCGACAGAGCGTACAGAGACACAGTCTGATGAATTGTGCAGAGAGAGAGAGAGAGAGAGTGAGAGGGACAATCATGCGGTGTATGCAGAGAGGGAGAGGGACTGTCCAGAGAGTTAATGCAGACAGAGATGGTCAGAAAATGTGTTCAGAGAGAGATAACCAGGAAATATTTGCAGAGAAAACCAGTCTAACAATGTGGACAGAGAGAGAGAGAGAGAGAGAGACAGCCTGACAGTGCTCACAGAGAGAAGCTGTCCGATTGTGTTCAGAGAGTGACAGTCAGACTGTGTAGAGAGAGGCTGTCTGACTGTTCAGAGAGTGACAGTCAGACTGTGTGTAGAGAGAGGCTGTCTGACAGTGCGTACATATCGGGTCAGTCTGACAGTGGGTGCAGTGAAACAGTTTCACATGTGCAGAGAGAGTCAGGAAAGATTTGCAGAGAGAGAAAAAGCAAGACAATTTGACAGAGCGTACAGAGACACCGTGTGACGAATTGTGCAGAGAGAGAGAGGGTCACTCATGCAGTGTGTGTAGAGAGAGGCTGTCTGTGTGTTCAGAGAGTGACAGTCAGACAGTGTGTGTAGAGAAGTGCAGTCTGGCAGTGTACACAGAGATACGCAGTTTTGCGCTGTGTTCAGAGAGGCAGAAGTCTGGCAGTGTATGAAGAATGAGACAGTTTAACATTGTGTACAGACATAGAGACATTCAGGCTCTCTGTACAGAGAGTTAATGCAGAAAGAGACAGTCAGAAAATGTGTTCAGAGAGAAACAACCAAGACAAATGTGTGGAGAGAGACAGACTGACAGTGCGCGCAGGGAGAAGCAGTCTGACAGCATATACAGAGAAAGGCAGTCTGATATTGTGTAGCGAGATTGATAGTTGCAGAGAGAGATTCTAGTGGAGTATGCAAAGAGAAAGTCTGACACTGTACACAGAGATAGTGACAGACAGAGCAGAGGAAGACAGACCTGCAATGTACACAGACAGGGGCAGTCTGGCAGTGTGTGTAGAGGGGCAGTCTCGCAGTGTGTGCAGAGGGGCAGTCTCGCAGTGTGTGTAGAGGGGCTGTCTGGCAGTGTGTGTACAAGGGCAGTCTGGCAGTGTGTGTAGAGGGGCAGTCTGGCAGTGTGTGTAGAGGGGCTGTCTCGCAGTGTGTGCAGAGGGGCAGTCTGGCAGTATGTGTACAAGGGCAGTCTCGCAGTGTGTGTAGAGGGGCAGTCTCGCAGTGTGTGCAGAGGGGCAGTCTCGCAGTGTGTGTAGAGGGGCTGTCTGGCAGTATGTGTACAAGGGCAGTCTCGCAGTGTGTGTAGAGGGGCTGTCTGGCAGTATGTGTACAAGGGCAGTCTCGCAGTGTGTGTACAAGGGCAGTCTCGCAGTGTGTGTAGAGGGGCAGTCTCGCAGTGTGTGTAGAGGGGCTGTCTGGCAGTATGTGTACAAGGGCAGTCTCGCAGTGTGTGTAGAGGGGCTGTCTGGCAGTATGTGTACAAGGGCAGTCTCGCAGTGTGTGTAGAGGGGCTGTCTGGCAGTATGTGTACAAGGGCAGTCTGGCAGTGTGTGTAGAGGGGCTGTCTGGCAGTATGTGTACAAGGGCAGTCTCGCAGTGTGTGTAGAGGGGCTGTCTGGCAGTATGTGTACAAGGGCAGTCTGGCAGTGTGTGTAGAGGGGCAGTCTCGCAGTGTGTGCAGAGAGAGACATAGTAACAGTGTTTTCAAAGAGAGCCAGACCAGCAGCCTGTCCAGTTCGGTTAGTCTGCAGAGTGAGATGTTCAGGACGGTGTGCAGATAGGGACAGTCTGACATTGTGTGCTGACAGCGAGAGACAATCGGACAGTGTCAGTGTAGAGAGAGACAGTGTGCGTAGGGAGAGAGACAGTCTGACAGTGTGTGTAGGGAGAGAGAGAGACAGTCTGACAGTGTGTACAGAGAGAGACAGTCTTACGGTGTGTGTAGGGAGAGAGAGACAGTCTGACAGTGTGTGCAGATAGAGACAATCAGACAGTGTGTATAGAGGGAGACAGTCTGACAGTGTGTATAGAGAGAGACAGTCTGACAGTGTTTGCAGAGAGAGACTTTCTGAGTTGATGGGACAGATACAAGCAAAAAAGAATTCAACCCAGGACAGAATTAGGCCATGTCCTCTGTGCCCAGGCCTTTTAATATCCCATGTGTTTCAATGAGATAGCCCCTCATTTTTCTGAACTCCTGCAGTACGGTCCCATGGTCAGCAAATGCTCCTCATACATTAAATGAATGAGGATAAGTTTGGAGCAGAATGCATCAATTCTGATACAAATTGAGAAAGGAAGTTTGCCAGAACTGGTGAATCCAATACTGTGATGTTCCTCAATCTTGTGTTGGATCAATTGGACAGAGTTGGGTGAGGGAGAGAATTAAAGTAACAAACAGCTTGAAGGTCAAAGTCAAAGTCAAAATTCAAAAGTCAAAACCAAAGTTCAAACTGAAAGTTGGGTTGCCGTCTGCAGAAGTGCATGTATGTACAGGGGTGATGAGAAAATTACCTGCAGCAGCATCATTCTCAAGAAATACAGAAGGACCAACGAAGTACCTGGTAACTTGCCAACCAATCAAAAAGACAACAACTATACCAGTGCCAAAGAAGAATAATGTGAGCTGTCTTAATGATTATTACCCGGTAGCACTCACATCGACAGTGCTGAAATGCTTTGAGAGGTTGGTCGTGACTAGACTGAACTCCTGCCTCAGCAAGGACCTGGACCCATTGCAATTTGCCTATCGCCACAATAGCTCAACGGCAGATGCAATCTCAATGGCTCTTCACACGGCTTTAGACCACCTGGACAACACCAACACCTACACCAGGATGCTGTTCCTCAACTATACCTCAGCATTTAATACCATCATTCCCACGATTCAGTTGCAGAACCTGGACCTCTGTACCTCCCTCTCCAGTTAGATCCTCGACTTCCTAACCAGAAGACCACAATCTGTGCGGATTGGTGATAACATCTCCTCCTCGCTGACGATCAACACTGGCGCACCTCAGGGGTGTGTGCTTAGCCCACTGCTCTACTCTCTGTATACACATGACTGTGTGGCTAGGCATAGCTCAAACACCATCTATAAATTTGTTGATGAGACGAGCATTGTTGGTAGAATCTCAGGTGGTGACGAGAAGGTGTACAGGAGTGAGATCTGCCAACTAATGGAGTGGTGCCGCAGCAACAACCTGGCACTCACTGTCACTAAGATGAAAGAGCTGATTGTGGACTTCAGGAAGGGTAAGACCAAGGAGCACATACCAATCCTCACAGAGGGATCAGAGGTGGAGAGAGTGAGCAGCTTCAAGTTCCTGGGTGACAAGATTTCTGAGGATCTAACCTGGTCCTAACATATCGATGTAGTTATAAAGAAGGCAGGACAGCAGCTATACTTTATTAGGAGTTTGAAGCGATTTGGTATGTCAACAAATACATTCAAAAACTTCTATAGTTGTGCCATGGAGACCATTCTGACAGGTTACATCACTGTCTGGTATGGAGGGGCTACTGCACGGGACCGAAAGAAGCTGCAGAAGGTTGTAAATCTAGTCAACTCCACCTTGGGCACTAGCCTACAAAGTACCCAGGACACCTTTAGGAAGCGGTGTCTCAGAAAGGCAGCGTCCACTATTAAGGACCTCCAGCACCCAGGGCATGCCCTTTTCTCACTGGTGCCATCAGGTAGGAGATACAGAAGCCTGAAGGCACAGACTCAGTGATTCAGGAACAGCTTCTTTCCCTCTGCCCTCCGATTCCTAAATGGACATTGAAGCTTTGGACACTACCTCACTTTTATTTTAATATACAGTATTTCTGTTTTTGCATGTTTTTAAAAAAACTGTTCAATTAGTAATTGATTTACTTGTTTATTTATTATGTTTTATTTTTTCTCTCTCTGCTAGATTATGTATTGCATTGAACTGCAGCTGCTAAGTTAATAAATTTCACGTCACATGCCGGTGATAATAAACCTGATTCTGAAATACATTAATTATACACATTTTACATGAAAGAACGCAATTAGAACAAAACAAAAACAAGATGCATTTTAGTGCAAAGTGATCAAAGTGTTGATGTTGCTAAGCTGCAGTGATTTGCTTTGTGGAGGTTGATTTGAGAGCAGAATGGTTGAAGGGAAGTAACTGCTCCTCAACCTGCTGGTGTGAACGCTCCTGGGAAGTGAGCTCCACAAAGTAGACACCCAATCTTTTGCCCACTGCACCTTCTTTAACTTGGTCCACCCACCACTTTCCTGCCCTATCTGGTTCTATCATCTGCAGCTCCAACAAACTCCTCCCTCTGTCACCTGACACCATCTGTCTTATCACCCCTCTTCACTTATATCCGTCCATTTCTTGCCAGCCTCCTCCTCCTCTCTCTTCCATTTTGCCCTGCTCCCCTTCACGATCAATCCTGACGAAGGGTCTCGATCCCCAATGTTGACCTTTGCTCTGCCTCCACGGGTACTAACCGGCCTGCTGAGTTTGTCCAGATCCCGGCACCTGCAGTGTCTTGTGTCTTCCACTTTCCAGCTCCGTTTTGAATGCTGCATTGTGTCTCCCTTCCCCAGCAATGCATCCTAAACCACAACTACTCATTCTCTGGCACGTGCATCCGTACTCCAGACTCTCCATTAACACAGTTCTCTCTCCCTACTGGTGTATCACAGTCAGTTCTGGTGGCTCCGCTATATGAAGAGGACGTTGTGGCTTTGGTGCGGGAGCAGAAGAGGTTTAGTGGGATGCTGCCTGGTTTAGAGGGTGCGTGCTACCACGAGAGGCTGGATAAACTTGGGTTGCTTTCTCTGGAGCACCGGAGGCTGAGGGGAGATCTGATAGAGGTTTACAAGATTATGAGAGGCACAGATAAAGTGGACAGGGAGTATCTGTTTCCCAGGGTTGAAATGTTAAAACTTAAGGGCATGAATTGAAAATGAGAGGAGGTAGATTCAAAGGGGATGTGAGGGGTAAGTTTTTTACCCAGAGACTGGTGGATGCCTGGGTTGCCCTGCCTGGTGTGGTGGTGGAGGCAAATACATTAGAGACTTTTAAGAGACGTTCGGATAGGCACATGGATGTGAGGAGGATGGAGGGAGATGGACATGGTGTAGGTCGGAGGGATTAGTGTTTGGGTGTTTTTGATTTGCTTTTTAGCTGGTTCAGCACAACATTGTGGGCCGAATGGCCTGCTTTGTGTTGTGCTGTTCTATGTTCAATTCTGTCTATAGCCTTTGTCATTTTAATCTCCCTGATATGAACTCTTCATACCAGGATAATAACCCCGGTCTCTTCACATAACTGAAGTCCCTCATCTCTGGAAACATTTCAGTAAATCTCTTCTGTCTCCTCTCCAAATCATTCACATCTTCCCTAAAGTGTCATGCTTAGAACTGGACACAATACTCCAATTGTGGTTGAGCCAATGCTTTAGAAAGGTTGATCATGACTTCCTTGCTCTTAGATTAAATGCCTCTATTTATAAGCCCTGGGTCTTGTGTGCCTTTTTAACCATTGCCCTGCTACTTTGAGCAACCATGCCAGACTCACGTGCCTCTTGTAAAACTGTGCCCTTGTCAACACAGCCACTTTTGCATGGAGCTCTGTGAAGTCTGTTACCTCCCTCCTCAGAGTTCACACCTCCAAGATAAGAGCCACATGCAAATTTGGAAATTATCTCCTTCATGCTCAAATTCAAACAGTTCGTATATTGAGAAAGGGCATTGATGCTGAGTATTGTGCCCAAGGGATCCCCACAGCCCCAACACCCACCTTTCCCTTGTACTCCGTTTGCCCGTGTCTCAGCCAGTTTGTTTCCTGTTCTACTGTAGCTCCTTTAATTCCAGGCATTCAGTCTCAACAACCAATTTATTACAAACACGAGAGTGTCTGCAGATGCAGCACACACAAAATGCTGGATGAACTCAACGGGAAGGGAGCATCGGTGGGAACGAATAACGTTTCAGGCTGAGACCCTTCTTCAGGACTGAAGCGGAAGGGGGTAAAATAACAGAATAAAAAGGTAGGGGGTGGGGAAAAAGATAGCTAGAAGGTGAAGGGTGAAGCCGGGGGTGGGGGGGGGGGAGGTAAAGGGCTGGAGAAGAAGGAATCTGATAGGAGTGCACCATAGGAGAAAGACGAGGAGGTGACCTGGGGGGAGGTGAGAAGAGGGAAGAGTCCAGAGAGGGGACAGAAGAAGAGAGGAAGGGGAGGAAAAAGAAAGTTTTTTTTTTGACCGGAAGGAGAAAGCAATGTCCATGCCATCGGGTTGGAGGCTACCCAGACAGAATATGAGGAGTCACTCATCGTGGCACAAGAGGAAGCCACGGACTGACATGTCAGAACGGGAATGGGAATTGAAATTAAAATCTTTGGCCGCTTATTTATTCACTTCCATAGATGTTGCCTGACCTGTTGAGTTCCTCCGGCAAGTCGTTGCAACGACTTTATTCTGTAGAAGCTCATCATTTGCTTTTCAGAAGCCTATATATACACATTATCTTCTCTCATCTGGAGGTAGGATCAAATTAGTTTTGTACGACTTCCTTTAACAAATGCAGGCAGGCTTTCTCGAATCAACCCACAGTTCTCCGCCTGACTGCTAGTTTTGTCCCTGAGTATTAATTCCAGAACTTCACCCACCACAAAGGATAAAAGTCACCAGATTAGTCCTCCTTCCTTCTTCTGAACAAAGATGCAACGTTTACTGTAATTATCACGGAATCGGCTTATGTCATATCCCAATCTGAAGCATCAATGTTTCATTACCCTCCACAGATGCAACTCACTGAGACCCACCAGCAGTTTGTTCTTACTCCAGGTTCCAGCACCTGCACTCCCTTCAGTCTCAGAATCTACAGACGTCTGGGAGATTATGACTACGGCCCCTATAATTTCTACCCTCATCTCCCGTAGAAGCCCTCCGTTGGTCAAGGTTGGCCATGGATGTTGCGTCCTAGCTGTCTAGATTTGTAAGCCTGGCAGTTCGATATGGAGAGCGAACTGTAGCCCATGGAGCAGGCTCCCCCTCTCCAGGCATCTGGTGAACCCAAAGGAACGGCAGAGTTTGGCACCAGGAGCATCGCAGGAGTTGCTGGTCAGCATTGAACTCAATGTAAGGACTGCCTTAGGGGCTTCAGCTCCAGATTTCCCCCTCGGGGTCTACTCGGAAGCCTTCCCCGTGACTGGGTACAGCCGCAAGGCAGTGGAGGTCTCCCCTCTCCTAGACGAGCTGCCAACCACGGTTGACAAGCCCCATCTGCCCGAAGCGACTGGTTTTAAGGTCCCAGTAACCTGCCATTGCCCCTTCTCCTGTCAGTAGAAACAGTTCCACCAAGCTTAGTAGCAAGCCTGCATAATCACTCAGAGCTGTCCTGCATGTGCATATAACAAGAGCTGTATAACTCATCGCCTTCTACCTTAGGCCACGAATTTACCAATCACCCCTGCTGTGGACCACCTGGAGGTCCAAGAAGCTCTCGTTACTTGTCCATGCAGTTCAACTCTTTGAGAGATAATGCAGAAAGTTTGAAGTTAATAACTCCTGTCCTTCTACATTAGGCCACGAACTTATCAATCATCCCTGCTGTGGACCACTTTTACAAAGAAGGGATCCGTATGCTCCACGACCGTTGGACTAAGTGTGTAAATGTAGGAGGGGACTATGCTGAAAAATAAATGTGCTAGGTTTTCTAAAATTGACTCCTTCTACCATGGGCCATGAACTTATCAATCACCCCTGGAGAGTTTGTTATGGTTGGCATGAACTCAATGGGCAGGATGTCCTCTTTCCGTGCTCTATGCCTATGGCAAAGTTACTGACGGCGATCTGTTCCTGCCATGACAATACGAGGGCTAGGGTCAGGTCGAGACCCCATGGGGCCACAGTGGGATCACAGAGGCCATCTCTGCACTGTGAATGATGGGACCCAGGGACGGTTCAGGAATTAGCCCACGAGTCTCAGAAGGTGAGGGTACAGGTGGTGGACAGTACGCGGGGGATATTTCCTCGTCCAGGACCAGGGAGCTAATGACACAACTTTGTAAAAGATTGATTAGGACACAGCTGGAACACGGTGTGCGGGGAGGGACGGTGCGGGAAAATTTCACCAGAACGCTGCCTGCAAGCAACATATCAGTTATGAGGAGCATCTTGATAGGCGAGTTTGTTACCCTTGAATGGAGGAGGCATTCAAGGCTCTGGGGGGCATCGATTGGGTAAGTAGTAACAGGGGTGTCGAGAAAAGAGGACAGGTTTAGAGGAAGGTTCTTTTCCAACATACAGAAGTGCGCGCTGCCGGAGGAGTTGGTAGGGACTCTCTGAACATTTAAGAAATATTTAAATGTAAATTACGCAGACACGGTAAGTCACGTACCAAGAACTGGTAAATGAGGTTTGTTTATATGGGTACATGAACTGATTGTGAAAACAAGACGCGCATCAGGCTCGCTGGGTATCGTCCCTCCCACTGTTCCCTCCCTCCCCTCTCGCAGGACAGGTAGGACCGCGGCGCCAGGTCCCGGGCGGGCTCCGAACTGCGCGGGGCGGGCGGAGGGCGGGGCGGAACTGAACGGAACAGGGCGGTCGTGTGCCCCGCTCCCGGCGGCCAGCAGCCGCACCCCACATTGGCTTGAGTATGGCTCGCCTGCCGCAACTCGCTCTGTCAGTAACACTCGCAGCCCTCGGAGTCCTCGGCATCGTCCTGCTCGCCGCCACCTCCTGGGATCGGGCCGAACCGCCGAAGCACAAGGTGAGCGCCGTACCTGCCGGCGATGGGAGAGGGAGAGAGAGTGAAGTGGAGGGAGGAGTGAGCGGGAGAGGGAGGGAGCGACTGGAATGGAGGGAGGGTGAGTGGGAAAGGAGGGAGGTAAAATAGGGAACGGAGTGGAAGGATGGAGGAAATGGGGAATGATTGGCGGGAGGCTCAGAAGGTGTGGGAGGGGTGAATGTGGGAATGAGTGAAGTGGGGAGTGTGGGAGGGAGAGGGATTGGGAGGAGTGATGAGAGGAGGGAGTGAACCCCAGCCCATTGGAAGGACCCGAGTCACCAACGCGATGGGTCGCTTCGTCCTCCAAGTGCTGGTCTCCGGATTGCCCATCCCTCCGGGTCCCGGCGAGCGGAGAGCAGTGTCGGCGAACAATGCTTGTGAGGCACGATCGGCACCACTGCCCGCATCCCAACGCATTTTCCCGCCCATCTGCAGACCCCACCCTAAACTCCAGGCTTCGCTTGGAAGCAGACCACCTCACTCCCCTCACTGGCTGCATGTGACCATTCTACCGGCGTCTCATTGCCACGTGCAAGGGGCATTTTTCAGCCTATTCCGGCTCCTGGAGCAGTCCCATGCTCCAGGATGACCAATTCTGTCTCACAGCAGCCTGTTCACTGGTAAATGGTTTACAGCAGCCAGTTCACTGGTAAAAGGTTTACAGCAGCCAGTTCACTGGTGATGGTTTACAGCAGCCAATTAGCCAGCGCCGGAATGTAGCCTCTCTATCCACAGCGGGTCCACCTGGAGACCGTGTTCCTGTACACCAGCTGGCGACTGTGGTAAATGCAGAATGATCCTGAGCTCCCAGCTGAGTCCACAAGCCTCCTGAGTAACTGGCAGAATCTCATAATGGGTGGGGGAAGAGGGAGGGAGGGTCCCAACACTCCAGGAGCAGGAAGGAGATGGTTTAAAAACAGACAGTAAGAGGGAGAGAGTTTTCTAGATAGGGTGCAGAGAGAGGATCTCAGAGTTAAAGACAGACAGTGCTACTGTTAAAGTCAGGGAGTCCGGCTCTTCCACGGTGTTCTGGGAAGGCTCACTTTGTGTTTGGGGAGGGTCGGCAGTGGGAAAGGAAAAGAGGGTTAAGGTGCACAGAGGAGTGGGAGTTGTTGGAGGAGAGACCTGTGTCCAATAGAAGCAATCTGCACGGACTGCAGGGTACACCGACTCTTCCTAATGGGTGTAAAGGAATAGTGAAGCAGGTTGGTGAGCCACAGACACACGTGGGAACATTCTGTGGTTACAACTCGGCTTTAAAATGGTCAAATTCAGATACTTAATATCTACAAATAAAAATGAGAAGGTGGAGTGCCCATGACAACTCGGGAAGAGAGGGGTCCTTGAGGGGCCAAGGGGAGAATCTACTTGGCTGGGGCTGTGGGGCAGAAGATCTCACCATGTGCTGGGGCAGTCTGTCGGACTCCGGAGAGGGAAAGGGAGCTGGAGGACAATTGTGCAGGGACGTTCCAGTGATTTGCAGGTAGTGACATGGAGGATTTCAGTTAGCTGAATATCCATTGGGAATGTGTTAGAATAAAGGGGACAGAGGGGGAGGAATTTTTTAAATCTGTTTAAGAGCCGCATAAATTGGTGGCCGTTGTCGATAGGAGGATAGGCTACAGGATGAGATCATTGGGTGAAATGGGCTGAGAGATGGCAAGTGGAATTTAATCATGATAAGTGTGAAGTGAAGCATCTTGGGCAGAGGAAGAAGGGAAGGATACGTGCAATAAATATCAGGGCCCTGGGGATTCACGAGGGAACAGAAGGATCTTGATAAACATGTACAAGGATCCCTGAAGGTGAGAGCACAGTTACAAAAGGTGCATGAAATTGAGAGGTATGGATGGTGTAGACGAGGCTGAGTCTTTTCCCCAGGATGGAACTGTCAAACACGAGAGGGCACAGATTGTACATCAGGGATGTGTAAGGGAAGATTTTTTTAAACACTGAGTGGTAAGTGCCTGGATTGTGCAGCCAGGGGTGGTGGTAGAAGCTGATACAGGGGCAATATTTTGGGGGGCGTAGTAGTGTAGCAGTTAGCATAATGGATTTGCAGCGCCAGCGGCCCAGGTTCAATTCCCGCCACTGACTAAAAGGAGCTTGTACGTTCTCTCCATGACCACGTGGGTTTCCTCCAGGTGCTCTGGTTTCCTCCCATGTTCCAAAGATGTACCAGTTGGTAGGTATTTAGTCACATACATAATTAGGTGTCGGGCGAGAAGGCCCTGATACAATGCTGTATCTCAAGATGAAACTAAATAAGTAAGGCCTTTGTTTAAGAAGGCAGGGAATGCTAGGATATGGCGTATGCTGCAGGCAGATGGGATTAATTAGATTAGCATCATGGTCGGCACAGGTGTGGTGGGCCGAAGGGCCTTTCCTGCCTTTCATGGCTCAATGTTCTCCATCCTCTGGTGATGAAGAAGGCTGAAACAATTCAGTATCACTTTATTGTCAGTATGTGAAGCATTCCAGAATTGATTGTGGTTCTGTGCCAAGCAGAAATCATGGGGAATACCAAAATAAAAAAAATAGCAAAAGACGGTTTACAAGGCAGTAGAGCAAATAGCCACAAGCAATGGACAAACAGCAGAACAATCTCATGCACGGATGTCAATAATCAACTTAAATAAATGTGAACATATGAACAGACTCAGACAAGAGAAAATCTGCATTTGCAGGAAATCCAAGCAACACACACAAAATGCTTAAGGAGCTCAGCAGGCCGGGCAGGCTGCATCTATGGAAAAGAGTACAGTCAACTTTTCCAACTGAGACCCTTCAGAGGGGTGGTAGAGATGGGCTCAATGACGGCTGAGTAAAAGTTCATCGGGGTACACCCTGAGATGTTAAGTTTCCTAATCTGGGGTAGGAAGAGCAATCTCTCCTGGGCTTTCCTAGTGAGGGGCGTAACGTACTTGTCCCACTTTAAAGTATTGATCATGGTAGTCGTCCAGAATTTGAATGACTTCACCACAGACACGGCCTGACTATTCATTTCCAAGGATCAACAGGTGGGGCATTGTTGATGGAAACCAGCCCTTGTTTCCACTGTCTTGATAGCATTAAGCTCCAAGATGGTACGAGCACACCATGCCACAAGCCAACTTATATCTCTTTGATAGCAGGTAACACTGTTATTGGAGATGAGACCAACTACAGTCATGTCATCCATGAACTTAAAGGATTTTAATGTATTTGTCTGTAATTAGCTTCATTAGCCAGGTCACACAATATAAAAGCAGGAAGCTTATTGTAAACCTTTCAAAACATTAGCTAGACCACAGCAGGAGCTTTGTGGTCACCACTCTATAGGAAGGAAGTGATTGTAGAGGAGGATGACTGTTTCAGTTATGAGAAAAGACCTGAGGAGATGGGTTTGCTATGGGACGGAACAGGCTGTTGAGGGACCTGACAGAGATGTGCAAAGAGTGGGGGTCCATAGTAAGAAACATTCCTCTATAAGAGACTGTTAAGACCAGAGTGAATACATTTAAGAGGAGATTTAGAGGGGATCTGATATGAAACTTTCTTCCATCAGAGGTCTTTAAATCCAGAGGGAATACATTTAAGGTGTGGTTTACCATCCTTTTCTTCCAAAGGATGGTAGGAACTTGGAACACTCTCTGTGGGTGGTAGATGGAGAGGCTTAAGAATCTAAATGGACATTTAAATTGGCAGGGTATGGGTATAAAAACTGCAGGCCAAGTATTGGCAAATGAGATTAGTATGGATGAGTGCTTGATAGTTGGCATGAATGTGACAAGCTGAAGGGTTTTGTTTCTGTGTTGTATGACTCAGTGAACCCACAAACTGACAAACACATTCCCCAAGCAGGAAGTAAGTGTTGCTCTATCTGGTGCTGGTGAGTGAGGTGGTTCAAGTGGACCAATAGTCAGTGGAGAAAACTTGGGTAAAAGTGATCATTACTATGAGCCACAGATAGTAATAAAGAAGGCCAACCTAAAGTAAGACTTTTAAATTGGAAGAGTGCTGACTTCAGTGGGATGAACGAGAATCCAGAGAGAGTTAAGTGGCACTAAAGATTTACATGTAATGTTATAATTGGAGATGCTTCAGCTTTTGGTTGCCACAGAAGGGAAAGACAGAGGAACCAAAGCTAGGACTCCTTGGGATAGTGAGAGTGTTAGATAACACGATGATAATATATCAGTGAGTTTTTCTGTTGCTAATCAGGATACACAATGTTTAGCAGGGAAAAGAGATTCTACAAGATTAGATTGATAGCTTACTCGATAGAGAACCAGAAGTAGTAAGTAAAATACAGATAATTACAGTGCAGTATCCGTCCTTCAGCCCACAATGTTGGGCTGACCTTGTAACCTACTCTAAGATCAAACTAACCCATCTGTCCTTCATAGCCTTCCAGTTTTTTCAATCAGCCATGTGCCTATCTAAGAGTGTCTTAAATGTCTTTAATGTATCTGCCATCCCTCTGGTTCCATGCAAAATTTGTGTAAAATAAAGTATATAATTAAATAAAAACTTTGCTCTGACACCCAAGTTATTATAATGGAGCGGGTTAGGACCCATTAGAAAGTTATATATGCTCAGAGGCTCATTAATAAGGGGTTTATCGGAAAGGGTAGAGGCTGAGCTTGGAGTGATGAAACCATCTTATCTGGAAGACTTGTATCCTTTGTTGATAAAGTGAACAGGGCAGGTAATGGAAGGGCTTGTCATGACATTTAATCATTAGAAAATACAAGAGAGGCTTGGAGATTACCAAGTGAGGCATTCTTGCTCAAGAACAAGTTTTCTAGTAGCATTAAATAATTCAGGTTTGGATTTGTCATGGATAAGGTTCTGAAAAACATTAATTAGGGAAATTGTAATCGTAGCGGTAAGTGTTAATTAAAGAAAAACAGAATGTTGATAAAGTCAGCAGAATGAACATGTCGACATGGATTTTAATGAAGTGTTTGTCACATGAAGCCTGGTTAGCAAAATGTGACTGCGGATAAGTGGAGAAAATACTGGGCAGAAAGCAGTCAGTGTGATAATTGATGGTGTCCAGACTGGAGAATGATGTACAGAGGATGTTCCCAAAACGACTGTGCTGAGACCACTGACATAGTGACAGATGCTGGAGTACAAACGAAGATCTCACAAGTAACCGATGACACCAGCCTTGGAGATTCAGTATTGTGCAAAAACAAAACCCTAAGCACCCTAGATTTTTTATATGGTTTCAGGTAGTATGGCTTCCACAGAGCCCTGGTCTCAATATCATTCTGGGCTGCCTGGGATTACCTGGAGAGGCAGAAACAAGCAAGACGGCCAAAGTCTGCAGAAGAACTGTGACAAGTTCTTCAAGACGCTTGGACCAACCTACCAGCAGCTTGACAGTTATGCCAAATATTGATTTAATCATTTATTTTTACTGTTAGCTGCTCTTTATAGTATTTTTTTGATAGAAACTTCTCAAATCATTATTTTTGAAAGCATACCCACTTTACAAGGTGTTTTTAGACATGGCCAGGACTTTTGCACAGTACTGAATGGTGGGGAGGATGTTACTGACTGATTACTAACAGGCTGGCAGAAAAGGTCAGCATGGTGGATGGGATTTGATATGAAGTGAGGTAATGTGCTTTGGCAAGAGGGGACGTGGAGAGGCAACATGGACTTTATGGCATCATTCTAACCTGTACAAGAACTGAGATCTCTGCAGGAGACAGAACCTATTGAGAGGGTGGCATCCGGCTTCAAAATTAAAAGCGTTGAGTACAAGTGCAGGGAAGGCTTTGCACATAATTGTGGTCGCTTCTCCAGTAAGGATGTGAAGACCCTTCCGAACAACCCCAATAGACTGGAGAAGGTGGGCTTCATTGAGAGGCGTATTTGTAAGACAAAGAAAATCTATTCTGTTAGCTGGTGGCATAAGGATGCAGGAGGCAGCTCAGAGTTCTGGGTAAGAGCTGTACAGGGGATAATGACCTGAAACATTCTGCCTCTGAGGTTGGTGCAGGGGCCACGACCTGATTCCAGGGGGAAGCTGGGAGAGGCAAATGAGAGAAGGGAACTTGCAGGGTTACAGAGACAGAGGAGTCCGGTCGGACTATCTGGCTGAGAGCTGCAGAAGCTCGGGCAGCGGACTGGATGAGTCGCGATGCACATCCCACAAACATCTGACACGTAGCTCCAGTTACCCCACTAGGAGCTTTGCAGCCCACCAAGCCACCGCAAGCGGCGATCGGACGGCGACCAAAAGTGTGCGGCTGTTGCCGGAAGGACGGACGTTGCCAGGACACTGGGAGAACGCCTGCTGCTCTTCGGGGAACCAGTTACTTCCACCTGGTGGATCTCTCCACACCTCTGATTGTCTGATACTCTCTCGGCAGCCCATTGGAGGATACAAGGTAGGCAGCTGGCAGGAAATTTACTGAGGAAAGCCAAGTGTTTAAACATCTTGGTTTGCTTTGTGACAGGCGGACAGAATCGGGATTAATGTCACCGGCATCTGTTGTGAAACTTGCTGTCTTTGTGGCAGCAGGACAATGCGATACATAATAATAGAAAACTGTGAATATAGTAAGAAAATATACTAAATAGTTGAATTAAATAAGTAGTGCAAACATAGAAATTAAAAAGGTAGTGGGGTGGTGTTCTTGGGTTCGATGTCCATTCAGCAATCGTTAGGCAGAGGGGAAGATGATGTTCCTGATTCATGGAGTTATGTACCTTTGGGCTTCTGTACCTCCTCTCTGATGGTAGCAGTGAGAACTGGTGGTCACAGGGTTCATGGATTAGCCAGATTAGTGAGCTGGTTCATACTGTGTCGTCACTGTACCTTGGCGTCTCTGTGTCCTACATCCATTTAACACCTTGACCCTAATGAACTCATCCTCACCCACCTCTTGGGACCGGCTGTTCACGCTTTCAGCAGAGGCTCTGCCATTCCCACACCGAATCGGTCTACCTGGGAATGCTGGGGCCACACCCCTAATTGCCCTTGAGAAGGAGCGAATGAGCTGCCTTCTTGAACCACTGGGCAAGCTGCTCCCACCCGTGCTGTTAAACCCGGAGACAGCGAAGGTCTGACAGTGTATTTGCAGGCCCCGCTAATGTGTGACCTAGCGGGCAAGCCGCAGGTGGTGGTGTTCCCGTGCATCTGTCACCCTGGCCCTTGGTGACAGGCTGCCTGCTGGGCAGGAGCTGACGGGTAGCGAGGGTGAGAAATGGCAGTGCGGTTTGCAGCTGGGACTCGCAGCATCGACTGTGAATCGGTGGTGGAGGCGATGAATGTCCCAGGACTTGAATGAATGCAAGTCAAGTGGGCTGGATGGGATTGAAGCTGCACGCAGCCAGGTAGGGGCAGCGTTGCTCCACAGTCTGACATGTCTTGCAGGTGAGCTGGAGGCCTCCTCTTGTAGCCACAGCGTTGAGGTGACTGAGTTCCCAGTGAACCGTTTGCAGATGGTAAGGGACTTGCCGATGGTTGTCAGTGGCAGGTGATCAGACTGTCTAGTCGGAGATGATCATTACGACAGACCATTGCAGTTCTTTGCACTGGACGTTGTCTCGGTCTCACGGTGGGCTGGTTCATTTGCTGAGACGTTTGTAATGGAACTGGACAATGTGTGATTGTCGAGGATGTCCCCGGTTCTGATCCAGCAGTGGAAGGAAAGTCCGGAGAAGGCTGGGCTTTGGGCTTGTGACACTGCTGAATGGAACTGCTTCAGTGGGGCTGGGCAGCTCCACCCTCCTTCCTTCTCTGCGCAAGTATGACTCCGTCCACTGCAGGCTTCTCCCCCTCGGTGGCACATTCAGAGAAATGGTGCCTCACCCGCCCCTCTCTCGGTTCCTCTTTCCACGTTTGGACCCAGGCTGTGATGAGGTCAGGACGGGGGCCTCCGCAGCCCTGCTGCACTGAACCAGAAGCAAAGTGCAATTAGAAACGTTTGTTCAGATAAGTCTACAATTTGATTTACAATAGTGCAAGGAGTGATAAACATGAAATTAAAAGCCTGTCATGGGTCCCTTGAAGCCCTTCAGGACAGAATATTCTCCTTTCTGACATGACTCACCTCCAACGTGGCTCCAGGTCAGCTTTAACCTTCGGTTTAAAGACAATATGGGAAGGGCATTAAACGTTCGTAGTTTTTGGCTGCATCCACTTCCTTTGAACAGATGAATAAAAAATAGTTTTTGTAAGTTATCATTGACGATGCTTCCTTGAAAGCCTCATCCCCTTACCAACAGGTAGTTAGCTTCAGTCTGTGCTCGGACAATTCTGCCAAACGAGGAGCTTCCATTTCAACAAAAACAGCGTTGAACACATGTCCCTCTAACATCCCCAAACTATCTTGGCTCCAACCAAAGTCGGCCATCTCCTTCCATCTGGCTTTTATCATCCGCAAGGATATCAGTCGAGAATCTCCCAACAGTCAGTAAGTGGGGAGGGCTGATGGAAAAATATTTTACAGAACACTGAATGCCAGAATAGTTCCTAGCAGTTCATTTGGATGGGTGCCAGGCAAGATGTAGAATGGAGAAGTTAATAAACTGAAGCTTCTTGTCTGGATCACGGAGTTTTCTTCTGTGACTGTCTAAAAGGCAAAGGGTCAGGACAGAGTCATGATGACTGGAAGGACTGATGGCAAGATATTGACCAAATACTCAGAAGCGGTACAGGACCGTGGGGGAGTGAATGCTGAGCTCGGGGAAATGCCCTTTACTGATCTGAGAATCTACATGGTGCCTCCCACCCTTCAGCAGCTTTCACAGTTACATCCTGAAGTTCAGTCAGGTTAGTAGACTGTTAGTAGACAGTCAGGGTTTAACAAAACTTAAACTTCTCCAGGTGCTAATTGGATATTGAGTCGAGAAGAGTCCCAACCACTGGGAGTAAAACTGGAATAGAAGGTTCATGCAATTGTTACAGCAGTGAAGGTGGCCACTTGGTTATTAGGTCCGTGCTAGCTCTTGCCAAAAGCTCCTTTTCACTATGTTACCTGTCCTGAAAAGGTTCTCGTTGGGAGTGCTGACTGACTGCGTGTGGAAAGGGAGGTCGCCAGGCAGTGCCAGCGTAAACCACTTTCTTCTTGCTCTCCGCCATCCACAAACCTGTAACCTCCACTCCACTTTCAATGAAGTCCCTGGTCCTTCAACCCCTATGAATGGGAGCAACTTCTGTCCACCGAACTGTACCATCTCCTGATCCAGTTACCTCATACATTCTCGAGCCCTTTAGATAATAAAACCAGATTTGGCCTCCTCCTGGCAACCCGACCCCGTTCCCATATCTCCTGTCAAACCCACCCACACCTCCCACAGTGACCTCTCAAAGCAACCAGCTGTTCTGCTCGTTGAATTTAATTCTAGCGTCTAATCGGTATTCACTGTCCTTCAATGTCCCCTCTTCTTCCACGGCCCTGAGAAGAGTTGGTACAAAGCACCCTTTGTGATTGGGCCTTTACTCGGTACGTGGAGGAAGTGAGCCCTGCCGCCCACTCACTACCTGTCCGTGCTCGGGAGCTGATTGGGAGCGCCAGGGACCCAAATGCTCAACGTTCCACGTCTCCTCGCGGAGGATGTGCAAACCCAGAACAAAGTAACCAGCACACCTTTACCCAACACCTAGTTACACTTGTACCGTACCTCCGTCCCAATACCCGGTCACACCTGCACCCCACCACTTGGCTCACCTGTGATACTTTACCACTGACTACATCTGTACCACGGCCCCAACCACAACCATATCCACCTCCGATCATATCGACTCCCTGCCAAGTCTGCCCACGCCTGCACCCAGGAGCCAAGTCCCGCCCACAGCAGCTCAAGACAGTTCAAATTGGTTCTCACATGCACAGATATATATAGAAGTGAAAAGCCTGCTTGCAGCACCTCACAAACAATGCGTTAGAGACAACATTCAGGAGAAGATAAACAACTCATATGAGAACTGTACAAAAAAAAAAGCACAATTGGAACCAAAATATAAAAAAATGTTCATTGGAGTGGAAATAGCCAGAGAGTTACCACACTGAGGCAGTGGTCAGGGATAGACAAATTTGATTAATAAAACAAGAAGGTTAAAGAAAAAGTTGAACCTGATGGTGTGGGGCTTCATGCTTCTGCGTCTGCTTGCCTGATAGTGGCTCTGAGGAGATTGAGTGACCCTCCGTCTCATCCTGATAGTGGCTCTGAGGAGATTGAGTGACCCTCTCTCCCATCCTGATAGTGGCTCTGAGGAGATTGAGTGACCCTCTCTCCCATCCTGATAGTGACTCTGAGGAGATTGAGTGACCCTCTGTCTCATCCTGATAGTGACTCTGAGGAGATTGTGACCCCCTCTCTCACCCTGATAGTGGCTCTGAGGAGATTGAGTGACCCTCTGTCTCATCCTGATAGTGGCTCTGAGGAGATTGAGTGACCCTCCGTCTCATCCTGATAGTGGCTCTGAGTAGATTGAGTGACCCTCTCTCCCATCCTGATAGTGGCTCTGAGGAGATTGAGTGACCCTCTCTCCCATCCTGATAGTGACTCTGAGGAGATTGAGTGACCCTCTGTCTCATCCTGATAGTGACTCTGAGGAGATTGTGACCCCCTCTCTCACCCTGATAGTGGCTCTGAGGAGATTGAGTGACCCTCTGTCTCATTCTGATAGTGGCTCTGAGGAGATTGAGTGACCCCCTCTCCCATCCTGAGGTGAATCATCTAATTATACCTTTTACAAATTGTTTAGTCTCATCTGTAGCAAATAGACTAATAAAATGCTGTGCCAGTTTCCTGATTGCCCTCGTAATAAAGATAATTCAAACCAAGTTAAACACAACAGTGCGTATGTAGTCTTGCATTATTTAGCAGCAGGGAAAAGATTACTTTCAGATCTGGGACCTCTTGTTGGAACTGGAAGCAAGACAATCTGCACGTTGTATATTGCAGGGAGCTGTTGGTGGAAAGTGTATGAAACATCTGGGGTAGGGTGGATGCCTTAATTGTCAGGGTAGCCATGACTTTCAAAACACTTATATACACAGGATAGAAAAGAAATAGATTAAAATCACAGCCATGCCCACGAGGCCTGGTTCCTGAAGTTGTTCAATTCATTGATGGGCCTTTAGATACTCAGACAGAAGAACAAGAAAATGGAAACAGGAAATGTGGTGGGCAGCTGGAAGTGAGAACTAAACGTGCTTATCACCTATTCTGTTCTTGCTTTCTCACATTGTGAACACTGAATGCACTACGTCAGATTGGAAAGTGTCTAAGTGTGTCACGGCTTCAAATGGAAAGACTTTGTACCCTTGAGAAGGGAAATGAAGGTGTTGAATGTCTTGCAGTGAAATTCAAAGTCCAGTTTATTGTCATGGGCACAATTATGCACAGATGCAATTATAAATTTCCCCACAGCAATATTACAGGCAAATAGCATCAATATGTGACTGTCCTGGTCCAACCATGGCCAAGAAAGCCTCTACCTCCTCGGGAGGCTACGTTTCCCAGTTGACACTTACCTGTTTTTGTCGATGCACCACGGAAAACGTCCTGCCCAATGGACTCGGTATGTGACTGCAAGAAAGCTGTGGGCACAGCTCACCATATCACGGAAAGCTCCCTCCCCTCTGTGGACTCTGTACTTCTCACTGCCTCAATAAAACAGCCAAATTAATCAAAGTTCCTTCCAATCCCAGACATTCTCTCACCCCAAAAGCATGTATCAGCAACTCGAGGACAGCCTCTAGCCCAATGTTATAAGAATATTGAATAGTTCACTAGGACGAAAATTCAGACTCTTGACCCCACCAATCTACCTCATTATGATCTTCCAGCTTGTTGTTTACCTGTGTTGCCCTTTCAAAGTATGTGTACAGTATACAACCTTGAGATTTGCCTTCTTGCAGACAGCCACAAAACAAACCAACACCCTAGAACCCATTTAAAGCACCCCCCACCCACCCACACACACACACACAAGACCATCAGACATGCGAGAAAAGAACGAATCGCACAAACAGCAAAAGGCGAACAAATGACACACAAAGCATTAAACGTCAAATGGTAGAGTTCCCAAAAGTGAGTCCACAGCCAGGAGCCGATGGCCACCGCCACAGCCACTGAGTCGGTCAGCTCAGCACTTTCTCGACGGCTGCAGATCTCGATCCGGGATTGGAACTGAGTGTCGGAACTTGAAGGACGGCACATAGGATGTGGTTGGTGGTGGCAGGAAGATGTAACAAGAGGTGCCGTATCCTCACTTTGATTGGGAGGAGAGACGTTAGAGCAGAGGCAAGGGAAATAAGAGGCTACTCTACCTACTGAGCACGTCACCTGTTTTTAAGCTTCCAGTCTGTGGAATTTTGTGCCAATTACATGTCAGGAAGCATTAGAGTCTGATTACAACAACAGATAACACTCTGATCACACCTGTATCTAATTGTATCTGTGTCAATTAGTCTCGGCACACACACACACACCTTATGCCATGCTCTTTCCAGTGGAACATGTCACACCTGTTCCAAACAACCTGATGTAACAATCAGTATAAATATGCCTGCACTTAACAGGCAGGTTGTGATTGTGCCTGGTACCCTGAGCTCGCCTCAGAATCAGAATTAAGTTTAATATCATTGGCACATGTTATGAAATATGTTGTTTTGTGGCAGCAGTACATTGCAATACATAATAATAAAAATCTATAAATGGCAATAAGTATATATAAACAATTAAATTAGTGCAAAAAGAGAGGAAGATTAGTGAGGTAGTGTTCATAGATTCATTGTCTATTCAGAAATTTGATGGCGGAGGGGAAGAAGCTGTTCCTGAAACACTGAGTGAGTGTCTTCAGGCTCCCGTGCCACCTACTTGATGATAGCAATGAGAAGAGGGTGTAGCCTCCATCATGGGGTCGATAATGATGGATGCAACTTTCTTGAGGCATCGGCTTTTAAAGGTGTCCTCGATTCCGGGGAGGCTAGTGCACATGATGGAGCTGCCTGAGTTTACAACTTCCTGCAGCCGTGTCGAATCCTGTGCAGTGACCCCTCCATTCCAGACGGTGACGCAACCAGTTAGAATGCTCCCCACGGTACATCTATAGTAATTTGTGAGTGTCTCTGATGACACACCAAGTCTCCTCGACTAATGAAATATAGCTACTGCCATGCCTTCTTTGTAACTGCATTGATATATTGAGCCCAGGATAAATCTTCTTAGCTGTTGACAACCACTAACTTGAAGCTGCCATCCTTTCCACTGCTGATGAGGACTGGTGTGTGTCGACTTCTCTTTCCTGAAGTCCACAATCAGTTTCTTGGCCTTACTGACATTGAGTGCAAGATTGTTGCAACACCACTCAACCAGCCGATCTGTCTCACTCCTCATTGCTCTGAAATTCTGAGAACAATAGTTGGATCATTCGCAGATTCATACATGTGCCTAGCCACATAGTCGAAGTGTAGAGAGAGTAGAGCAGTGGGCTAAGCGCACATCTTTGAGGTACGCTAGTGTTGATTGTCTGAGAGGAATTCTGATCTGCACAGACTGACTGAACTGTAATTAATAAACAGCAGCCAGAAGTGGGTATTCAAAGTAAATTTATTATTAACGTGGTTGTGTATGGTGACATATAAGCACGAGATTCATTTTCTTGTGAAACCCTTCTTTCCCTGGGCTGCGTAAATCTAGGGAATACATCCTCTCGTCCCACCAAACCCATGAAATTGGGATGACTGTCCCACCCCGAACCCTGGTTTGTGTGGATGCTGTGTAATTTTGTACTCGTTGCAAACTGGTTCCAAGAAAATAGCAGGCAGCACACTGCATATGATTAAAGGAATTATATTTATGAATCATAACTAAAGGGTTAGTAAATAAAAGAAAGAAGAAAAAAAACAAAAAGGGCCCATTGTAGTTAAACAGTCAAATGTGCACAAGTTGGAGCTCAGCTTTTCCCGAAAGCAATATTCACCGTCCCTCAGTCGATCCCGGCACCTGGCTCCATCGAACCACGGTCCACCACCGGGTCAAATCCTACAACTAGTTCGCTCCAGTGTCTTCTTTCTTCAGCTTCCACCGAACAAAAGACCCCAGCTCACACCTGTGTCAGGCACACAAAAACATACCAGCTCACATTCCAAAGCACCAGTTATCCCTAACCAAAACCCGAACACTGCTTCTGCAGAAAGTCCATTACGTTAACAGGGAGACCTTTCCCACTTGCGCCCTTGATGGCGGTATAACAGTGGTCAAGCGTGCTGGCTCCTCTGGTTCCACAGGTTGGTGGCGGTTGTTCAGAGAAGTCTTCAATCTGGCCTGGTTGAAATCCCCCATAATGATCGGGAAGGGATCAGGGCACACTGTTTCGAGCCTGCTGATTACAGTGTTCAGCTCCTCATTACTTGCTTGACGTTAGCCTGAGGTGGAATGTCTACCCCTACCAGGATGATGGTGGGAAAATCCCTTGGCAGATTAAAAGGACGACATCTGACCACTAGATGTTCCAGAATGGCTGGGAAAGACTAAGACAAAAACACCACATCTGTGCGCCATGGTACGTTCATCAAAAAGCGTCCCCCAGCTCTTCTAGCTTTAAAGGGTGCAACTGACCTGTCTTTACAGTGAATAATGCAGTCATCAGGCTAGAGCGCTTCATTGGAAATGGCGGTGGTGAGCTATACCTCCATGAAGCAATCTACACAGCAGTCCTGAATGAAGGGTCTCGGCCCAAAACATTGACTGTATACTCTTCTCTGTAGATGGTGCCTGACCTACCGAGTTCCTCCAGCACTTTGTGTGAGTGTGTGTTGCAAAGTACACAGCAGTCCCCGATGTCCCTCTGGTCCCGCAATCTGGCTCTGAGGTCTTCAGTTTCATTTTCCAGAGGCTGTACGTTCACCAGCAGGATGGTCGACATTGAGGGTCTAAAGCTTCTGCGTTTCAATCAAACTTGTTGACCGACGCGCTGTTTTCTTAAAAGGGAACTGCACTCGCGACATAACTCTGTTGTCCATGGTTCACTGATTTTGAGGATCGACAGACTTTATAAATGTCTTAAAATGGTGCAGTAGCCATGACTGTAACAGTCCTAAAAGGGAATATTTGATGATTCCATCAGAGCTACCCACAAAGCATTGCTGCTCATTGGCGCCATCTTAACTCTTCCTATCTTAACAGAGCAAAATAATTCTTTCTATTTATTGACCTCTTTCTATGTGGGTGCTAATGGCTATGCCGGCATTTGTCGTCCATTGCCTTTCACACTGTGGTGGTTTGCTGAGTCAGGTAAGTGGGTGTTCAATAGTCTACGCCTTGTTGGGACTGGAGTGACATGGAGGTGGACAGGGTACGGACAACAGAGACCCTCCCCTGAGGGTAGTCCGGTGCCACCACCAACAGCACTGCTGCCTCATGGCACCAGAGACTTGGTTACAATCCTCACCGTGGGTGCTGTCTCTGTGGAGTTTACATGATCTCCCTGTTCTGTGGATTTCTCCTTCGCATCCAGGAGAGGTGCTGCTGGTCAGGCTAGCTTGGCCATTATAAGTTGCCCCTAGAACGTCAGTGAATGGCAAAAGAATTAAAGAGCAGTTGACAGACCCAAAGGTGGAAGTTGCTAGGGGTGGGGTGGGATTATGTCGATTGCTTTCCCAAGGGAAGTGTGGACAGTCCATGGAAAGAGATTGGTTTCCTTAGAGTCATAAAGCACAGAAACATGCCCTTCAGCCCATTAGATGCCAAACTGTTATTCTGCCTAGCCCATAGCCCTCCAGACTCACCCCCCCCTCAAATCCAAGTACTTTCCAAATTTCTCTTAAATGTTGAAATAAAACCCACATCCACCTCTACCACTGGCAGCTCGTTCCACACTCTCACCACCCTCTGAGTGAAGAAGATCCCCTTCAGATACACCTTAAATATTTCTCCTTTCACCCTTAACCTATAACCTTTTGTTCATCTCACCTAACCTCAGTATATAAAAAATACTTACCTGCATTTACTCTATCTATGTCCCTCTTAATTTTATACACGTTTATTAAACCTCCCCTCATTCTCCTACGCTCCAGGGAAAAAGAAGTCCTAACCTATTCAACCTTTCCCTATAACTCATGTCCTCAAATCCTGGCAACGTCCTTGCCAATTCTCCGTGCACTCTTACAAGCTTATTGGTATCTTTTTTTTTGTAGGTAGGTGCACACATTACTCCAAATTAGGCCTCACCAATGTCTACACAACTTCAACATAACATCCCAACTCTTGGACTCAGTTCTTTGATATATGAAGGCCAATGTGCCAAAAGCTGTTGCAATGCTATCTGCTTGTGTTACCACTTACAGGGAATTGTGGAGCTGTAGTACCAGATCCCTCTGTTTTACCACACTCTTCCATGCCCTAACATTCACTGAGTAAGTCCAACACTGACTTGTCCTCCCAAAGTGCAACACCTCACACTCGGTTGCATTAAATTTCATCTGCCGTTTTCCCAGCTGGTCAAGATTTGAATGCAAACTTTGGCCTTCTTTGCAGTCCACTACATCCCCAACTTGGTGTCATCTGCAAATTTTGCTGATCCACTATCGTCCAAATGACAAACACCAACCGACGCAGCACCGATCCCTGTGGCACGTCACTGGTTACAGGCCTCCAGTCGGAGTGGCAACCACCTGCTACCGTTCTCTGGCTCCACCCATGTTCCAAATGTTATATCCATTTTACTAACTCATCTAGAATGCCAAGCAACTGAACTTCCTTGGCCTGTCTTCCATGTGAGCCTTGTCAAAAGCCTTGCTGCCCTTGCACCGAGCGTTCCTGGTAACCTCCTCATAAAACTCTGTAAGATTGGTTAGACATGACCCACCATGCACAAAGCCACATTGGCTATCCCTTAACAGGCTCCATCTTCCCAAATACTTGTATTTCCGGTCCCTTAGATTACCGTACAATAATTTACCCACTTGTGATGTCAGGCTCACTGGCCCGTTACTTCCTGATTCATTCTTAGAGCCTTTCTTAAACAATGGAACAAGATTAGCTATCCTCCAATCCTCAGGCATCTCACCATATATGCTGATCTGTGTCCACAACTCTTTAGTTTCTTGTGGTCACCTGCAGAGCAGTTGCCATAACAACCTATTACCAGACAGGAACTCAAGAGATACTGTAAATGCCGGGATTCTAGAGCGTCACGTGCAATGCTGGTGTAAGTCAGGAAGCATCTATGAAGTTTCAGATTGAGAGTCTCAGCTTGAAACGTTGACTGTTTATTTCCCTCCCAAGTTGCTGCCTGGCTTGCTGAGGGACCCCAGCATCCAGGAGAATGCTTTCTATGATGCATCAATTAAAAAATAGCAAAAGCCAATGGCAACATGACAAATTTCTTTTGCCTCCTGAGGAAGCAGAGGCATTGGTGGGTTTCTTAGCCGTGACATCAACGTGGTTGGATTGGGATAGTCATTAATGATGTTCACGCCCAGGAACGTGAAGCTCTCAACCTCAACAGTGTTGATGCAGACCGGAACATGTGCACTGCCTCCCCTTTTGAAGTCAATGATCGTATCTTTTGCTTTGTTGACACTGAGGGAAAATGTTGCCACAACACCATGTCGTCAAGTTCTCTGTTGAGACGTGGCCTGCTATAGTGATATTGCCTGCGAGATGGAGTTAGAGCAGAATTTGGCCCCACAATCATGATTGGACGGGGTGTAGAGTAAGGGGCTGAGGACGCAACCTTGTGGAGCACCAGTGTTCAGAGTAACTGTGTGGTGGTGTTGCTGCTGCTTGTGGCCTGTTGGTAGGAAAATCTAGGATCCAGTTGCCAAGGGAGGCCTTAACTCCCACAGTCTGGAATTTGCTGATCAGCTTCCTTGGAATAATAGTTTAGAAGGCGCAACTGTAGTCAACAAATAATAGTCTGATGTAAAAAAGAGAAAATCTGCAGATGCAGGAGGAAATCCTGGCAATGCACACATAAACAGTCAACGATTCAGACCGAGACGTTTCGATCCTGAAGGGGAATCTTGGCCGGAAACGTCACTGTTTATTCTTTTCCATAGACGCTGCCTGGCCTGCTGAGTTCCTCCAGCGTGTTGTGTGTGTTAGTCTGATGTAGGTGTCTTTATTGTCCGTATGCTCCAGAGGTAAGTATAAATGGCCTGAGTGTTGGCGCCACCTGTTTCGGTGATAGGCAAATTGCAGTGTGTTGAGGCTGTCAGGAAAGCTCGAGTCGATGCCTCCTACCATGACCCGCTTCTTAAAGTACTCTATGATGGTAGATGTTCACAGGTTCAAAGGTATTTTCAATGTCAGAGAAATATATACAATACACACCCTGAAATTGTTTTACTTCGCAAACATCCACAAAAACAGAGAGGTGCCCCAAAGAATGAATGAAAGTTAAATGTTAGAACCCCAAAGCCCCCCCCCAGCATAAACAGCAGAAAAGCAATGACCCCCCCTCCCCAACAGCTAAAAAAAGCATCTGCTCACCCCCCCCCACCACTGAGTGCTCAAGCGTGCAGCAAAGCATCAATAAAGACACAGATTTGCAGTACCCCAAAGACGACTCATTCACCCGGTATTCGACTCTCTCTCTCTCTCCTTGACAAGAGATGTCTCCGTTTCACAGTGAGAGGGGAGACAAACAACTTGCTGGTTTACAATGTTAAATGTCTGTTGCGGTGCTTTTTCTGAGCTCTGTGCCTAGAAAACTCAGGCCTCTGGGTACACAGCCAGCAGCCAGCTTGCTGCTTTCGATCTTCCGTCTCCCATGACACACCCGATTCCTGCGGAGGCACCGACCTCGAGTCCACCCGCTTCCAGAGCCACGAAATCCCAGAACACTGAGGGCGCGCTAGTCTTCTAGGCCGCGTCCTTGGTATATTGAATAGCGGCCAGTCGCGAGACCCTGAGAGTGGGTCCCATTACCACAAAGAAACGAAGTCAGCGTGTAAATCCAGGTCAAGAACCCTGAAAGTGAAAAATAGAGATATTAAAGATAGAAATAGAGCTGTTTCTGAAGATTCAAGCAAAGGAGTCGCCATTAGGCGCCATCGTCTCCTAAGTCCCACGTTGGTAATCAGGTTCCAGGTATTGACCAATTGAGATAATGTCTGATGCCAACCCTCACCCCACCCAATCTTAAAGCTTTTATTATTCCACTTCTGATTTCCTTTGCTGTTGCTCAAATTAAGAAAACTTCTTATCTGAGAAAGTCAAGGTGATATGAGCAGACCCACAACTGTAGCACTGCTGAGGGCACTGGTTAAAATAATCCTAGCTTTACCATAGCTTCGGACATACATGAGATGAAATCATAGTAGATTGCCTGCCGCTGAAACCATCACCACTCCAGTTCCAGCACTTCCCTCTCTTCTCTCCTCATGTCCCACTTTTCCCCAGACCCACCCTCAGGTCCCCAGTTCACCGTGTCTCCCCACCCACTGTCGTGGCCACCTCTGGAATCCACTGCACTCTTGACCGCTCTGTGTTTGTAGCCCTGAAACTTTTGACAGCTTGTACTTAAGGAACACACACAAAATGCTGGAGGAACTCAGCAGGCCTGGCAGCATTTACGGAAGAGAGTACAGTCGACGTTTCGAGCAGAGACCCTGCTCCCCACGTCTGCCATCCTGGCTCAGCCAGGTCACGGCTCCCCCTGCTCAGCTATGGGGCTGATCTTTACAGTGTTTTTTAAGGTGACTTCTTGTTTCTCTTCGGACAGTACGGGATTGTGATCGACGCCGGCTCTTCGCGCACAACCCTTTTCATCTACAAATGGCTGTCCGGGAAAGAGAACAACACTGGGGTCGTGAGCGAAGAGAGCAGCTGCCGGGTCAGAGGTAAAGTTCGACCAGACTGAACTCCGATTTCTCTAACGTAAAACTCTAGGCTAATGAACCCAAACCCCGAGACTGAAGACCAATCCTCGAGTCCTAATGTGATACCAACAGCTGAACTCCAACCTCTGACCCCAGGCTCCACAGATCCTACAGACCAGACACAGCATCGAGCCCCTCCGTGCACCCACTGTCCACCAGCCCAGGCCAACCGGACCAGCTGCTGAGGGGCAGAGCAGAAGGAGTGCAAGCAGCTGGGAGCAGAGATCAGAAGCTAATGGAAGGAGCTGGGAGTGAGAGGCAGGACGGAGGGGGTGAATCTGGTCTGAGGTTCATGTGACAGAGTAGATGGGGCGAGGCCCTGGAGAGCGAAGAAGTATCCCGGGTGAGTTGGAGCAGAGTGGTGATGGGAGGACTGGGATTGGGAGATGTGTGTGGAGACTCTGCACTGAAATGGGGAAAACCACCACTCGTCAGTACAGTTTGTGATGCCTTCTGCAGTCAAATAGCTGGGATTTTACCAATTTTGGCAAAGTACTCAGTGTGGGGTGGAGAGGATAGAGGGGAACGTGGGGAGGGGATGAACAGATGCCCACTGCACTGACTGGATCTCTGTCGACCACAGGTTCGGGAATCTCCAGCTATGCAGAACAACCAGCAAAAGCCGGGAGCAGCCTAAAGGCCTGCCTCGACCAGGCTCTGAAAAACATCCCCTCTGAAAGGCACACCGAGACCCCCCTCTACCTCGGGGCAACAGCTGGAATGCGCTTGCTGAAGTAAGTACCATCCAGGCTCTCCACCATTTGCATATTCTCTCTCAGGTGGTGCCCTTGACCCTCTGCAGCCTAAGCGTCCCAGGACCCTCCTGTCCATTACCGCCAAGAGCTTGCAGACTTCCTCTTATTGTGTCCCTGGCTGACTTACTGTCCCCCTCCGCCCTAAAGCATCCCCAGCTCACCCCCTTCCAGAGCCCCTTCTGCTCCTTACATCAAAGTGATTCACTGTGGTGTCTGACCCTTATTGACCTATCCTGCTACCTTCAGAAGTCTGTGGATGTCCACACGTTGAGCAGCCAAAGCTACACAGAGGTACTCCTGCAACCTAATCACCCCAAGACTGTCCTATTCCCAGAGCCCCCCCTCAATCCCCTCAGAGATGTTCCTCCACCTCTCTCGGTGTCCTCCATTTCCCATCCCTTACTGCACCTGTCCAAAGCCATCACTGAGCATTTCTCTGAACTCGGTTCCATTTTCCCGCCCAGGCGATCATTATTTTCTTGTCGTGTAAAGTTTTCCCCTACCAATCACAACACTGATGATTGTATCACTTGTAAGTTTCTTTATTGTGTGATTGCAAGGAATTCATAATTACTTGCGTATGTTGCAAAAACCGTGCCAAAACCTTGTGGAACCCCACTAGCACCAGCTTTCTAGTTACAAAACACCGGCATCTTTGCTTCCTGTTGCTGAGCTCATTTTAGCTGGCTGGCCCCCTTCCCCTTCCCCTCCCACTTCTCCTCCTCCCTCCCCATATGCCTTCACCTTCCCTCCTCCTCCAGAATGATCCAGAGCCCTTTTGGTGATATACTTAACTTTCCATCCTCGATAGAATTTGCCCTCCTGGAATCCTGTCACCAATGACAAAATCACAGTCATCCTCGAGTTCCTTCACAGAGGAACTTCCTGCCTGTCAGGCTCTCCAGCACACAGGAAGCATCTTGGAGTCCCCGTGTGGGACAGAGTGGACGTTGCTCAAGCCTGAGGTGCCTGTTTATATTAGTTCACTCAGCAGAACAAAGTAATCCATTTAATTTTCTAATTCCAAACATTTGCATCCTCTTTCCACCAATCAACAAAGTGTTGCATTCTCTGGACATTGGTGAATGTGTCCTTCATTCACCCGGCCAGATGTTACAGAGAAATGGATATGGACAAGACATCATCCTCAAAACTCCATTAATACCCAACAATCCCTGGAACATTGCGCAGAACTTGTTTATTCTGTGGACAAGATTCCGCACGGTATATCCCTCCGGGATTCAATCCTTCACTTTACTTCTTCCTTCTCAACCAGCGCCTGGCATGTGACCTCTCCACCGCGAGAACCCTGTGGTTAGCTCTGCGGAGCCGTTGGAAACTGGCCAGACTTTTCACTAGGCACATTAGTGCGGAATGACTCACACTTGCTTCAAACAGCAAAAGATTCCTTCCTAAAGGACATTAGTCAGTTAGATCTCTTTTTACAACCCCATGGGAAATTTATCGTCATTTTACCGACGCTGTTTTCAGGATCTCTAAATACCCAATTTCTAGATTTGGTTCTGCACAGCGCCACTCCTGGTAGAGCCCTTGCCCCACGGCTCCAGAAGTCCAGGTTCAATCTGTGTAGAGTTTGGATGTTTTCCCTGTGTTTTCTCCGGATGCTCTGATTTTCTCCCACACTCTGAAGATGTGCGGGTCGGGAGGTAGATCGGCTGCTGGATTTTGCCCCGAGTGTGTTGGTAAAAAGCAGAGTCTGGGGGCGAGTAAATGGGAATGAAGGGAGAATAAAAATGTCATTAACACAGGACTTGTGTAAATGGGTGGATGTTGGCTGAAGGGCCTGTTTTCCTGCTGTATCTCTCTGTGACCCTGTGATTATACAGCATGTAAGTTGGTAATTAGAGTTTGCATGAAAACTTTGTGCTGCATTCCTATCTTTCCTCGTCTAAATCTACCTGTCAGTTCTTTTCCCTCATCGTCCTGATCAGCCTCCTCTTAAATACTTCTGTCCTATTCTCCTCAGTCCCTTTCTGTGGGATTCAGCTCCACATTCTCACCGATCTTTGCCAAATTGTCATCTGAGCTCCCTGTAGGATTTCCTGTTGCCTCCTGTACCAACCACTCTGCCTCTGCTCATCCCTACCACTCTCTCAATCTACTCTACCAAAACCACAAATCTGCACATGCTCCCACTGTGGAGAAGGGGCCTGAACTCTGCATTGTTGACCAGGTGATGTGAACCGGGACCCTACCAGACCTTCCCTTCTCCCTCTGCCAGAAACAGGCAGGTAGTCTCTCATCTCCAGCGACCGGTTCAGTCACGACATTCTCCCGATCACTGGCCTGTCAGGGGACAGACCATGTGTGGTAGGTACCATGGGATTAGTATGGGTGATTGGCGTGGACATGTTGCCCTGTTACTGTATCATATTTTCTTATTGAGATACAGTGCGGAATGGGCCCTCCTGGCTCTTTGAGCCACACTATCCAGGAATCCTCCAGTTTAATCCTAGCCTAATCACGGGGCATTTTACAATGACCAAATAACATACCAACCGGTACGCCTTTGGACCGTGGGAGGAAACCGGAGCACCTGGAGGAAACCCACACAGTCGTGGGGAGAACGGACAAACTCCTTGCAGACAGCAGCGGGAATGACTCTGTGATTCTGTGCTCTGGTTTCTTCCCACATCACGGGCTGGTAGGTTAATTGGCCGGTAAATTGTCCCTAGGGGCAAGAGAAGTTGGTGGCAGGATGGGCTGGCTGTCGGGAATGTGGACTATGGCCATTTGGCGAGACGGGGCGGGCAGTGCCTGGGAGAAGTTGAGCCGGAGAGAAGGCTCAAGAAGTGAGTAACCAGGATCATTCTTTGGTCTGTGGGTGGAGAGCAGTGGGTCAGAGCTCCCTCACTGAGAGACAATAGGGCTGAATCCAGTTTTATGAAGACCAAGGGTCAGAAAGAAGAGACTTGAAGCCTTTACACACAGAGCATGTCTTTTTTTTACAATTGTCGAGTTTATCTTTTATTTTGTAGCTATTATACATCATGGCACGGTACTAAAACAGACCAATGTTCAGGATCTTTCATGACCAGTGTCCAAGACGTCCATATATATTGTTGATCTTAGTGGAACAATAAACAGAAATGTCCAGAGTCCATTTGCCATGCAAGATTCAACAAAGCCTGATCAGTACTGCACCATCAGCAGTAGTTCACTTGGACCTCTGCCTCATCTTTCGTCTTTTGCGCTTCAGTCTGCGCATTCCCTTCTTCCAGAGCAGTTGATGGAAGCCAAAACTCTGAAAGTTTGAAGGCAGAGAGGGAACTCTTGATAAGAAATGAGGGAGGAAGGGTCGACCAGAATGCAGAGGGGTGTATCGATCAGACCAGCCATGATGACACTTGATAGCAGAGCAGGTTTGAGAGGCCGAGGGAGCTAATTCATGTGTTTGTATGTTCAGGCAGGACAGGAGAGGGAAATAGGGGAAGAAAAAGGTCAAAAGTCTGTGAAAGAGGAGAAATGAGAAAGATAGGACAGAAATAGAGGTTTAAAAGAGTGGAAGAGGTAGGGAGAGAGAAAGAGGGGAGAAAAAAAGGAGAGAGAGGAAGTGGATGTTCGGAGAGAAATGATCAGGGAGAGACACAGAGGTTGGTTGATGGTGAAGCAAGGAGATTTGCTCTTGCTTGGCTTGCATTAGCTCTGTGACACAGGTCAATGTCCGGTGAGTGGGCGGTGCAGTAAGGCCATGGATACGTAGGACAGAGATTGTAACCGAGGTGCGAATAATCAGAGCACGCATGATGTAGCCGGGTCAATGCTGCCAGAAGTGGTGTACGTTGCCCCAATCCAGTCAACCACAGGATGTGGGGTTGGAATTGTGTGTACTTGAAATAGTGGTGATGTCCTAACCCAGGAAATGTGAGTGAAGCGATGGGAACACAGAACAGTACAGATCGGGAGCAGGCCTGCCAGCCCATGATGTGCCGATCTAATTCAACAAGTTAGTAGACACCTAAGCTAATCTTCCCTGCCTCTCCATTCTCTGCATATCCCTGTGCCTACCCAAAAGCTTCTTAAATGCCTCTATCATGTTTATCTCTACCACCACCCCGGAGCATATTCCACACACCCACCACGCTCTGTATATAAAAAAAAAGGCTCACTCTACACATTTCATTTGAATTTGCTCCCTCTCACCTTAATGCATGCCCTCTATTTATCTAGTTATTTATTTATTTTGTTTCTTCATTTTTATGGGATGTGGGCATCACCAGCTAAGCCGGCATTTATTGCCCATCCCCAGTTGCCCTTGAGAAGCTGCCTTCTGGAACCGCTGCGTTCCCTGGGGTGTGGGCACACCCACAGTGCTGTTAGGGAGGGAACTGCATGATTTTGACCCAGCAACAGTGGAGGAACAGCGATACGTTTCCGAGTCAGGATGGTGGGTGACTTGGAGGGGGATTTCCGAGTGGTGGCGTTCCCAGGTATCTGCCGTTCTCGTCCTTCTAGATGGTGGTGGTCGTGGGTCTGGAAGGATCTGCGTTGTTGCAGTGCATCTTGTAGGTGGTACACACTGCTGCAACTCTCCGATGGTGAGGGATTGACTATAATTAGACATTTTACCCTGGGGAAAAGATACTGGCTGTCTACACTATCCATGTCGCTCATAATCTTATAAACTTCTATCAGGTGAACTTGATGAGAACTGATTCATGAGGCTCCAGTCTCAAGTATTATGAAGGTAAAACTGGTGTCTGGTTGGGCTGCCAGTCCTGCCAGTCCCCAATTCTGCACCGGTCCACGCTAGGGCACTTGGGTACTGAGCCTCTCTCCCCCTGTGCGCCTGCAGCCTGACTGATCCAGAAGCAACCCAGAAAGTCTTCGCGGCAATCAACAGCACCCTGAGGTCCTACAGCTTCAGCTACCGAGGGGCCAAGATCCTGTCCGGGAGTGAGGAGGGGGTGTTCGGCTGGGTCACGGCCAACTACCTGATGGAGAACTTCATAAAGGTGAGAGGCTGGAGTGAAAAAAACCTGGGGACAGTCGAGACCCCTGACCCCACAGGACATTCCCTCTGAAAACAATGAGTCAACTGACAAGTGGCTCTCCATGGCAGACCCCCATGGTCTAAACAGCAGTCATGGACCCCCACAGTCCGCTCAGCTGTCATGGACCCTGTAGTCTGTTCAAAGGGCATAGACAAACCCCACCACACAGTCCAATTAACATCAACAGATAACCGCAGTCCGATCAGCAGTCACAGACCCCACCCCCAAAGTCCAATCAACAGTCGTGGATTACCAATGACCCCAATGTCTGACCATCCAATCAGAATGGACCTCCCAAGCCTACCTGAAAGGTGTTCCCCCTTGAGGAATGATGGGGAGGGGGCAGTGTGAGGGAGGAGACAGGGTGGAAGGGATGGGGACATGGAAGCACAGCATCAGGGTGTGGGTGGGGAGGGATGGTCCAAAGGTTTCGGCACACCCCAGCCCTTCCTGTGTGGAGTAGGTAGGGGATGGGGAGGGCTGGGCAGTGGGGGGCGGGGGAGGGCATCAGGGAGCATCCAGGGTGACTCTGACCCCTGTTCCAGTATGGCTGGGTGGGCCGGTGGATCAACCCCAGCCGACGCACGGTGGGTGCCATGGACCTCGGTGGGGCTTCGACGCAGATAACTTTTGTGCCGGAAGAGCTGGTGCGGGTGCCGGAGAATAAGGTGGAGCTGCAGCTGTACGGCCACAAGTACAGCGTGTACACACACAGCTACCTCTGCTATGGCAAAGACCAGGTCAACCGTAAAGTCCGAACCAAGATTTTGGCAGTAAGTGCTCACTATGGTTGGGGGTGGGGGGGCATGTAGGGGTGGGAAAATTGGAGGCGGGAGGGCATGAGGAGCTGGGTGGGTGGGAAAGCGGTGGGTGTGTTGTGTGATGGGGTTGGACAGGGTTGAGGGGTGATGTAAATGGGGTAAGAGCAGAGGGGCAGTGAGAGGAGAGAGTTGAGGGGTGAGGGGATGGAGTGTGGGAGGAATAGTAGGGATAGCATTCCGGATGGGGTGAGGGAGGGTGAGGACGGGGTGGAAGGGGAGGGTGAGGATGGTGTGGAAGGGGGAGGATGAGGATGGGGTGGAAGGGGGAGGGTGAAGATGGGGTGGAAGTGGGAGGGTGAGGATGGGGTGGAGGGGAGGGTGAGGATGGGGTGGAGGGGGAGGGTGAGGATGGGGTGGGAGGGTGAGGATGGGGTGGGAGGGGGAGGGTGAGGATGGGGTGGAAGAGGGAGGGTGAGGATGGGGTGGAAGGGAGAGGGTGAAGATGGGGTGGAAGAGGGAGGTGTTGGGATCTCTAATCCACTTGTGCCTTCTGCAGACCCGTGGTTCCAGCAGTGATGTGGTCAACCCCTGTCTGCCCGCGGGCTACAATGTTACCTTCTCCCTGAAATACCTCTACGCGAGCCCCTGCACTGACGATGATAAACCCCCGAGTTACTCCCCCACAACCAACATCACCTTCCGTGGCTCCTCCAACTCAGAAGATTGCCAGCAACTGGTCAAATCCATCTTCAATTTCACCTCATGTGACCATGACGTCTGTGCCTTTAACAACGTCTACCAGCCACCCGTGACTGGGAACTTCCTGGTGAGTTGTTGAGGGTTCCCTTTGGTGATGATTGGCCCACGGGGGAGGGAGCCCAAATGAGACCTTGGGACCATACTCAGCCCAAATGTATGGCATCTGTTGCTCCTTCTTGCCCACCCTACTTGCCTCTCCCTCTCATTCCTCCATGTTGATGTTCATGAATCATCCACCTAGCAGATTCCCAACCCCATCCCTTCTTGGGACTTACTGATTCTTGTGATATTCAGTCCCATTATTCTCCAAGAAGTTGTTCTGACATCCATTATTATAGATCCTGGCAAATTCCCTACCACTAATGTCAGGCTAGCAAGTCCGTAGTTCCCTGTTTTCGCTCCCTCCCTCCATGTTCAACCAGCAGGGATACATTTCAGACCCCTCCAGTTGTCAGGAGCAGTCTCAGCATCTCTACCAATTTGAAAGTTACCCACAGGACCCATTCTCACAGGAGTCGATGTTTCCAGCCCAAACACTGACAGGAGGGTCACATGACACCACCTGCAGAAAATTTCCAAGTGAAGCTGGAAATCCCAACTCCAGCAAACTCCCCTTTTTCGCAGTCCGTCTCTGCTGCTCCAGGTGATGTTCAGTTCTGGTTTTCTGCCTGAGTCTGGGATCTGAGATCTGTGACAGGTTAGGAGAGTTGGGTGTGATTCCCGCTGAAACTTGAGAGCAATCTTCTTTTTCTTTGCTCTCCTCTTTTTCAGGCTGACCCACTGATTAACTTTGACCAAATCTTCTCTGTGCCTAGGCATTTGCAGCTTTCTATCACACTTTCAACTTCCTGGAGACTACTTTAGGAAAAAGCGTGAAGTCCCCAGATGAGCTGAAGAAGGCAGCCGATACTCTCTGCAAAATGAACTTCAAAACGGTAACTCAACTATTCCCATCATGGGAGAATACATGGGATCATACTCACTTCCCAAATGGCATCCGATCTCCCAGAAACTCCCTCTCCCTCATTAATCCTGTCTCATAATCACCCCTTTATCTGGCACCCCTCCTGAGTGAGGACTTCTTCCTCTTCCACCAACAACCCGTCTCCAAACATTTTTCCCGTTTTGTCCCCAAGTCTTCCCTCTTGCTGCTGGATTCCCCATCTCCACACTCTTTCCCAACTATATCGAATACACTTCTTTCTCATCCTGCTTTTCCTGATATCCTCACCACCCTTCATTCCCTATTCTCCCACTCCTTAATATCCCATTCTCCTTTCTCCCCATTTCTTTCTATGTTCCTCTTTCATTCCCTGTCCATCCCAGTTCACCACGCTCTATTTATTTCCTCTTCCCTTGTATCCCCTCTTGTGCCGCAACCCTCTCTCTTTGCTTCCAACTCTCTTCCCCTTATCCTCTCTCTATTCTCCCCTCCATGTCTCCCCCTTACTGTACCTGATCACCTGTCGTTGTTTCCTCTCCATTCTCACCCCTCGCCTATAATTGGGGGTATTGCATTGCAATCGAATGGTTTAAGGAAACGGGGATGAGATCCAGGTTCACCAAACCACCCCCTCCCTGTCCGTCACAGTGTTTTAATGACCTGATGTCCAGTATTTTTTATAGGAGGAGTACTGGGCCTGACTTTGTTTCTTTCTCATACAGCTGAAGGAGAAGGCAACTGGGACTGAAGAGAAGTGGCTGACAGGTTATTGCACCATGTCCTATTATATCTACAGCCTGATAACCCTGGGCTACAAGTTTGACAAACAGACATTCAGCAACATTGCATTCCAGAAAAAGGTTGAGTGTGACCTCTTACTGCGAAACTTCTCCCCACCTTCCCACCTCCTCCTCTCTGAGTGAGTCTCTCCTTTGCCTGTTCCTTTCTTTGTCTTCCTTTTCTCCACAGTCCAAGAGCTGTTCCAGCCCTCACTTTCTTATTGGCTTCTCTTTAATTCATTCTCCAGCCCTCTCAGCTCTCTATCTGCCTCAGTCTCACACACTCTTCTCTTCTTATCCAGGTGTTCGTCCATCTCTCTCTTCCCTCCATCTCTCTCTCCCCCTCTCTCCCTCCCCCTCTCTCCTTCTTCTCCCCATCTCTCTCTCCCCTCCCATCTCTCTCTCCCCCTCCCATCTCTCTCTCCCCCTCCCATCTCTCTCCCCCTCCCATCTCTCTCACCCCCTCCCATCTCTCTCTCCCCCTCCCATCTCTCTCACCCCCTCCCATCTCTCTCTCCCCTCCCATCTCTCTCTCCCCCTCCCATCTCTCTCTCCCCCTCCCATCTGTCTCTCCCCCTCCCATCTCTCTCTCCCCCTCCCATCTCTCTCACCCCTCCCATCTCTCTCTCCCCCTCCCATCTGTCTCCCCCCCATCTGTCTCTCCCCCCTCCCATCTCTCTCTCCCCCTCTCCATCTCTGAACGTCATGTTGCAGTGTCACCAGTGCCATGTGTGACTGCAGGTTGCCCTGGTCTCTGGTAACTGCTGCAGTGCCTGTCAGTTTCAGGGGGCAGCTGGGGGCCGGGCCACAGCATTGCTGATAAGCACCCACCTCTCCCCATCAGTTACAGGCCACTGGGATTCCACAAGACGGCGGTGCTTTCTTTAACAAACAGAAGCAGAATGCAGCCATTCGGCTCTTCAAGCCACTGCACTATTCGGCTGATCCTTACCCTCTGGTACCAATTTCCTGCAGTAACCCCTGTATTGCCGTGCACCTCCTAAATACACTCATGACTGAGCCTCTACTGCCCTCTGGGGAGAGAGTGCCACTCGCCTCTCCCTGGGTGAAGACATTTCGTCTTGTGGAATGGCCAATAGCATTCATTTCGGATACGTGCGAGATGTAATTTGGGAAGTCAAACTAGGGTTGAACTTTCACAATGAATAGTTAGGCCTCAGGGAGTGCTGTAGAACTGAGCGATCTTGTAGAACAAGTACACGGTTCCCTGAAAGTGGTATCAGTGGTAGACGGGGTGGTGAAGCATATGCTGACCTTCAGTCTGGTCATGAGTCTAGGAGTTGGAACATTATGTCACAGTTGTACAAGATGTCAGTGAGGCAGTACCTGGAGAACTGTGTACAGTTCTGGTTACCCAGTTACAGGGAAGATGTTACTAAGTTGGAAAGAATGCGAAGAATTACAAGTATGTTGCAATGATTCAAGGGTATGAGTTATAGGGAGAGTTTGGACAGGCTAGGACGTTTGGACAGGCTAGGACTTAATTCCTTGGAGCACAGGAGATTAAGGAGTGATCCTGCAGAGATGTATAAGATCATGAGGTGCATAGATAGGGCAATGCATACAGTCTTTATCACGTGGAATCAAAAGCAAGACAGCATCGGTAAACGGTGAGAAGAGAAGGATCTACAAGGGACCTAAGGGACAACTCTTTCAGAGGTGTGTCCGTTTGTGGAATAAGCTGCCACAGGAAGTGGCTGAAGCAGGTAACATGCTTGTCGGGGACACGGATAAAAAGATTTGGAGGAATATAGCCACATGCAGACAACTCGGATCAGCTCAGCTTAGATTGGCATGCTCGAGTTGGGCCGAAGGGTCTTGTCTATGGTGTATGACCCTGTCCTGAATGTCTGACCTTTACATAGAGCTTCTGACTCCCAGTTTTGAACATCCCAGCCAGACAAGCCTCTCTAGCATTTTGCATGTTTCTATGAGGTCATCTCATATTCTTTTAAAACTCTCGAGATTCTACACTGGGGCCGCTTCGTCCCTCCTCGTACGACGAACTCCCCGTTCAAGGCATCAGCCTGAGGAACCGTGCTGGTCTGTCGACGAGTGTGTCCTCGTACGGAAACTATTCAGAGCCAACAGGAAGCTTCACGCTGGCCACTGGAGGAGTTTGTCCTGATTCTGAATCAGCCAGGTGTTTCCAGATGTGGTGTGTGGGTCACTGGTAGAATGAGCATAGGGAAAGTAAAGTCTTTCAACAGCTGCTGTCCAGACACAGAGCTCGGGGCGTTTCAGCAAGGAACTGTGTGTGTGTGCAATGCCAGTACACTTCAGGATTCACAGAGTTGCAAAGCACTGAACATGTCCTTCAGCGCACCTTGTTCACACTGACCATCAATCCTGCAGGAAACTTGCCACTGGTTCTGGCGATGGCAACCTCGTTGCATTAATAATATACTCCACCTGCAGCTCCTCTCCTTTTCCCCATCCCACATTCTCCGTGAGTCTATCACATTCCTCCATCTCACTCTCCAACCCCCCCCATCTTTCTTCCTCATTCTCTCCCCATTTATATTCTCTTTCTCTTTTTCCCACCTCTTGCTCACTTTTCCTCTCGATTCTCTCTTACTGCTCACCTCTCCCCGTTCGGCTCGACGATGGCCCCTGCCAGCCCACGCCCGCCCCCCCCTCTCTGTGACACCGTTCCAGCCTTGTGTTGTCTGTTGCAGGTGGAGGGTTCGTCCATCGGCTGGGCTCTGGGATACATGCTGAACCTCACCAACATGATTCCAGCTGACGATCCCGTGAACCGCAAGGTGCAGCTGGTTGGTGCCTGGTGGGTCATCATCGTGATCTTCATCCTGGTGATCGTGGCAGGAGCCCTGGTCTTTATCTTGTTCTCCCATTCGATGAAGAATGAGTCAGGGGTGTTGTAGCGTATGGAGGACCACCAGTGTACCCCCGAGTGGTGTCCCTGCCCGGTCGTGCCACACTGGCACCTCCGCTTGGGCTAGGGAAGTGTACTGTTTCATCCCATGCCTCCTACTAACCATGGGAGCTACCTTCCCTCACTTACCCAGATGCTGCCGTGAACCCCATTCCCACTGACTCAGTTCTTCTCACGCCACCTCCATTTCCAATGACACCGGACCTCTCCCCTTCACCCAGTGACCCCACCGACTCCAGCTGATCATCCAGCCACCCTGGCCCTCGCTTCTCCCTCCTGGCCCTCCGACCCCGCTCCTCTGTACCCTAACCTAACGGTTTGTCACATAAGTGAGCATTCATTTCCAGTAACTACCTCGCTTCCCCCTGCTCCATTGGTGGGGCTCAGAGTTGAGTTAACAGCGTTCAGTGAGACCCGCAGAGCTCAGTGCCGCGCCCTCCTTGCGCTGCTCAGACCCACTCGGCGGATGTCACTCCTTGCCGCCCACTGACTGCGTTTACTCTGACACCGTCACCCCTATCCGTCCACTGGTTAACCTCATTCCCAACCCAGCAGCTTGGAGTGTCGCTCAGGAGCTCTCTCCCTGGCCGCCTCCCGCTGCCAGCGTCAGTGGCGTCCACAGCTGGGGTCTTCGGAAGGTGCTCCCGGAACGGGGTCACTGCATCTCCACGGTGATCCACGCCTCCAACCCTGTCGCCAGTTCACATCCTCGCTCCAAGCCACTGTCCCCCTCGGCCCCAGGCCCAAGAGAGACGCTGGGCTCAGCTGCACCTGAGTGGGGACAGGGTTGGCCAGCGGCCTCAGTCCCCAGAGTCAGTGTGAAGACACGGAACGGTGGGGAGGGTTGTAGAGGGGTGACTGATTGGCTGGAAAACATCCTGGTTCACAGGTTCCCATGTTTAGTGACAGCAGCTCGGAGCAGCACCTGCGGCCGCCCTCCCTTGGACCGTCCGGTTGGGTTTAAAGCTCTCGCTGGTCTCCCTCACCGCCATGACTTTCAGTACTCTGTCACTGGGGCATAGTGTTCTCATCCCAAGCCTTGGGCCCACGGTGAGAGGTCCTCATAACACTAGGGTGGGAGCTCAGATAGTTCTGCGGCCCTGAAATATCTGCATCTGTATCAACAATCTGCTGAAGGAACTCGGCGGGTCAAGCAATGCTTGTGGGTGGGGAAGGAATTGTCAACTTTATGGATTGAAGCCCTGCTTTAGGTCTGAGTGGGAAACCCAGTCCTGGGGCAGGGTCTCGATTGAAACATCAACAGTTCCTTTCCTCCCACAGATGCTGCTTTAAAAAAAAAATTATTTAGAGATACCACTCGGTAACAGGAGCTCCCGGCCCAACGAGCCTGTGCTGCCCAATTACACCCACGTGACCGATTAATCAGCTAACCCGAAATCTGGGGTGGGGGGGGGGAACCAGAGCACCCGGAGGAAACCCACACAGTCCTGGGGAGAAAGCACAAGCTTCGTACTGACAGCAGCTGAATTGGTCCCAGTGCTGTAACAGCATCACACTGCCGTGGCACTGAGTTCCTCCAGCAGATTGTTGATCCCAGCGTCTTCGGTCTTTTGTGCCCCTACCCCCCCCCCCATGTTTATACCAGCCTTTTCACGTTTCAAACTGCTTCGTAACCAATAAAGCACCTTTGTCATATTGGCACCTTTGTGAAGTAGGGGCACTGTGACTGGTTTGTCCATAGCAGGTGAATCTGAATGAGAAGGTAATCTATTTTAGTGACCTCAGTTTAGGAGTAAATTTGACAAGTTCACCAGGGAGAATCACTGCTCATAGGAAATTTTCTACCTAAAAAAAGACAATGAGACCTTTGTCAACAGCACACCCTAAAGAAAGGAGTCTGCTGCCATTCATGTCCTGGATAATCACCGGGATTATCAAGTGAAATTAAGGGCTTACTGGAAGCCTGTCACAGTGAGGACATGGAACACACAGCCCAGCCTGCCCCTTCCAACTTGATTTTCCTGTATACAATCCTCTCTGGAGTTCTTAAAATCTTTCTTCAAAATCTGCCCACCATTTCCTGGATTCTGTTTTCCGGAGTGGGAATTTTCAATCCTTTGATTCGGAGCGAAACATTGTTCGGCAGCTGACGGCACCTTTGCCCTGTCAGAGGAGCCTCTCTCACACCTCGGCATCTGCCCCCCAGACCTGTGAGGCTTCGCTTCCCAGACTCAGTTTTCAGTGACTGATGCCCCAAGGCAACACCCCGGTCCCTGGCTCCTCGTGAACTCAGCCTGCACTCTCTGCAAGATAGACAAAGCCAAGCACGTACCTGGCTGGAAACGGTTAAAGTGCAGAACGCGGAGCCCTGGCATATGTGATGAAATTCACTGTCCATCGTTGTCCAACTGAAAGAACCCCCTGACTCAGTGACGTCGACTACAGCAAAGGCCAATCCAAGCCGGAGGTCTACTAACGGCTACCACTATTACTCTGTTCCAATACTCTCCCACTTCAAACGCCTCTGCTTCCAGTCTTCTGACTTACTCTCTTCTCCTCCCACAGATCTCCCCTATGCTCCTTACGGTCTCCTGGTATTGGTAGGGCAGAGAGCTCGGCTGAGCTGCCACCGTACCTATATGCTGTCACTGCCACAGTCTTACTGCTGTCACTTCCGTGTGTTGAGGTGCTCTCTGTTCAGTGTTCTGGAAATAGATGATAAATGTTGATTGCATCCTGGAGAATAACTACAAACACTCCCTCATTTACTCTCTTCCCCCATTCTACTCCCTCCCATTTCCAAAGCATTCCCATTCCCTTCCCCTCTCATTCCTGCTATTCTATTTCCCATTCCCCCTTCAATTCCCAAGCCTCTCCATCAGGACTCACTGCGGGCACTTTTCCCCTCCCGGTACCCTCCTGTAAAGTATCAGATGTTCCCTGCTGCCACCGCTCCCTTCCATTGCCTGTTTCTCTGCCCACGCCCTGTACCTCACCTCAGAGCCTGCCCCCACTGATCTTGGCTGCCACCAGCCCTCGCTTCACACCTCCACAGTGAGTGAGTCTGCCTCATGGCCACACTGAAGCCAGAGGCAGACGAACTGAGCAAAACGATACCCAGACAGCCCAGTCCTGCCATTGAACAGGGCAGCAGGGATCTCCAGGAAGAGTGCCCACTGGCAGGATTTAAGAACCACATCTGGCTCTGAGACTCCATTGCCTGACTTGGGTAAAGAAACGCAAGCTCCTATTCCTATCCCATGCATACTATGTCCTCACAATCCTCTCCCCTCCTGTCTCCCACATCTCTTTCTCCCATCATCACCTGTAATTTGGCCATGAGCCTCTCCGGCTGTGCCTTATTTCTCTAGGTCTGTGAATGCATCTATTGTAGCAGCCCACGGCCTTGTTCATGTGGAATATAGGGACTGTGTGTTGAAACAGTAGCCGAAGGTGTTGCTGAAACCACAAGGCAGGGCCACTCGGACACCAGAGCAACACCCCCACACCCCAAGCGACACAGACGTGACCGATCTAGAGGTGGAGGACCTACAAAAACACCAACACTGGGCTTATGTCCGACAATCAACCAGATGAATCTCGTACTTTCGCAAACTGCTCATCCACCACCACCACTCCCACACTTCGGCCTACCCCACACTCACTGCCAACGCTATCTGCAGGCAGCAGCAAGGGATTTGTCCTCCTTTCCTGTGACGCACATTCCGCAACATTCCAGATCTCAGGAATCCAAGAAGATCTCTCATCAGACACTGTTTGTCAGTGCTATGAGTCCTGTCAGAAATAAACTGTAGTTTCATAGTTTGAAAACGTTTAAGTTTTTTCTCTTATTTTGAACACAGAAGTTTAGCTCAGCAGTACACTACACGACGCCACTGTTGGTGGGGGTTTAGACAGTACACAGGGTGACGTAGACCGTAATTCCAGTGTTACTAATTTACAAAAGACCCTTGTCTAAACTCCTAAGCCATTTACCCTTTGATTCCCAATAAATTAACATCATTCCCAGTTAACCAAACCACTCTGTAACAATGCAATCCATGAATAAATGTTCCCTTTTAATTATTTTTATAATTTAAAAAATAGAGTAAAATAAATGTTCCCCCTGAATAATCCTGTCCTAAAAATCTCAAAGCCTAATTTTTCCTTCATGGAATAAAGCCAATCAGGAGAATATCCTTTCTTCCTGTGTCTTTTCCAAATCAATAGTTTGCCTAAAAACCTATTTTCTGAACTAAACATTTGTTTGGCAATCTTCCCAGAATAACATTCCAGAATAATAACTTACTTTCAAAACAGCTTTTCACTAAATGCCTCACCTCCAAAGCACAACTAACCCATTCCCAATCCTCTCCAAGTAAACCACACCCAAGACAATACTAACAAATAAACCGTTTACCCAAAAAAAACCATTCCCCAAAAAATCCATCCTTAGTATCTCTAAGCAACTCCCAAAACATACTTCCCATTAAACACACCATTTCTAAAACAAACACGAGGAAATCTCTGACTATCTTTCCTTTCAGTTAGTCCTGACGAAGGGTCTCGGCCCGAAACGTTGACAGTGCTTCTCCCTATAGATACTGCCTGGCCTGCTGTGTTCCACCAGCATTTTGTGTGTGTTGTTTGAATTTCTAAAACAACTTCTATTAAGCCACTCTCAAAACTTCCCTCTCTAAATTTACTCCTAAAACAACCATTGTACCCCTACTTAATATAATGTCTACAAATATCCCATTAGAACATCCAACAAAATAACACACTCCCAAAGTATCCCAGAATAACCCACTGGTAAAACTTCCCTAAGCATCTCATTCCCAAAACAAAGCCCACTAAACACTATCCCAAAACATTCCCCAATAAATACTCCACTCCCAAAATATTGCCTGCCAAATACTCCACTTTATAAACAACATGTAACTAAGCATCCCATTCCCAAAATACACTCCACTGAATGTCCCAACTAATTAATGTAAACTCAAAAATAATCCCCAAACAAATAATTCATTCCTATAAATCTCCTACTAAATAAAATCTCTCCCAAATCATTCTGCTAACAAAGTACCTCACTCTCAAGGTACGCCCCACAAAAAACTCTCCCAAAACAACCTCCACTAATTATGCCAACTTCACATTCCCCAAGTAAATGTCACACTCCCAATATATCCAACACCAAGTAACTCACACTGAAAACTGCCCCTGAATAATCCATGCCAGAACACCCTGTCACTAAACCCCTTCACTAGGGGGTTCCATCTATGGGGAGACCATCGTCCCATCTGGGGATTGCATTCAGCAGCAGGATGTTTGCATCTCAGCAGATGTTAGGGACCCTCAGCAAGTCAGCGAACATTTGTGGAGGAGACGAACAACGTGTGCCTGACATCTGCTGGAGGACCATTGACCTGAATGGATGAGACTGCAGTCTGCTCACTGGGAGCGTGCAGCTAATAGTGAGATTTTCTGTAGATAATTAAACAGGAAGAGAAGTTAACAGTGATCACTGGTCCTATAGTTAAAAGTAAAATTTATCATCAGAGTGCATACATGCCACCACATACAACCCTGAGATTCTTTTTCTGCAGGTATAGCACATCTATAGGACAGGGACTGCAAACAGTGCAAATGCAAATATAAATAAATAGCAATAAATACTGAGCTTGAAATAACAATATATCAGAGTCCATAAATGAGTGTAGTTACCCCTTTTGTTCAAGATAGTTGAGGGTAGTAACTGTTCTTGTACCTGGTGGAGCGAGTCCTGTGGCTCTTGAACCTTCTACCTGATGGCAGCAGTGAGAAACGAGCACGGCCTGGGTGGTGAGGATCTTTGATGATGGAAGCTGCTTTTCCATGGCAATGTGTCATGTAGCTGTGCTCAATGGTTGGGAGGGCTTTACCTGTGGTGTACTGGGCTGAATCCACTATCTTTTGTAGGATTTTTCCGCTCAAAGGCATTGTTGTTCCCATACCTGGCCGTAATGTAGCCAGTTAGCACACTTCCTGCCACACATCTGTAGAAGTTTGCCAAGGTGTTTGATGACATGCTGAAGTAACGGTGCTGTTGTGCTTTCTTCCCTATAATAATATTTATAATGATGGGTCCGAGACAGGTCCTCTGAGGTGGTGACATCCAGGAATTTAAAGTTACTGACCCTTTCCACCAATGATGACTGGCTCATGGACCTTGGTTTCCCTCTCCTGAGGGGTTTCACTATAGAGAATCAGAATCGAGTTCAATATCATCCGCAAGCGTTGTGAAATTTGTTAACTTAATGGCTGTAGTACTATGAAATACATGATAAATAAACTGAATTACCTAAGTATAGAAGAGCCAAGATGGCCTGTTTCCATGCTATAATTGTTATATAGTTATATACAGTGCTGATAAAAGGTATTCTTCCCCCCCCACCCCAGAAGTTTTCATGTTTTATTGTTTTCCAACATTGAATCACAGTGGATTTAATTTGGCTTTTTTGACACTGATCAACAGAAAAAGACTGTTTTGTGTCAAAGTGAAAACAAATCTCTACAAAGTGATCCAAATTAATTACAAATATAAAACACAAAATTATTGTTTGCGTAAGTATTCGTCATCGTCCCCCTTTAATATGACACACCAAATCATTACTGTTGCAGTCAATTGGTTTTAGAAGTCACATTATTAGTTAGGATGTCGCAGCTATATATAAACCTGTGTGCATTCAAGGTGTGTCAATTGATTGTAGTAAAAATACATCTGTATCTGGAAGGTCCATCTGCTGGTGAGTCAGTCTCCTGACAAAAACACCTTGAAAACAAAAGAACACTCCAAGCAACTCTGAGAAAAGGTTATTGAAAAGCACAAGTCAAGAAATGAATACAAGAAAATTTCCAAGTCACTGAATATCCCTTGGAGTACAGTTAAGTCAATCATCAAGAAATGGAAAGAATATGGCACAGCTGTATGCCTAGAGCAGGACATCCTCAAAAACTGCGTGACCATGCAAGAAGGGGACTAGTGAGGGAGGCCACCAAGAGACCTATGTCAACTCTGGAAGAGTTGCAACCTTCAGTGGCTGAGATGGGAGAGACTCCGCATACAACTGTTGCCTGGGTGCTTCACCAGTCGCAGCTTTATAGGAGAGTGGCAAAGAGAAAGCCACTGTTGAAAGGAAATCTCACATGAAACCTCAGCTAGAGTTTGCCAGAAGGCATGTGGGGGACTCTGAAGTCAGCTGGACGAATTTCTATGGTCTGCTGAAACCAAAATTGAGCTTTTTGGCCATCAGACTAATTGCTATGCTTGGCATCAGCCTAACACTGCACATCATCAAAAACACACCATCCCTATCGCGAAGCATGGTGGTGGCTGCATCGTGCTGTGGGGATGCTTCACAACAGCAGGTCCTGGAAGGCTTGTGAAGATAGAGGATACAATGAATGCAGTAAAATACAGGGAAATCCTGGAGGAAAACCTGATATAGTCTGCAAGAGAACTGTAGCTTTGGAGAATATTTGTTTTCCAGTAAGACAATGACCCCAAGTATAAAGCCAAAGCTACACAAAAATGATTTAAAAACCAAAAAGTTAATATCCTGGATGCAGACCTCAATCCAATTGAGAATCTGTGGCTGGACCTGGAAAAGGCTGTTCACTCACAATCCCCATGCAATCTGATATAGCTTGAGCAGTTTTGTAAAGAAGACTGGGGGAAATTGCAAAGTCTGAATTGAAGGGGGTGAATACTTATGCAATCAATTATTTTGTATTTCATATTTGTAATTAATATAGATCACTTTGTGGAGATCTGTTTTCACTTTGACACGGAAGAGTCATTTTCTGTTGATCAGTGTCAAAAAAGCCAAGTTAAATCCACTGTGATTCAATGTTGGAAAACAACAAAACATAAAAACTTCCGGGAAGGGGGGTGAATACCTTTTATAGGTACAGTATATGTCTTCAATAGTTAAGTTACAATAAGTAGAACAAAATAAACCAATAAAAAAGTAGTGAGGTAGTGTTTATGGATTCAATGTCCATTTAGAGATTGGGTGACAGAAGGGAAGCTGTTCCTGTATCACTGAGTGTGTGCCTTCAGACTTCAGTATCTCCTTCCAGACGATGACAATAGAAGAGGACATGTCCTGGGTAGTGAGGGTCCTTAATAATGGACACTGCCTTCCTAAGACACTGCTTCTTCGAGATGTCTTGGATACTACGGGGGCTAGTACCCATGATGGAGCTGACTAATTTTACAAGGTTCTGTAACTTATTTTGATCTTGTACAGTAGACCCCACTGCCCAATCAGACAGTGATATAGCCAATCAGAATACTCTTCACTGTACATCTGTAGAAGTTTTCAAGTGTTTTAGTTGACAAACCAAATCTCCTCAAACTCCAAACGAAATATAGCCACTGTTTTGCCTTCTTTGTAGCTGCATCAATATGTTTTGTCCAGGTCATGTCCTGAGAGATCTTGACATCCAGGAACTTGAAATTGCTCACCCTCTCCACTTCTGATCCCTCTATGAGAATTTGTTTGCGTTCCCTTGTCTTACCCTTGCTGAAGTCCACAATCATCTCTTCTGTCTTGCTGACACAGAGTGCAAGGTTGTTGCTGTGACACCACACAACTATATGTTGCTCCTGTACACACTTTCGTCACCATCTGAAATTCTGCCACATCCCAGCAAATATTCTAAATCAAGTATTGGGAGAAAGTTAAATTATAATCAGCAGGGAAGTGGTACAGGTCACATTGCTGGAATTGCAGCTGACAGGATTCCAGATCCTTAATGTTTTCATTTTAGGGTATTGAAAGGAGTGGCCAATGAGATGGTTGTTTCCACAGTTTTCAAACATCGCCAGACTCAGAGGGCCCCATTGGATTTAAAAATAAAATATGCAATTGCCTTACTCAAAGGGGAATCAGAAATTGATTTATTGTCACTGTTACACTGTAAATCATCTAATTTGTTTAGTGGCAGCAATTCCATGCAGCAAAACAAATCACTAGGTTACAATAAGAATAAATAAATAAATAGCACAAAAGACGAATAGTGCAATAGTTCAGACGTCTGATGGCAGAGGAGAAGAAGCTGTTCTAAATCTGTCAGGACTTCAGGCACCTGTAGCTCCTCCTTGATGGTAGAAATAAGAAGAGGGTATGCTCCCAGTGTTGAGGGTCCTTAATAATGGATGCTACCCTCTTGAGGCTCTGCTTGTGCTCATTGTGGAACTGGTTAAGTCTACAACCTTCTGAAGGCTCTTGTGATCCTGTGTATTGGTGCCTCCATACACTGCACCCAGTCAGAATGCTCCCCACTGTACATCTGTGAAAACTCGCAACCGTTTCTTAGTGAAGAACAGCCACGGGGGTGCCTTCATTGTGACTGCACCAGGAACTTGAGGCTGCTCACTCTTTCCACTGCTGAGCCCTCAGTGAGGATTCCCAACTTTCCCCTTCCTGTAGTCCACAATCAATTCCTTGCTCTTGCTGGCATTGGATGCAAGGTCAGTTTTGCAACTCCATTCAACCAGCCACTCCTGTGCGCCTCCTTGTCACTAGATGAGAACTATCAATAGTGGTGTCATCAATAAATTTATACGTGCTGTTTGAGCTGTGCTTAGCCCCTCAGTCATGAGTGTGGAAACAGTAGACATGAGTTAAGCACACATCCTTGTGGTGCGCCTGTGTTGGTTGTCAGTGAGGAGGATATCACCAACTTGTACTGACTGTGGTCTCCCAATGAGGAAATCAAGAATTACACTGGACAGCAAATTTGTTCAAAAGTGTTGCTTCCTCAGAAATATTTTATGTTTAGGATAGACCTCTAGAATCTGAACACAAATATAATTTCAGACTACTTGTATCATGTAGGAATTTGAAGAAACAAGAATCTAACTTTTATTGAACATAAAAGTTGTTAATTGCATAACAGCGCTGATGCTTTGCAATAGTTCAACTAAGCTAAAAATGTTTTATTAATGATTTTCGTTTGTACTCAGTGTCTGAGGCTTCTCACTTAAGTGTCCAACAATACTCAGCCAGTATTGTTGGCCCTGATACCATTTCTCCATGACCACAATGTTCAGATGAAACCTTTCACCCTGCTCTTTACTGACAGTGCCAAGATTTGGAAGGAAGAAGTCTAAATGCAGAATGCAGAAAATGAATCTTTAGTGACATGTTGCACTTCATTGTTTCTTTGAAGCATGTTATTAACCAGCTGCATGTAGTTTGGTGCTCTGTAGTTCCCAAGAAAAATTTTCAACAACCTCGAATGGCTTCCATGCGGGTTTCTATGGTCCCACTAGAGGTTCTTTGAACTGCTTGTTATTGATGACCTGTTTAATTTATGGACCAACAAAAATGCCTTGCTTAATCTGCCATCTGGGAAACATCTGTCTCAAGTATTGAAATCCTTCACAGAAATTTTTGTTCCTGATGACAAGAGTTTCCATCCTTACAGACTTGAACCCAGTAATTTTGCGTTTTGCCTTCAACAAACCCAAGTTTATGACCAGGTCATTTAACTCAGAGTGAGTTATCAGATGAGGCTCACCCAGCATAAAGGGTTAAAAATCTGTAGTTGTATCAGTGTTGTTTTCCATTCCTGGCTCGTGCATCATGGCATCTTCGTCTGCCTCCTCTGCGCTCCATGTCACCGGGGGCTATTGTCACGTGGCGCAGGTCTCACGGCTGAAGGGAGATTAGGATAGTCATTGATTTCTTGTCTTTAGCAGAGAAACCAGACACACTGGTCAGACAGATGTAGCAATCTGTCACGTGATCTTTCTGGTCTTGCCATATCATCGGGTCAGCGAACAGCATTGACTTCTGAGTACCTCTGAGCCACAGTGCAAGTTGCGCTACAAATCTGAGGAGCCCAGGCTTTGTCTTGGTCACCAACTTTACACCCAAAGTGGAGCTCACGGGCTTTCTTAGTAAGAGCAGTCGTGCTCCATCTTTGAGATTTAAGCGTATATTCACCACAAATACAACAGAAAGTACTATGGCTGTTTCAACACTGGCGAAACATTGTGCTACCACAAATACTCCTGAATATACAATTACTTTACTATGTGTGTAGCGCATGCACATCAACTGGTACACATGCAATTGCAAGGCAGAGAACGGTGTGTCCATGATGCTTTTGTAGCTTTTCTAAAACCTGCCCTGCCATGCAGCATCTGCCCTGCCTCAGCATGTGCAGGGAGGCCTGGACGGTTAGAAAACTTTCCAGCTTACATTGTGGGCAATGTTTTAATTGACTTGAATTATGAATTGAAGTAACAAATATAGGCACACGATGGGGAAACTTCACGATTAGTAGCCCAAGATCCATAAGATACACCCAGAAGTATTCAGGAGGTAAAATCGTTGTTGTTCAGTTATTGTTATACGTACAGATACAGTGAAAAGTTTGTCTTCCATACTGTTCATACAGATCAATTCATTACAACAGTGCATTGAATTATTGCAAGGGAAAACAATAACAAAGTACAGAATTAGGTGTTATAGTGCATAGAAAGTGCAGTTCAGGTAGACAGTAAGGTGTAAGGTCATAATGAGATAGATTGGGAGGCAAAGAGTCCATCTTATTGTACTGGGAAACCATTCAATAATCTTACAACAGCAGGACAGAAGCTGCCCTTGATCTTGGAGCTACCTGCTTTCAGGCTTTTGTATTTTTTGCCCAATGGGAGGGGCGGGAGAAGAAAGAATGTCTGGGGTGGGTGGGGGGTCTTTGATTATGCTGGCTGCTTTACCAAGGTAGTGAGACGTGTGCACAGAGTATATAGAAGGGGGGTGGTTTCTATTATGTACTGATCTGGTCCACTGCAGTGTCTTGCAGCCACAGGGGAGAGCAGTTGCCATACCAAGTCACAAAGCATCGATAAAAAACTGTGAGGGTCAAAGCAGACATGCCAATTTTTTTTAGCCCCTAAGTAGAGGCATTGGTGACCTGCCTTGACCATGGCGTCAACATGGTTACACCAGCACAGACGATTGGTAGGACATGAAAAGCACTGTTGATGTAGACAGGAGCATGTGCACCATCCCCCTTTCTGAAGTCAATGACCAGCTTTTTTGTTTTGATGACATTGTGGGAAAGCTGGTTGCCATGACACTGTGTCACTAGGCTTTCTATCTCCCTTCTGTAATACAGCCACAACGTTAGCATCACCCATGAAGTTGTAGATGGCGTTGGAACAAAAGGCCATGCATTTGTGAAAGTACAGGCAATGGAGTAGGGGGCCGAGGATGCAGCCTTGTGGGGCATCAGTGTTGATAATAATCGTGGCAGAGATGTTGCTACCACTCCATGGTCTGTTGGTCAGGAAGTCAAGGGTCCAGTTGTGAAGGAAGCTGTTAAGTCCCAGCTCTAAAAGTTTGGAGATGCGTTTGTTTGGAATTATAGTATTGGAGGCAGAGATGTAGTCAATAAACAATAGTCTAATGAAGCTGTCTCTGCTGCCCAGATGTTCCAGAGATGAATGTTCTGCCAGGGAGATGGCCGTGGACCTATTTCAGTGGTAAGTGAACTGGGTCAAGGATGACTGCGAAGCTGGAGTTAATGCCTCCATTAACTTTAGCACCTCATAGTGGTATCATGTCATTAAGGCGCAATGTTTATTTCAGGTAACAGGATGATAGTAGTCTCCTTAAAGCAGGTGGGAACCTCAGAATGAACCTGGCCTCTGCTGCCTTGCAGTTGTACCCACTCATGGGGAAGGCTTCAGGAATAAACCCTGAGGGAAAAGTCCAGAGCTGGGGTCCCTAAGGCAGTCCTACGTTGAGTTCAACGCTGACTGGCAACTCCTGCAGTGCTGCTGGTGCCAAACTCAACCGTCTCTGCTGTTCCTCTGCATTCATTAGATGCATGGAGAGCGGGAGCTTGCTACATGGGCTACATATCATACTGCTCTCCATATTGTACTGCCCAGCCTCGCGTATCTAGACAGCTAGGACGCAACATCTCTGGTCAACCCTGACAGACCAAGGCCTCGCTTACTCACTCATCTTTGATAGCTTTACAGAGGTCGTAGCCCCATTTCTTGTAAAGGTCAGGGTCATCTTATTTGAATGTTGCAGTCCTAGACCTCAGCAGGGAGTGCATCTCCCAGTTCCCCGTGGTTTCTGGTTTGGGAACTCTTGGATTGTCCTCGACTGATGAAGTCCACGACAGTGTGGCATATTCATCTAGGCTGGACACAGATTAATCTATTGACTCAAAATAGTCACGTAGAAGCTCAACTGCTTCCTCAGATTGGCACTGAATGACCTGCCGTACTGGATCCTCACTGTCCAACTTCTGTTTGTCAACAGGAAGAAAAAAATCACCGCCTGGTATTCCGATTTGCCAAAGCGTGGGCGGTGGATGGTTTAATAGGCGTCTTTAATGATTGTGTAGCAATGACTAAGGGTGTTTTGTTCCCTGGTGAGACAGGAATGTTCCGGTAACACACTCTTGAAGATGGCAATGACGGAGTCAGGGTTTCCCTTTTCAAGGCTACTGACTGAGGAATAGAGTCCATTAAGTGCAGACTTCACGCCCGTCTGGGTGGAAAGTATACTGCTGTCAGCACAACTGACGTGAACTCCCATGACAGATAACATGGGCAACACTTCTCCATTAGCTTCCAGGCTGGGTGAGCAGGAACTTGCCAGGACGTCACATCCAAGAACCATGAGGTGCTGATGTGGAAGCAGATGCAGATGAAGGTTTTGCACAGTCCTGTATTTGTCAATGTGGAGCGGAGAGCAAGTTGGTTAATCAGGCAGGAGTGAAGGGTGGTGGGAATGGCGAGGGTGAAGAGCCACAGGAGGGATGTGGGCCAAGTGGCAGAGAAGGAGTGCCAGGGGCAGAGGGTGGCACAGCTGAGATGCCAGGCAATATAATTTCATTCCAAACAATTAGTTTATTGATCATTACATTATGTCTCTTTGGTGCTTCCCGCTCCCTCCCTCTCACTTCCCCTTTTCCCAGCTCTTTCTCTGCCCCCTTCGCACTCTCAGTCAACAATAAAGACCATATCAGAATCAGGTTTATCAACACTTGCATGTTAGGAAACGTGATTTTATTTTGTGGCAGCAGTACAGTGCAATATAGAAAATTACTACAGTGTTGTGCAAAAGCCTTGGGTTCCCAGGCTGTGTATGTGCCTAAGACATTTACACAGTACCGTAGATATGGTTGCCTTTTATCAGACTCACCATCCCCTGGCTGAAGAAATTCCTCCTCAACTCCGCTCTTGAGGGAGGTCCCTTTATTCCGAGGCTGTGTCCTTTCTTCTCTCTGCCCAGTAACTTCCTCCAGTGACATATTTGTTTGTGACTCTGGTTATAGAACCACAAAAGAGAAATGGCACAGGTACAGATGCCAGACCAACAATCAAGCTTTTCATAATAATCCTTCCTGTTGTGTAATTAATATTTCAATCATATTTCAGTCACCTTGTATGTGTATATATTGTTCAATTAAGCATCCTTGTGCATGTAAATAATTGATTACATATTAAATGTATAAATTTAGGGGTAACATGAGGGGGAACTTCTTTACTCAGAGAGTGGTAGCTGTGTGGAACGAGCTTCCAGTAGAAATGGTAAAGGCAGGTTCGATATTGTCATTAAAAAAAAATTGGATAGGCATATAGACAGGAAAGGAATGGAGGGTTATGGGCGGTGTGCGGGTCAGTGGGACTAGGTGAGAGTAAGCGTTCGGCACAGACTAGAAGGGCTGAGATGGCCTGTTTCCATGCTGCAATTGTTATATGGTTATATATGTATATAACATTATATGTATACATAAAAAAAAGCAGTGGAGGCTACCTCAGCAATTATATTTAAGACAAATTTGGACAGATTTTTGCTTAGTAGGGGAATTAAGGGTTATGGCAGGTAGGTGGAGATGAGTCCATGGCCAGATCAGCCAAGATCTTATTGAATGGCGCAGCAGGCTCAACGGGCCGGATGGCTGACCCCTGCTCCTGTTTCTTATGCACGTGAATTGCATACGTTATCACATTACCATATAATACATACGTGCTTTGTTTAAAGTAAATGGTTACACATGTATTTTGGACTCTCGAGTCTTCCTTGGAATTAATTTAATGTTTTCAAGTTACAAAACATAACATTAATGGTGAGGCATTTGTAAACAAACCGGAGACGGCTTTCAACCTGCTGAAGCTCGGCAAGAGGTACGAGCTGAAAAGAAAGCACAGCAAGAGCAATGGCAAGAAACAGCTAGCACGTGCACAGATGGGGTGTGTTTAAAAAATGAACAAAACAGTATTCTTCGGAAGGGAAGACGTGATCGGGTTTTTTTAAAGGAAACTCAGAAAACGGAAGAATTCCGGGTTCATAAAGAGTGTGTATCAGGTGATAATAATCATTTTTTAAGAAAAGCAGAAATAGTTGGCTACATGAGATTGACGAGTTTCATTACACAACAGGCAAGTGGCTCATGTATACTCAGCTATTGGAACAGTATAGGAAGCAGAGGAAATAGCCAATGAAAAGTGAGTGCCAATTTTGCTCAGTACTTTGGGTTTAAAGGCATAAAGTTTGTTTTACAGTTTGACTGCCCTAGCCAAACAACAGAAATGAGCTTTGCTGATATTGTCAAAGTGATGCAGGAACACTTAGAACCAAAACTATTGCTGATTGCAGAACACTTTAGGTTTCATAAGTGGAATCAAAAGGAAGTGGAGTCCATTTCAGCATACATGGCTGAAATGAAGAGATTGTCAGTTCAGTAGTGAGCTTAATGATACACTTAGAGATTGTTTGCTTTGTGGGATCTTACAAGAAAGTATTCAAAACCCATTTCCTAACTGAGGCACAGCTTACACTTAAAAGAGCAGTGGAAACTGCTGAGATGCAATTGAGTTGTAGTCAGGAATGAAAGTGAGTGTGAACAAAACTGCATCGTCTAAACAGAAACTGGCCTGGTGATCAAATCATGTTACCGTTGTAGCAGAGGCTCACATGCACCAAACAAAGCAGATTTGAAGTGAAACTTGAAGAAAGTGCAACAAAGCAGGACCCAGACAAAGGGTATGTTGGGCAGACAAAAATGAGAAGAGAATGAGAAAATGCTGAAGAGTCAAGTTGCAGTTTCAAGAAAGTGCTGTTGAAAAATCTGATCATGATGAAAGTGACACAGGACTGTGTAGCCTTGAAATTTACAGTGTGAAAATTAACAATATACAGTACAAGCAACACCAGAAGTGAATGGCAAATTAACTAAAATGGAATTAAACACTGGTTCAGCTGTTTCAGACATTGCCAAAATGAGTTTGATGGCATTTCAAAGATATCAAGCTGAAGCCTGCAGATATCCATCTAAGAATTTATACTGGAGAAAAGATAACTCCCGTGGGAATGACATTAGTGACAGCAAAATACAACAACCAACAAGCCCCATTGAACTTGTATACGGTAAAAACAGAAGGATCAGCATTGTGGGGTTGTGTTGTACATTTCATATTTCAATAACATTTGGGTAAATCATATTCATATACACACACACGCGCGCATCATTTTATAAAGCATCTGATTTGATTTAAATAATTCATTATGGGTTGTATGTAAAATACACTAATTACATATGTGCACACCTCAAAGTAAATTTGAAGTGGGAGCCTCCAACCTGATGGCGTGAACATTGATTTCGCTAACTTCCGTTAATGCCCCTCCTCCCCTTCTTACCCCACCCCTATTTATTTATCTGTCTATCTCTCTCTCTCCCCATTTTCTCTCTCTGCCCCACTCACAATCACTCCTTGCCTGTTCTCCATCTCTCTCTGGTGCCTCCCTCCCCCTTTCTTTCTCCCTTGGCCTTCCGTCCCATGATCCTTCCCCTTCTCCAGCTCTGTATCCCTTTTGACAACCAACTTTCCAGCTCTTAGCTTCATCCCTCCCCCGTCTTCTCCTGTCATTTCAGATTTCCCCCTCCCCCTCCCCCTTTCAAATCTCTTACTATCTCTTCTTTCAGTTAGTCCAGATGAAGGGTCTCAGCCCGAAACGTCGACAGTGCTTCTCCCTATAGATACTGCCTGGCCTGCTGTGTTCCACCAGCATTTTATGTGTGTTGCTTGAAGTGACACCTGTACTTTGGACTCCTGTGTCTTCCTTTGAAGTAATTTAATGTTTTGAAGTTACTGTAACAGTCCCTAACCTATTTTATTCTGCCACATCCCTGGACCGTTGGCGGGCCTGCCCAACTGAATTGGCTGAGTGTAACTAGGACCTCAGCACCTGGCATGTCCGTCTGTAGGCAGACACCTGTTGGTTTGCTTGTCTAACCAATGAACATTCAGGATTTTGTGAAGGTGTAGTTGTATGTCAGTCCGGTCTCAGAAACAGGGTGAAAGGCAGGAATCACTGCTGCCCATGAGCTTTGTGCCAAGTCTGATGTTTTGATTTTCAAACATCTTTTTCCCACATTTGACCAAAGTCTTCTTGGTGACTGACAGGTGCAGGGAACTTCACCATCAGTGTCTGCCTTCACTAAGAGCTGGCCTGCACAGGTACAAGAAAGTGTCCATGTTTTCCAGAGACCCATTAGTGAAGGAGGTTAGGGTGAGTTTGAAGGAGATTCGTGTCTTCTGGACATGAGTGTAAGGCCCGCCCTCTCATAGGCTTCAGTGAAGAAGATGATACTGGATTGTTCAGCCTCTAAACCAGGTCTCACAACCTTTTTTACGCCATGGACCAATACCATTCAGCAAGGGGTCTGTGGAACCCAGCTCTGAGCAGACTCATACCTGTTGCAGCTCAGAAACCAAGGCTCGGATGACCTCGGGTTCTGGAAGGCAGTCATGGTAGGTTGAACAGTTTCCCTTTAGTCCCAAGCCTACAGGAAATTTATCAGAAGTGAGGGGTAACACTGCAGCAAGAAAGATTAAGAAAAGTACTGGTGCATTAACATGGCCTCGTTTCACGCTGGTCTTCACTGAGACTGGCTCTGCCGTAGACCCATTGGTTAGTGCCATGCCCCATCTGTTGTTACCGAAAAAACACAAGATGTTGGTGAACTTCTGTGGGCAGCCCAATTTGAGGAGCAGACCTTGAACCTTTGACTCACTTACTCAAGGCATAAGTGAGGCCATTTCTGGAGCAGATAGAGTAGACTCCTCAAGTAGAGCTGTTGGCGCATTGGATACCGTTCAGAAAATGTTTACCGGATTATACCTGGATGGGTGGGTTATCTGTGTGAGGATAGTTCATACAGGCTAGGTAAAATTTGGGAGAGTGAGAGACGGGACGATTGGAACAAGGTTGTAACTGGAGAGGATAAACTCGAACAGGGTGTGACTGGTTATAAACGAGAGACCCACCCACTTAAAACAGAGATGCGGCAGTTTCACACTGAGGGTGTTGACCCTTTCCTCCCTGGGCGGTGAAAGTCTCTGAATATTTTACTCCAAGGTTAGATGGAGGCTTGATTAGCAAAAGGGTGCACTTACCGACCGGGAGGAGACAGGAAACTATAAAGTTGAGGTGATCTGAGCAAGTTCGAGGCGCAGAGTGGTGTCCCGCTCCGATTTCCGACCGGAACGGCAGGAGGGGACCGGGGGAGCAGCCGGGATCGTTACCGGGCGGACCGGAAGCAGCTGGACTGGCCGAGATGGTGAGGGGGAAGGGGGACGGGAGAGGGAGGTGGTGAGGACGGGGGCGCCGGGTTGCTGAGAGGGAGGACGGGCGCTCACAGCATTTCTTGTGTTCCAGGCCCTGAGCATCCGCACGGATCTCGGAGACATCAAGATGGAGCTGTTCTGTGAGCGGGCGCCCCACACCTGCGAGGTAGTGGCCATTCCCCATTCCCCATTCCCCCTCCCTCTCCCCTCTTTCTCCGACCCGCCCTTCACTCTTCGAATACCTCCTCCTTCCCTCTCCGATTCCCCCGCTACATCCCTCCATCCCCCATCTCTACTCCCTTTCCCGCGGCGGCTCGAACGCGGTAAATGTCGGTGTCGGAGCTCTATCGAAGTTCGTGGGGTGATGGGGGAGAGAAGGTGGTCAAAGGGAGCAACTTCGGATACGGCCGGTCTTTTTTCGCAACGCAGGCTCGATAAGTGACCTCAACTCAGCAACAGGGGCAAGTGGGCCTGCCATTTTTGGAGAGTGCTGGTGATGGAGTGGGAAGGCCACCAGGAGAGTTAAGGGGATTAAGCAGTCAGTGCGGGGTTTCCCTGTGGTCATTCTCCTCAGCAACAAGTACCCCTTTTGATACTGCTGGGGGGTGTGGAATTACCCATCAGGGTGCATATTTTAATGCTTGGGAGTATTATGGATAAAGGTGATAAATTTAGAGGATGAATCAGTACAACGAATCACTATGTTATGGCCAGTACAGAGACACGGTTGAGAGAGGGGCAGGAATGGGTGATTATATTTTTGAAAGGACAGAGAAGAGGTAAAAGAGGTGGTGGGTGGAGTTGCACTACTAATCAAGGACAATATCACAGCTGCACACAGGGGAGACATAACAGAGGGGTCAGACAGAATCTGAGTCTATTTGGGTAGAACTCAGGAATAGGAAGTGAGATTCACTGATGGGATTGTACTACAGACCCCCCCCCCCCCATAGCTGCCAGAACAGATATGTAAAGAGATTAAGGAAATGTAAAAATAATAGGATTGTTGTCATGAGAAATTTCAACTTCCCTATTTTCCCTATTATTAAATGGGACCTTCTTAGTGTAAGGGGTTTAGATCTGGGCAGAATTTGTAGTGTTTATTTATCAATATGTAGACCATCCAACAAGGGGGAGGTGGTGTTGAGTAATGAGTCTGGCCAAGTGACTGACCTTTCAGAGGGTGATTTGTTAGGGAGCAGTGACCACAACTCCTTAACTTTCAGGATAGCTACAGATAAGGAGAGAGTTTTAAATTGGAGTAGGGCAAATTACAAAGGCATTAGGCAGGAACTAAGAAGAGTTTATCGGGAACACCTTTTTTTCTGGCAAATCCACATCAGACATATGGAGAGTGTTTAAAGTACAGCAAAGCTATCTTCCTGTTAGAAGGACCGAACAGGACAGGGATGGAAAGATAAGAGAACCTTGGGTGTCCAGGGAGATGATGAATTTTGCCAAGAAGTAAAAGGAAAAGTATGTAAAGCGTCAGAAGTTAGGATCAAACAAAGCAAAGGAGGATTATAAATAAGCCAGAAAAGAACTCAAGGGAATTAGAATGCCAGGAGGGGCCATGAAAAGTCCTTGACAAGCAGGATTAAGTTGAATCCCAAGGCATTCTGTAGGTACATCAAGAGCAGGAGGATAAATAGGAAGAGGGTGGAACATTTGCTTGGAAGTGGAGAATGTGAGTGAGGTCCTTAATGAGTACCTTGTTTCAGTATTTATCAAGGAAAAGGACTTGGAGGGCCAGGCAGTAAGTGCTGAGTGTATAAATACATTAGGGTGCTTAGAGGATAAGAAGGAGGATGTGTTGGGTCTCCTAATGAGTATTAAGGTGGATAAATCCCCAGAGCCTGATGAAATTTACTCTGGATTATTGAGGGAGGCTAAAGAGGTTGCTGGGGCCTTGACCACTATCTTCGTGTCCCCTCTAGGCACAGGTGAGGTCCTGGAGGGCTGGCGAGTGGCTAATGTCCTACCTCTGTTTAAGAAGGTAAAATCCTGGGAGCTTTTGACTGGTGAGTTTCATGTCAGATTAGGGAAGCTGATAAAGAAAACTCTTAGGGATTTGTGAGCATTTTGAAGCTCCTGGCTTAAGCAGGGAGAGCCTGTGTAGCTTTGTCAGAGGGTAGTGGTCGAAGGGACTTACTCAAGCTGAAGGTTTGTAATTAATGGTGTTCCACAGGTAGCTGCTCTTTGTGATGTATATAAATGACCTGGATGAAAATGCAGATGGGTGGATTAGTAAGTTTGCGGATGATACCAAGAGTGGTGGAGTTATGGATAGTGTAGAAGACTGGCAGAGAATACAGTGCAATGCAAATCAGCTGCAGATATGGGCAGAAAAATGACAGATGGAGTTTAACCCAGATAAATGTGAGGTGTTGCACCTTGATAGGGCAAATGTGAGGAGGCCCTTAACAGTGTTGCTGAGCAGAGAGATCTTGGAGTCCAAGTTCATAGCTCAATGAAAGTGGCTTAACGGGTCGATAAGGTGGTTAAGAAGATTTATGAATGTTTGCTTTTATTAGTCGAGACATTGAGTTCAAAAGCCAAGAGGTTATGTTGCGACTTTATGAAACTCTGGTTAGGCCACATCTGGAGTATTGCATACAGTTCTGGTCACCCCACTATAGGAAGGGTATTGAGGCTGAAGAGGGTTCATTCGGATGCTGCCTGGTTTAGAGGGCATGTGCTGTCAACGGAGGCTGGATAAACTTGGGTTGCTTTCTCTGGAGTGGCAGAGCCTGAGAGGAGATCTGATAGAAGCTTATAAGGTTATGAGAGGCACAGAGAGAGTGGACAAGGAGTATCTGTTTCCCAGTGGGCATGTAGGTGAGGGGGGTAAGTTCAAGGGGGGTGTAAGGTGTAAGTTTTTTACTGAGAGAGAGGGGGATGCCTGGGTTGCACTGCCTGGTATGGTGCTGGAGGCAAATACATTAGAGGCTTTTAAGATTTTAAGAGACGTTTAGATAGGCACATGGATGTCAGGATGATGGAGAGATATGGACATGGTGTAGAAAGGAGGCATTAGTTTTTCTGGGGGGGGGTGGGTTTGATCTACTGCTAAGCTGGTGCGGCACAACATTATGGACCAAAAGGCCTTTTCCTTTGTTGTACTGTTATATGCTCAACGTTTATTCCCTCTTCTAACCCCTCTCCCCAAATTCCCACTCTGCTTGGAGCAGAGATTATGGACACCAACAGAAGCTTTCAGCAATGGGGAATTTTGAGAGCAAATTGGACGAAGCTGTTCCTTCATGGGTTGATAAGCAGATAGGTGTAAAGTGCTTCAACAAATGCTTAGGACAAAGTTACCCCATGGGACTATGAAATGAGATTCTATAGGAAACCGAGTATAAGAGAGATGTTTTGTCACACAGGAAGAGAAGTGGTTATTGGGAAACAGCCGGCACAGGTACAGGGATTTATGGCCATGTCTGCCTCTAGATTATCATCAATCTCTAATGAGAATGCTTGTTATCAGATCTAGACCATGCATGAGTACCTCTTCAGCCCTGGTAGCGGCAATCAAAAACATTCCTCCCTGACTCCGTTCAGTTACTGTTATGTCTAAAGCTGATAACTTTTTAAGATAGTTTTAAGGGGTATGGTGCAAAGTCAGTTAATTGGGTTGGTCAGAACAGACATGGATCTAATCTAATTGAATGGTGGAGCTGATCTGACAGAGTTGAATGGTCTCAGTTCCTGATCTTATTGGACTGGGTCCTTTTTCCCGTAACTTCAGGTACAGTATCAATGTATATGGTCCGTTACCACACCGGTGGGCGATGGCCGTTACTCTGACAGTGATGTAGTGTATTTTATCCTGGACACATTGGTGGGGAGCATGGTGGCCCTTTGCAGCAACACTGATTGTTTTTTGTGTTTCTCTCTTTATAGAACTTCCTGGCCTTGTGTGCCAGTGATTACTACAATGGGTGCATTTTTCATCGCAATATCAAAGGCTTTATCGTGCAGACCGGAGACCCCACAGGTAATCTTCCCACAGCTCCTGCAACTTTTCATTTTGACAGTGTCCTCATTTCTTATTTCCTTCTTATTCTCTTCCACTTTAAGATGCTTGTTAAGGTGTATCACTTTGGCCTAAGCTTCTAGACACCGGTGCTTGTTTCTGCCTCTGGTTGGTGATCCTGTGCAATTCGTGGGGCTTTAACAAAGTAAAATAGATTGATTTGCATGTCTGTTGCTGATCTTTATAATTTCTGGTTGTACGATGGAATAAAGTACTTCTGAAGTAAGTTACTATAGTAAGGTACAACAGTACAGAAGTTATTGTATGATGATTCTACACTGTTAAAACTATCCTCTCTCTGGGATACAGATACCACAGGTGCAGACACCTTCAGCGCCCTACCCAAACAGCCATCTCCAGTGCTCTGTGTCATAAGAAATTTCACAAAGCCAAATGTTAATTTGACAGAGTTTACCAAATGCTTTTATTCTTTCAGAGAATGTGCAGTTACTGGCAAAGCCAACAGCACAGCTCTTGTTCTTCAAAGTTCAAAGTACACTTAGTGTCAAAGTATGTCTGCTGTATACAACCCTGAGATTTGTCTTTCCACAGATAGGCATGAAACAGAGAAGCACCATGGAACCTGTTCAAAGAAACCATCAAATGCTCAATGCAAAAAAAGAACAAATCACAAAAACGACAAAATGCGTGGCAAACACAGAATATAAAACTTTAAACCACAGAGTCATTGAAACAGTCCAGGATTGTTCAGTTTAGTTCAGGTCTATTTAGCGCTGTGTCGATTGCTGACTGCAGGCCACAGAGCCAGTTGGCCTGATCAAAAGCACCCAAAATAGCAATTAGAAAAAGGAGGAACCAGAAATACACAAACTACAGAGTCCAATCTACAAACCTTGCTCAAGACCCAAGACTCTGATGGCACTGAGTGAGAGGGGGAGAGAGACCAGTCAGGTGCAGGTAACTCCTTCTGGGAGCAGCAAGAAAGAGACTGGCTACGCGCAGACACCTTCCTCAAGCAGCAGCGAGCAAGAGGGGAGAGAGAGTCAAACGCAGGCAGGCGGCGCTGAACATTTGCTCACCTTTGTTTTCATCTGCTCTCATGTTGGTGGGTCTGAATTCTCATGGAGAACAGAAAGGGTATGTGCAGCAGCCTTCCTTCCTGACAGCTTTGAAGTTTTTGCAGCTGAGCTGCAGTTTAATCCAAAAATTATTTAATTACAGAAAAACACAAGGAGAATAAAAATTAGATTAATGTAGGCTTTGTGCAACTGACTGGTACATGCAGACTTGATACAGACCTGTATTTTATGACTCTGTAAGCTACCACCACACGCAAAAGGGAGATGTCTGGGATACCCTGATCGGAGAGTAAAGGGAGTGCCCCACTTAGGCTTAAGTTTCCTGACTGCCCAGGTGGAGTTACAGCACTGAATCCTGCAGATTGAATCTTACTAGTCCAGAAACACCACAACACCATTCTGTACTCCCACGGTATTGTTCTGGAATGTCACCCTGAATTCTGAACTGGGGTTCTGAATTTAAAAAGAATGTCTGTTTCCCTTGAGCCACGTTGGTTGCTTAACCTTGAAAATCAGGGATTTGGACACCAATTTTTTTTTCCTGTCGCTACAGCCTCTCTTGTATTTCTCCTGATCTGGAAGAGATTGTTTTTGATGGAACTCAGCAGGTCTTTGTGTGACAATAACATCAACCCAACCCCCTCCCCCTCACACAAAAACCTTGCAGATCGCCCACCTGGAAAAACACTGTTTACTGGTGACATGAAAATTGGTGATGGTGTGGATAGTGAGGAATTTTCTAAGGCTGTAGTTGGATATGGATGAGTTGGGAAGTTGGGCTGGGTATTGGCAGACGGAATTTGATTCAACAGTTGTGAGGTGATGTAATTTGGTAAGTTAATTATGAGCAGGTCATACTGTCAATGATAACTAATGCTGGTGATGGAGCACCCTGGGGCTTCAGTTCTTTGAAAGTGGCCACGCAGACAGATAGGGTGGTGAAGAAGATGTATGGCATGCTTGCCTTCAGAAGCTGAGGCATAGAATCGAAGTGTTGGGGCATTATGTTGCAATGTTATGGAACACTGGTTAGACTCAATGTGTGAGCAGCACTGGTTACAGTAGTGTAGGAAGGATAGGGTGTGGTGGAGAGGGTGCAGAGGAAATTTGCCAAGGTGTTGCCTAGATTGGAGGACTTTATGGAGAGAGATTGGATAGGTTGGGCTTATTTTCTCTGAAATGGAGGAGTCTGATGAGTATATATAATTGTAAGAGGCATAGGTAGGGTAGATGGTGAAAATCTTTCTCCCATGGTTTGGGTATTAAAAACGAGGGAATAGATTGGAGGTGAGAGGAAAGAATTTTAAAGGGAACCTGAGGGCAAGTTTTTTGGCTTAATGTGGAATGTGCTGTCGGAAGTGATGGAGTGAGATACAATTAATGTGTAGTGGGGCATTCAGTCAGACTCTTGAGTTGTGGGCAGATGGGTTTGGTGTGGAAGGACAGAAGGTTGGATAGGTGTGGTGGGCTGCAGGGCCCATTTCTATACTGTATAACTTTGACTCTATAACCCAAATCCCTGCATCCAGATGTGTTCTGTTGTCTCCTTCCATTTGAACAGCATTCTGATTTTCTTTTTCCAAAGCAGATCACCTCATTTTTTGCATGTTCTGTACCATCTGCCAAATCTTTGTCCACTCAACCTCACCCATCTTACTTTCAAACTGATCACCGTAACATCAGTAAGTGTGACTACACTGTACTCGGTCCCTTTATCTGACTAGTTCACATAGATTGTAAATGGTGAAGGCCCCAGAGCTGATGTCCACAAGTAGTTAGTGTTTGCCAATTGGACAATGACCTGTTTTTATGATTCTGTTTTCTGTCAGCGGGCCAATCCTCCATTGACAGGAGAGCAAAGAACAAAGGGAAAGTATGGCGTCCGGAGGAGACCAAAATAAAAACATACTTCGAGAATCCTGTCAGAGAGAGAGAGGAAAGAGGTTTTGCCAGTGTGATTAGGAGTTACACATACAGCAATTTAGGTGCTACATTTTGGTAGACTAATCAAAATAGGACATACATGGTAAATGGTAGGGCATTGAGGAATGCAGTAGAACAGAGTGATCTATGAATAATGGTGCATAGTTCCCTGAAGGTGGAATCTCATGTGGATAGGGTGGTGAAGAAAGCTTTTGGTATGCTGGCCTTTATAAATCAGAGCATTGAGTATAGGAGTTGGGATGTAATGTTAAAATTGTACAAGGCATTGGTGAGGCCAAATTTGGAGAATTGTGTACAGTTCTGGTCACCGAATTATAGGAAAGATGTCAACAAAATAGAGAGAGTACAGGGGAGATTTACTAGAATGTTAACTGGGTTTCAGCACCTAAGTTACAGAGAAAGGTTGAACAAGTTAGGACTTTATTCTTTGGAGCGTAGAAAGTTGAGGGGGGACTTGATAGAGGTATTTAAAATTATGAGAGGGATAGAGTTGACATGGATAGGCTTTTTCCATTGAGAGTAGGGTATATTCAAACAAGAGGACATGAGAGAAGGGGCAAAAGTTTAGGGGTAACACGAGGGGGAACTACTTTAGTCAGAGAGTGGTAGCTGTGTGGAATGAGCTTCCAGTAGAAGTGGTAGAGGTAGGTTCGATTTTGTCATTTAAAAAAAAGTTGGATAGGTATATGGACAGGAAAGGAATGGAAGGTTATGGGCTGAGTGCGGGTCAGTGGGTCTAGGTGAGAGTAAGTGTTCAGCATGGACTAGAAGGGTCAAGATGGCCTGTTTCCGTGCTGTAATTGTTATGTGGTTATAATTTAGCATGAAAATAGACCCTTCGACCCAACCTGTCCTTGCTAACCAAGCCAGTACATTTGTTTGCATCTTACCCATATCCCTCTAAACCCCTCCTATCCATGTACTTGTATAAATGTCTTCTAAGTATTGTCACTTTTATGGTAGCTCACCTGTACACACATCACCCTCTGCGTGAAGAAGTTGCCCCTCAGCTCCCTTTCAATCATCATTTAATAATGCCCTTCCTACAACAAGGTGACCAAAACTGTATATAGTACTCCGAATGTGGTCCAACAATGTCTTGTTGGGCCAAAGGGCCGCCTCTTATAGCAAAATCGAGGTGGCGGGGTCCTGGTCCCCAGTGTGTAACAAAGTGGCAGACCCAATGTTTGGACATTGAGTTAAGCACAGGGCCGAATCGAGGTGATGGTATCCAGGTCCAAGCAATGTTTGGACAACAATTTAGGCGATTCTGTGGGCAGACTGTGTTTGTGGACATCAGTTCAGAACACTATTTGCTTGTGTTTATTGTTTACATGGTATGTTTTCTTTCTCGGCACATCGGGTGTATGAATTTTTTATGTGTTCTTTTAGGTTTCTTTCTTTTGTGGCTGTCTGTTAGGAGATGAATTTCAAGGTTATATAATGTATACATAACTTGATAATGTACTTTGAACTTTGAAATCATCTGGGCATAAATTTTTAAAAATTCCCTGTTAGAGCTGTGATTGTGTATCCATCTAATGAGTTCATAATCTTTGTCTTATTTCAACTGTGTAGGACCGAGTGGGGTTTCCCCTCCTAACTCTCACTGCTGCTCCTCCTTTTGAAACCTATCTCTGTTTGAGTGAGCTTCTAGCCTCCAGCTTCTCTGGAGGCTTGGTGTATGATGATGGAGCTGCAATGTGCTTGTTGTCATATGGCCGTGCTTTTCCTTCCATACAGGCACAGGCAAAGGAGGATCCAGCATCTGGGGCAGGAAGTTTGAAGATGAGATCAGTGAACACCTCAAGGCGAGTAAACACTTGAAGCTTCCAAACTCGTGAGAAGATCTCCCATTGGCTGATGCTGATTAGTGACTTTATCTACCCGTTCATGCTCTATTTCAGCACAATGTTCGAGGAGTGGTTTCCATGGCCAACAATGGTCCCAACACCAATGCCTCTCAGTTTTTCTTCACATATGGGAAACAGCCTCATCTGGACATGAAGTACACGGTGTTTGGCAAGTAAGTTTGTTGGTCTGTGTCCTCTGTTCCTTCAACAGGAAAGGAAAGAGAACAAAGGAAGGGCCGAGGTCCAAAAATCCTACCCTCCGTGTACTATCAGGGTTTTTCCACTGAGGTTGGATGGGACTGCAACGAGTGGTTCTGGGTTAAGGGTGAAAGGTGAAAAGTTTAAGGGGAACATGAGGGGCAGTTTCTTCATTCAGAGGGTCGTGAGAGCTTAGAATGATCTGCCAGCACAAATGGTGCATGCAAGCTTGATTTCAATGTTTAAGAGAAGTTAGGATAGGTACATGGATGGTAGGGGTATGGAGGGCTCTGGTCTTGGTAAAGGTCAATGGGAGTAGGCAGTTTAAATAGTTCAGCATGGACTGGATGGGCTGAAGGGCCTGTTTCTGTGCTGTACTTTTCTATATGACATGTCACAGGGAAAAGTGGCCTTGTAGGCTTTGTGCTTCAGGAGGATGGAGGTATGTGGAGTGATGTCATGAGGAGGAGCTGACTAGATCAGGGTGTCGCTTTCGGAATAGAGATTGAGTTGAAATGGTGAGTGTGAGTGAGAAGGTCATTAACCGTGCAACATTGATTTGGTTGATAGGTAGAAGGCTTGGAGGGGTTTTGAGGAAAATGGTTTATCTTGGCTTTCGACTCTGGGGTGAACTGCCAGGAAGGTGAGTGGAAACAGGAAGTACCCTGATAATTGTTTGAAGTTCTGTAATGTATAGTACAGTGACAGGGGCAGGATTTGCATGAAGAAGGTTTTTTTGCTTTGGGATCAGATTTAATTAATTTCTCCTGACGTGAGTTTTGGGTCCAGGTATTGATCTGAACTGACGTGTCGGCTTCTCATCCAGGGTGATCGACGGACTGGAAACGCTGGACGAGCTGGAGAAGCTTCCTGTAAATGAGAAGACGTTTCGTCCTCTTACTGACGTACGCATCAAAGACATTGTTATTCACGCCAACCCTCTGGCATTCTGATCCAGCAGGCTGGAGCTGAGCAGGATGGTGGGACTGCCTGAGGAGAGTGAACATTGGGTCAAAGATACTGGTGCCAACCATGATTCGCCAACAGACCTCCATCCTCAAACAGATTTGCCTGGACTGGGGTCAGTGAAGATGCTGGGCAGTTGTATCAATCCTCTACCCTTATCTCTACCTCTCTTGATCTCCCTCTGTTCCTTCTCCCTTCTGTTCTCTCCCCTTTGTTACTCTTATTTTTTTTCTCTCTGTCTTATAGCCTTTCCCTCTTGACATACCTGGGTGTATTTGGATTCACCCAGGTTCTGGGAAAGAAAAGCAGAGTTGATCGTCTGGTCAAGCTGAAAGCAAAATTCCATTGGCAGCAAGAAGAGCGGGCATTCTGTGCCAGCTGCTGACTGTGAGGTCTTCCCTCCTTAAGCTGGTTTTCAGTTTCATCGTCAAGCATTGGACACACGTGCTGCTCTGTGGGGCTGAAGTGAAAGTTACTAACATGAAACGTGAGGCCTTCTCATGGGTATTGGTTGAGCTTTAATATGGCTTTGTGTTTTCCTGGAATCCGGGATCATGACGTGAAGATTCTAGGTGTGCCCGTGTCTGCCCTGCCTGCCTCTCCCTGTGCCAGCCCGCCCCTCCTCCCCACCTTACCACAATACAGAGCAGGGTTTGAAAAGCCTCAGCGGAACATCAACATGTTATGGCCCTTGTGTAAAAACATTGAGCATACACACAAAGTGCTTTTAATTTTAAACACAGCAGCTGATCTCAAAACTGCTATCAGACAGGTTGTTTTAATATGTGAATTGAAATAAACTTGTTCCTGAACAGCTTGTTCTGAGGTGGTTGACTTTTTCTCAGAAGTGATTATAATGCCAATCTGCGTGTGGTAATTGCTGTTAGCAGTCTCTGGCCCAGTAACACTGGCTGAACTCCAGCCCCGGTTGTACACATTACCACCTGACAGATCGGAAGTGACGGGTGATGAACCAGACCCTACCGTGAGGGAGGGGGATGAACAGGTTAACGTTGTGGTCACGGCACTAGGGACAACATACGTACCTGGTATCCAAGGATAGAATGAACGGGGAAAATTTGTGTGCAGTTTCGGTCACCGAGTTACAGGAAGGATAAAAATAAGGTTGAAAGAGTGCAGAGAAGGTTTACAAGGATGTTGATGGGACTTGAGAAACTGAGTTACAGAGAAAGGTTGAATAGGGTAGAACTTTATTCCCTGGAGCTTAGAAGAATGAGGGGAGATTTGACAGACGTATATAAAATTATGATGGGTATAGATAGAGTGAATGCAAGCAGGCTTTTTCCACTGAGGTTAGCAGAGATAAAAACCAGAGGACATGGGTTAAGGGTGAAGGGGGAAAAGTTTAAAGGGAACATTGGGGGGGGGGCTTCTTCACACAGAGAGTGGTGGGAGTGGGGAATGTGGACTCACTTTTAACATTTAAGAAAAACTTGGACAGGTATATGGATGAGAGGTGTATGGAGGGATATGGTCCAGGTGCAGGTCAGTGGGACTAGGCAGAAAAATGGTCCGGCACAGCCAAGAAGAGCCAAAGGGCCTGTTTCTGTGCTTTAATGTTCTGTGGTTCTATGGAAAATTTATCAGTAGTTGGTACTGCAAAATTAATTATCCATTAATGCAATAAGGTGGGAGGATATTCTAGGAGGTTCTTGCAGTAAGGCCATGTAGGTGGAGCTTAATTACAAAGGAGTGACAATTAGTGCAGTGGGGGTACTACAGCCTTCCAAACAGCAGGAAGTAGCTATGTTGGCAGATCTCAGAAATACATAAATATTGGTGTCACTAGAAAGATTTCAACTCCAATATTAATGTGGATTGCCTCAATGTGAAAGGCATCAAAGGGTGCAAAAATTCCAAAGTCCATCCAGGAGAACTTTGCACCACTGTGTGCGTGTTCTCAAAAGAGCAAGAGAAGTGGGAGTGATGGACCTAATCTTGGGGAACGGAACCAGTGATGTGGAGTATCTGTGCGAAATAGAATCCAAAATGTTAATGCTGGTGTAGGGAAGGAGATGAATAGGTCAAAAATTAAGGCCCTGAATTGTGGAATATCACTATTCTAAGGCAGACTGGGAGCATGTACTTGTAGGTAAGTCTATATCCAATTAGTGGGATCAATGTATGGTGAAGATAAGGCCAACAAATCCAAGAACCCTGGATATCAAGGGTAGAATGAATAAGAGCCAGTTTATGGCAGCTATATATAAACTAAACCTTGAACAACCCTGTAGGAATTGGGGATTCTTAAAGTAATTAGAACAGTGAAGAGTGACACAATATCATTGGCAGGTGAGGATGAGGAAAATTCCAAAGCAATTAATGAACTAAGGGCAAGGGGATAACCAGAGAAAGAAGGGCTCTTTGGGGAACAAAGGGTACTGATGAGGTGTTTAATGAGTACTTGTTTGTATTCACGAGGAGGAGATGGTGGAATTCCAGAACATATTGAAAGGGAGGTGTTAGGTGTCTTGGTGGATATATCCTCAGAATCTGGAAAGTCGTATTCTAGGATACTATAGGAGGAAAGGGAAGCAATTGCCTGGGTTCTGATAAATATTTACCTCTTTGGCCACGGGTATTAGAGTGTGGTACCTTTATTCAGGAGGGGCATCGGAGATTGGATGGGTGTTGAGTTAAAGTTAAAAGTAAGCAAGCAAGTTTATTTGTATAGCACTTTTCAAACACAAGGCAGTTCAAGGTGCTTTACAAAGAATAGGAAATCAAACTTTGCACAATATATAAGTGATGCACCATCAATAACTCACTCTGAGAAGTAAAGCCGAGATATCGGCTTTTATTGACTGGAAGAAGGAACAAGCAGTGGTTGACCACCATACTACATCCTGGAGACAGAGAGGCTGGGCTCAGGCCTCAATCGCCTTTATCCAGGGGTCCGTTGGAGGAGCCACAGGAGCAGTCAGCAGGGGACGTGTCCAGACAGGTATATGTAGTTCACCACAATAAGAGAATAAAATCACACAAAAATAGACAAGATAAATAGAAGTTATAGTGCAGGAGATTCTAATTAAAAGATGCAGTGAAAAGAAAAGTTCTAAGCCTTGATTTAAAGGAGCTTAAACTTGGGGCCGACTTCAGCTCCTCTGGAAGGTTATTCCAGATAAGTGGAGCAGAGTAACTAAAAGCTGCTTCACCGTGTTTAGTTTGGACCCTGGGGACAGTAAGCAGTGCCGCCCCAGGTGAGCTGGGATCTCAGGAAGGTTCACAATGCAGCAAGAGATCGGAGATGTATTTCGGCCCTAGACCATTCAGAGCTTTATAAACCAGCAGTAATATTTTAAAGTCATTCCTCTGATGGACAGGAAGCAGTGTAGTGATCTGAGAACTGGAGTGATGTGCTCTATTTTCTTGGTCTTAGTAAGGACTTGCAGCGGCGTTCTCAATGAGCTACAGCTGTCTGATGGAGTTGTTAACGCCATTACAGTAGTCCAGCCTAGTAAAAATAAATGCATAGACGAGTTTGTCTAGATCTTGCTGATACATAAGCCCTATAACTCTCGCTATATTTTTAAGGTGGTAGTGGCTTGACCTTGTAGTTGTCTTTTTTTAATTGATTTTTTATGCATTTCTACAATTACTACAGCAAAAACCCAACAGCAAAATGAAGATTAATACAGTGCAAAATAAACATAACAATAATATAGTTCAAAACAATGATGAAAGAGCACCCAAAATAAAATAATATAAAGTTAGTATCACCCCCCCCCCACACAGAAAAAAAACTCCAGGCCAACCATTGCAAGATGTAAAAAATACTAATTGGAGCATTCAAACCCCCAAAACTGTAAATGAAAATAAAAAACAAAGAATAATAATGCCTACTACCAAAGAAAGAAAAAAAACAAAGTAAGGGATTGAAAAAAAAAGACTTAATCCAAAGAGGAGTTATGAAAATATTCAAGAAAAGGTCCCCACACCTTGTGAAATTTTATGTCTGAGTTGAGAAGTGAATAGTGAATTTTTTCAAGGTCTAAACAGGGCATAATATCGTTAAGCCATTGAGCATGGGTGGGTGGGGCAACATCTCTCCACCTAAGAAGAATTAAATTCTTCTTAGGTGTAATTGTCTTAATGTGGCAGCTGAAATTTAGATCGAGAAAAGGATACTGGGGGGATAGGATTAATCTGCACTTGGAGAAACAGGGATTAATTGAGGATAGCTTTAGGAGAAAAGCATCTCAAAGAATGTGGTTATGTGTATAATAGGGAAGGGGTACTAATGCTAATGCAATCTACACGTAAACTTCATTAATGCGTTGAGAGCGACTCGTGGGAGAATTTTCAAAAAGGTTATTTCCTACAAGACGCAAGATAAATTAGCAAATTGGATGTAAACTTGGACTGGTAACGGAGGATTACTTCTGTGATTAGAAGCCCATGATGGGTGTGTAGTGATAGACAAGAGCTCCCTATACTTTAACAAACCGGATGTGATGTTTGTAAATTGGGAAGCAGAGGAGAGAGTGGGGAGGCTAGAAAATAATATTGATGAGTTGGTGATGGATGGAAATTTAAATTCCAAAATTAAAAACTAAAATGTTAAATTTTACTTAAAAATTGTAAGTTTGCCCATATTTGGAGGACTAACGTAGTTAGTACATAATGTAGCTAGGTACACCATGCCGAGCAGGGCCCTGGTAAATACTAAGCTGAGGCGAAGAATGTAAGAGCAGGACGGTTACGGTACAATCAACGCAAAATAAAATGTGAATGCTGGAAATCTGTAAATAATACCTTGCTGGAAACACCCTGTAGCTGGTCCAGTGTTTGTGGAAAGAAAGAGAGTCAACTTCTCAATACTAGGACCCTTATCAGTTAGAAGAGCTACTGGTTCATCAGTGTAGGGTGCAGTCTGTGTGTTCTCCTTGTGAATGCCTCTGGGTGCTCCAGCTTTCCCCCACAACCCAAAGACGCGCGAATTGATGGGGTTTCGTTCACTGTAAATGATCCTCAGTGTGTGTGACGGGAGGAAGTTGATGGGAATATGGGGGAAGTTTTTAAAAAATGGGATTAGGATTTGTTGAAATTAGAGATTGATGTTCGACAGGCTGGACCTGTTTTATATTTTTGTGACGTATTTAAACGTATCGGTTTCCAGCGCTACCTTTAACCAAGCCTAGCTTTCTGGAACATTGTTTTATTTGTTTTGATTAATTCAAAGTGAATAAATTCAAAGTAGTCCGGGTGGCACCGGATTGCCGAATGGCCGGCATAGCTACGGGCTGGTAAAGGGGAATCGCTGTACTAAGTCGCCGGTAAGGATAAGAGGGGCCGAAGGGCCTGTCTGTGTGCTCACTAAATTGCCCCGCCGAAGCCGGAACGATACTGAGGGAAGCAAGCGCCGGCCGGCTCCTTTAAATTGGAAGCAGCTGCTCCTTTAATAAACATGGCGGCTCACATAGGCGAAGTTACGCAGGTGAAGAGAAGAGACTGACCGATACCTTCTCCCTTCCGCCACAGCCCCTCCTTACACTCCCCTTCTCTCCCCTCCGTGGAAAGGAGAGTGACAGCCCGACCAGCCTCTTCCCTTCCTTCCTGTCAACCGCCCCCACCCCCTCCCCAAACCTCTTGTAGTACCCTCCTGTGTCCCTTGTCTACCCACTGTTGCCCCTCACTCTCCTATCCTCCCTCCCACCCCCTGTTCTCCCCTATTGCCCCGCCGCTGGAGCGTAATTTTCCCGATATTCCCTATGGGGGGGGGGGGTGAGGCTCTCGACCTTCCCAGTGCCACTCTCCATCTGACCCGTAAACTGGGTGTCGACGCTTTACACATTTACAACATTCATCGCGGTTTCAAGTTAAAATATGATCCTCGCTATCCGGAATGCCCTCCAGTCGCTGTGGTTCCCATTGGTTCTTGATGACCTCTAGAGAGTCGGAGAAATCGGGCAGACGAACAACAGTCATGCGTACAGCAGGAGGCCAGGCCCTTTGGCCCATTCAGTATGTGACAGCCATCTCAGCTGCCCCCACTTTCTCACCTACACAATAGGGGGGACTTATTGTGGCCCACTAAAATACCAACTCTCATGGCGTTCGGAAATCCATGCAGATTTAACACAGACTGCAGCCCTGCTCACTGCTCCACTGTACTCCTGAAGGAGGGGAGGCAGGAGCCTCAGACAGATGCCTTGCTGGCCTGGATCTGTGAACCTGGCTGAACCCAGGAGGTCCTCTGATTGACTCATCCCCCACCCCTCCACTCCGAGTGCCCAAATACCCTCTGCTGTGTGACATTATAATGTCTGCCTTACTGTATCTTGGGAACTGATCCTGTACTGCCTGCCTTCTTTCTGCCTGTCTTTTACCTGGGGCACTGACTGATGTTTGCTGGTCCTGTATTGGGCTCTGACCCTGTACTGTCTGTCTCATTTCTGCCTGTTGTCCCGTATCTCAGGCACCGACCCTGTGCTGTCTGTCTCATTTCTGCCTGTTGTCCTGTATCTCAGGCACCGACCCTGTGCTGTCTGTCTCATTTCTGCCTGTTGTCTTGTATGTCAGGCACTGACCCTGTACTGTCTGTCTCATTTCTGCCTGTTGTCCTGTATCTCAGGCACCGACCCTGTGCTGTCTGTCTCATTTCTGCCTGTTGTCTTGTATGTCAGGCACTGACCCTGTACTGTCTGTCTCATTTCTGCCTGTTGTCCTGTATCTCAGGCACTGACCCTGTGCTGTCTGTCTCATTTCTGCCTGTTGTCTTGTATGTCAGGCACTGACCTTGTGCTGTCTGTCTCATTTCTGCCTGTTGTCCTGTATCTCAGGCACTGACCCTGTGCTGTCTGTCTCATTTCTGCCTGTTGTCCTGTATCTCAGGCACTGACCCTGTGCTGTCTGTCTCATTTCTGCCTGTTGTCCTGTATCTCAGGCACTGACCCTGTACTGTCTGTCTCATTTCTGCCTGTTGTCCTGTATCTCAGGCACTGACCTTGTGCTGTCTGATGTCTGCCTGTCCCATATTTTGGACACTGACCCTGTGCTATCTAATGTCTGCCTGTTCTGTGTCTGGGGCACTGACCTTGTGCCGTCTGACTCGCTGTTGCAGCGTTTGTCGCTCAGTGGGAAGGTGGCTCTGATCACCGGGGCAAGTTCAGGAATTGGAGCTGGGACAGCCATCCTGTTCGCCAGGCTCGGAGTCAAACTGGCTCTGAATGGACGGAACGTGGAAAACCTGAACAAAGTGTGCAAAGAATGTGAGGAGGTCGGCTCAAGCACGGTAAGTGGGACTGGAACTGGAGGCAGGGAGGAGTGGTGGGAGGATAAATGTTGGCTGATATTCAATACAGTGTGAACACTTTTCTCCATTGCCAGAGTCATAGAGAGATACAGCACAGAAACAGGCCCTTCAGCCCGTTGAGTCCATGCTGACTTTCAACCACCCAATTACACTATTTCCATATTTATTCCTTCAGTATCCCCAGATTCAACCACTAACCAACACACTAAGGGTAATTTGTAGTAGCCCGTTAATCTGCCAGCCTTCATGTTTTTGGGATGTGGGCCACCCCATTTTTGTGGAGGTTTACTCAGCTCCTGTTCAGTACAGAACCAGACCAAAGGGAGATGGGTTGACAAAACCCCTCCTATTGGATTGTTGTTGGAGCTGGAGTTGTAAGGTGGACTTAGTGCAGCTGCCAGTTTGGCCCAGCAAGGTCCCACAACCAATAAGTACTCCTGTTTGGGTACTGTTGGGGGAAACAGCCTACCTGGGGGAAGCAACAGTGGCCGTGCCTCTGGCACAGAGTCTGGCCCTGTGGCTCAGAAGGGTGGGGAAAGGAAGAGGATGGCAGCAGTGATAGGGAACTCTGTAGTTAGGGGGTTAGACAGGCGATTCTGTGGGTGCAGGAAAGAAACACAGATGGTAGTTTGCCTCCCGGGTGCCAGGGTCCAGGATGTTTCTGACCACGTCCACGATACCCTGAGGAGGGAAGGAGAACAGCCAGAGGTCACATTACATACTGGTAACAACGACATAAGCAGGAAAAAGGAAGAGGTCTTGAAAGCAGACTACAGGGAGTTAGAAAGGAAGTTGAGAAGCAGGACCACAAAGGTAGTAATCTCAGGATTACTGCCTGTGCCACATGAGTATAGGAATAGAGTGAGGTGGAGGATAAATGTATGGCTGAGGAATTGGAGCAGGGGGCAGGGATTCAGATTTCTGGATCAATGGGACCTCTTTTGGGGCAGGAATGACCTGTACAAAAAGGACAGGTTGCACTTGAATCCCAGGGGGAACCAATATCCTGGCAGGCAGGTTTGCTAAGACTATTGGGGGGGAGTTTAAACTAGGATTGCTAGGGGGTGGGAACCAAACTGAAGAGCCAGTTGGCTCACAAATAGAGAAAGCTTAAAGACAGTGCAAAAGGGAGGATAGGCAGGTGATAGAGAAGGGACGCGCTCAGACCAATGGTTTGAGATGTGTTTATGTTAATATAAGGTGCAGTATGAACAAAGTGGATGAGCTTAGAACGTGGATCAGTGCTTGGAGCTATGATGTTGTGGCCATTACAGAGACTTGGATGGCTCAGGGGCAGGAATGGGTACTTTGAGTGCCAGGCTTTAGATGTTTCAAAAAGGACAGGGAGGGAGGCAAAAGAGGTTGGGGCATGGCACTGTTGATCAAAGATAGTGTCATGGCTACAGAAAAGGAGGAAGACATGGAAGGATTGTCTATTGAATCTCTGTGGGTGGAAGTTAGGAACAGAAAGGGGTTTTTTATAGACCACCCAATAGTAACAGGGACATCAAGAAGTAGGTAGGGAGATAGATCCTGGAAAGGAGTAATAATAACAGGGTTGTTGTGGGAGATTTTAATTTCCTAACTATCGATTGGCATCTCCCTAGAGCGACTGGTTTAGATGGGGTGGAGTTTGTTGGGTGCGTTCAAGAAGCTTTCTTGACACTATGTAGAAAAGCCTACAAGAGGAGAGGCTGTACTTGATTTGGTATTGGGAAATAAATCTGATCAGGTGTCAGATCTCTCAGTGGGAGAGCATTTTAGAGATTGTGATCACAATTCTATCTTCTTTACCATAGCATTGGAGAGGGATAGACAACCTAACAGACAAGTTAGGAAACATTTAATTGGAGTATGGGGAAATATGAGGCTATCAGGCAGGAACTTGGAAGCATAAATTGGAAACAGATGTTCTCATGGAAGCATATGGAAGAAATGTGGCAAATGCTCAGGGGATATTTGCATGGGGTTCTGCATAGGTACGTTTCACTGAGATGGAAAGGATGGTAGGGTACAGGAACCGTGGTGTACAAAGGCTGTTTTAAAGCTAGTCAAGAAGAAAAGAAGAGCTTATGAAAGGTACAAAAAACTAGGTAATGATAGAGATCTAGAAGATGATAAGGCTAGCAGAAAGGAGCTTAAGAAAGAAATTGGGAGAGCCAGAAGGGGCCTTGGTGGATTGAGAAAGTAAGGAGGCATGGGATCCAAGGGGACATTGCTTTGTGGATCCAGAACTGGCTTGCCCACAGAAGGCAGAGTGGTTGTAGACAGGTCATATTCTGCATGGAGGTCGGTCACCAGTGGAGTGCCTCAGGGGTCTGTTCTGGGGTCCTTACTCTTCATGATTTTTATAAATGACCTGGATAAGGAAGTGGAGGGATAGGTTAGTAAATTTGCTGATGACACGAAGGTTGGGGGTGTTGTGGCTTTTGTGGAGGGCTGTCAGAAGTTACAGCGGGACATTGATACATAGAAACAATAGAAAGGGTGCAGAGGAGATTTTCAAGGATGTTGCCTGGATTGGGGAGCATGCCTTATGAGAATAGGTAGTGTGAACTCAGCCTTTTTTCCTTGGAGCGACAGAGAATGAGAGGTGACCCGATAGAGGTGTATAAAGCGATGAGAGGTATTGATCATTGGGATAGTCAGAGGCTGTTTCCTAGGGCTGAAATGGCTAGCACAAGAGGGCACAGTTTTAAGGTGCTTGAAAGTATGTACAGAGGAGATGTCAGGGGTAAGTTTTTTAGGCAGAGGGTGTTGAGTGCGTGGAATGAGCTCCTGGCGATGATGGTGGAGGTGGATACAATAGGGTCTTTTAAGAGTCTCCTGGACAGGTACTGTACATGGAGCTCAGAAAAGTAGAGAGCTATCAGTAGCCCTAGGTAATTTCTAAGATAAGGACATGTTTGGCACAGTTTTGTGGGCCAAAGGGCCTGTATTGTGCTGTACGTTTTCCATGTTTCTAAACTTGTAGGTTGAGTCAGTGGTAAAGAATGCAAATGCAATTTTAGCTTTCATTTTGTGAGGACTAGAATACAACAAGGATATAATGCTAAGAGATTCTAAGTCAGGCTGCGCGTGGAGTATTATGAACAATTTTGGGCGCCTTATCGAAGAAAAGATATGCTGGCATTCGAGAGTGTCCAGAGGGGATTCAGGATTATGACCCCATGAATGAGAGGGTTAACATGAGGAGTGTTTGATGGCTCTGGGCCTTTAATCGCTGGAGTTTAGAAGAATGTGGGGGGATCTCTTTGAAACCTATTAAACATTGAAAGGCCCAGATAGAGTGGATGTTTTCTATAGTGGGGAAGCTTAGGATCAGAGAGACTTCCATTTAGAATAGAGATGAGGAAAAAGAGTGGTGAATCTGCAGAGTTCATTGCCACAGATGGCTGTGCAGGCCAGTTCATTGGGATTATTTAAGGCGGAGGTTGATAGGTTCTCGATTAACCAGAGCATCAAAGGTTATGGGCAGAAGGCAAGCGAATGTGGTTAAGAGCAATGATAAATCAGCCAGGAAGGAATGGGTCAAATCACCTAATTCTTATTATGAATGTACAAACTGTAAACAGACGATCTGCCCAGGACAGCAGGGAAAACTCTTCCTTCAAAACACGGTGACTCTTTTCCCCTACAACAAGACCTCACAGGACTGTGGTATAGAGCCTGTCTAGTTTTAGAGCAGCAACACCCTGTAGTAATGTCTGAATATGACTCTGGGGTGCCAGCTGAGAACACAAGACATAGAACAGTATGGCCCTTCAGCCCATGATTTTTAATGTTGATCTGTATAACTTGCTCCACAATCAATCGAACCCTTCCCTCCTACATAGCCCATAACTCCACTTCTTCTTACATCCATCAGCCTATTATCCAAGAGACTCTTATTGTACTGTGGCGACCCATTTCCTAGCGTATCCAAACCGACTCACAATTAGATAGCCTACGGGGGTTTGCGAGCACAGAGCTTTGGAGCCTCTGCGCCATGGGGGGCCGGTTGACAGAGGCTTAAAAGTGAGGCTGAAGTTTTCGAATAAAGTTTTTTCCTTCGACTGCAGTTACCGACTCCGTGTCGTAATTTTAGCGCTGCGTGTAGCACACCGCTACAATTGGTGACCCCGACGGTCCAAACGATTTTTGGACCAGAAATGACCGACGCCGCCTCTGTTCATGCGGTTTCGTTGAAACTGCCAGGTTTCTGGACACAGCGCCCGGACCTATGGTTCCAGCAAGCCGAAGCCCAATTCCACGTTCGCCAGATCACCTCAGAAGACACCCGCTACTACTACGTGGTGAGCTCCCTCGACCAGGACACAGCGGCCCAGGTCGCGGAGTTCGTACAGTCGCCCCCGGTAGACGGCAAGTACACGGAATTCAAAGCCCTGCTCCTCAGGACTTTCGGACTCTCACGGCGCAAGCGGGCTGCCCGTTTACTGCACCTGGATGGCTTGGGCGACAGACCTCCATCGGCTTTAATGAATGAGATGTTGTCTCTCGCCGACGAACACACACCCTGCCTCATGTTTGAGCAGGCATTCCTGGAGCAGCTGCCCGAGGACATCCGCCTGCTGCTGTCCGACGCGGATTTCAGTGACCCCCGGAAGGTGGCAGCCCGGGCGGACTTGCTGTGGAACGCCAAAAAGGTGAGCGGGGCGTCCATCGCACGGATCTCCCAGCCCCGCTCCCGGCAGCAAACCAGTCCAGGCCCAGCCGCAGAGCCCGCCAACCCCCGGCCCAATGAACACTGGTGCTTCTGCCACCAGCGGTGGGGTGCAGAAGCCCGCCGTTGTCGCCCGCCCTGCGAGTTCCCGGGAAACACCAGGGCCAGCCGCCGCTGATGGCTACGGCGGCTGGCCATTGGGATAGCCTCCTGTATGTGTGGGATAGAAGGTCGGGACGCCGGTTTTTGGTCGATACTGGGGCTGAGATCAGCGTTTTACCTCCGACGAGTTACGACACCCGCAGCAGGGCACCGGGTCCCCCCCTGAGGGCCGTGAATGGCAGCACCGTAAGGACCTATGGCACCCGCCAGGTGCAGCTACTGTTCGGCTCCAGCCAGTTCACGTGGGACTTCACACTGGCCGCCGTAGCCCAACCGCTTCTGGGTGCGGATTTTTTGCGGGCTCACAGCCTGCTGGTCGACCTGCCCAGGAAGGGACTGGTACACGCCGAGACCTTTCAGACGTTCTCCCTGGGTGCAGCCCAGTTGCCAGCCCCTCACCTCGGCTCCATCACGCTCTCCGACAACGACTTCACCAGGGTCCTGGCGGAGTTCCCATCGGTTCTGGCACCGCAGTTCACAGCAGCCATGCCCAGGCACGGCGTACAGCACCACATCCCGACCCAGGGACCCCCCCTCCATGCCCGTGCTCGGCGGCTTCCCCCGGACAAGCTCCGACTGGCGAAGGAGGAGTTCCAGAGGATGGAGGAATTGGGGATCATCCGGCGGTCCGACAGCTCATGGGTTTCCCCCTGCACATGGTGCCCAAAGCGACGGGGGGCTGGAGACCGTGAGGCGACTACCGCAGGCTGAACGAGGCTACCACACCGGACCGCTACCCTGTGCCGCACATTCAGGACTTTGCAGCAAACCTGCACGGCGCACAGATCTTCTCCAAGGTAGATCTCGTCCGGGGATACCATCAACTCCCGATGCATCCTGACGACGTCCCCAAAACGGCTCTCATCACCCCATTCGGCCTTTTCGAGTTCCTCCGCATGCCGTTCGGCCTGAAGAATGCCGCACAGACGTTCCAGCGGTTAATGGACGCGGTGGGACGGGACCTGGACTTCGCGTTCATCTATTTGGATGACATCCTCATAGCCAGCGGCAGTCGTCAGGAGCATCTGTCCCACCTCCGTCAACTCTGCGCCCGACTGAGTGAGTACGGTCTTACAATCAATCCTGCCAAATGCCAGTTCGGACTCGATACCATTGACTTCCTGGGCCACAGAATTACTAAAGACGGGGCAACCCCTCTGCCCGCTAAGGTAGATGCGGTCCGCCACTTCCCCCGACCCACCACGATCAAAGGCCTTCAGGAATTCGTAGGTATGGTCAATTTCTACCGCCGCTTCCTCCCTTCAGTTGCCCGGATCATGCGCCCCCTGTTCGCCCTGATGTTGGGTCCGAGCAAGGACATTACCTGGGACGAGGAGTCCGCCGCCGCTTTCGTTCAAACGAAGGAAGCTTTGGCGGACGCCGCAATGCTAGTACATCCCAGAATGGACACCCCTACCGCCCTCACAGTGGACGCATCCAACACGGCAGTCAGTGGGGTGCTGGAGCAACTCATCGCAGGTCGCTGGCAACCCCTGGCGTTTTTCAGCAAACACCTGCGACCACCCGAGCTTAAGTACAGTGCTTTCGACCGGGAACTGTTGGCGCTCTACCTGGCAATCCGGCATTTCAGGTACTTCCTAGAAGGTCGGCCCTTCACCGCGTTCACGGACCACAAACCGCTTACCTTTGCGTTTATGAAAGCATCCGACCCCTGGTCATCCCGCCAGCAACGCCACCTGTCCTACATCTCTGAATACACGACGGATGTCCGGCACGTCTCGGGTAAGGACAATGTCGTGGCGGATGCGCTCTCTCGCCCTACCGTTCATGCCCTTTCCCAAGGGGTAGACTTTGAGGCGCTGGCAGAGGCACAGCAGGCGGATGAGGAGATTCCGAGTTACAGGACCGCAGTCTCCGGTCTGCAGCTCCAGGACCTCCCCGTGGGCCCGGGTGAGAGGACCCTACTCTGTGACGTCGCCACCGGCCAGCCCCGTCCGGTCGTCCCGACAGCATGGCGGCGCCGCGTTTTCGACTCCATTCATAACTTGGCGCATCCCTCCATCCGGACAACTGTCCGGATGGTTTCCAGCAGGTTCGTTTGGCACGGACTCCGCAAACAGGTCAGTGAATGGGCCAGAACGTGCATGCACTGCCAGACGGCCAAGGTGCAGCGGCACACCAAAGCCCCACCGCAGCAGTTCCATCCCGCCCACCGGCGTTTCGACCACATTCATGTGGATATCATGGGCCCCCTGCCAGTGTCGCGCGGAGCGCGTTACCTCCTGACTATCGTGGACCGGTTCACAAGATGGCCAGAGGCGATCCCGCTCACCGACACCACCTCCGAATCTTGCGCCCGAGCCCTGATCGCCACCTGGATATCTCGCTTTGGTGTACCAGCCCACATTACCTCCGACAGAGGCGCCCAGTTCACCTCCAGCCTGTGGTCAGCTATGGCCAGCCTTTTGGGGACTCAGCTGCACCACACAACTGCCTACCACCCACAGTCGAACGGGCTAGTGGAGCGTTTCCACCGTCACCTGAAGTCGGCCCTCATGGCCCGCCTGCGAGGAGCCAACTGGGCGGACGAGCTTCCCTGGGTCCTACTCGGCATCCGCACAGCGCCCAAGGACGACCTGCACGCCTCGTCGGCCGAGTTGGTATACGGCGCGCCCCTGGTCGTCCCCGGGGAGTTCCTACCAGCCCCAAGGGGGCAAGAGGAAGAACCCGCAGCAGTCCTGGGCAGACTTCACGAGAAGCTCGGTAACCTGGCCCCCATACCCACTTCACAGCACGGGCGGAACCCGACCTGCGTACCCAAAGACCTACAGAACTGTAAGTTTGTGTTTGTACGAAGGGGCGGGCATCGGCCACCGCTGCAGCAGCCATACGAGGGGCCGTTTATGGTTCTCCGGAACAACGGGTCCACGTTCGTGCTGGACGTTGGGGGGAAGGAGGAGGTTTTCATGGTGGACCGCCTCAAGACGGCCCATGTGGACCTGGCGCAACCGGCCGAGTTTCCGGCGCCTCGGCACAGAGGCCGACCTCCCAAGCAGGTTCTGGCCCAGACTGCGGACATTGGGGGGTGTATCGCCGGTTTGGGGGGGGGTTATGTGGCGCCCCATTTCCTAGAGTATCCGAACCGACTCACAATTAGATAGCCTACGGGGGTTTGCGAGCACAGAGCTTTGGAGCCTCTGCGCCATGGGGGGCCAGTTGACAGAGGCTTAAAAGTGAGGCTGAAGTTTTCGAATAAAGTTTTTTCCTTCGACTGCAGTTACCGACTCTGTGTCGTAATTTTAGCGCTGCGTGTAGCACACCGCTACAGTACCACCCTCTACCACCACTCCCAGCAGTGCATTCCAGGCACCTGTCTGTACTATGTCAAAAATAAACTCCTGACATTTCCTTTAAACTTTCCTCTGCTGATCTTAAACATATGTCCTTTGGGTTAGAAAAGTCCTAACTTGTTCAGCCTGTTCTAATCCAGGCAACGCCTTGGTAAATCTCCTCTGCACTTTCTCTAAAATATCCACGTTCTTCCTATAATGACATAACCAGAACTGAACACAGAACTCCAAGTGCGGTCTAAACAGACTTCTATAGAACTACGAAATTTGACTTAAGCTCAGTCTCTGGACTATTGAAGGTCAACGCACCATCGGCCTTGTTAACCGCCCTATCAATTTGTGCAGCAACTTTGAGGGATCTGTGGATGGGGATCACAGAATCCTTGATTTCCCCCAGCTTTGCTAAGAATAAACTTGGACCTGAGGTTACTCTGAGCTGAGAGTCCTGTGGACCAGGTGATGCCTGCAGATATTTGTGTGCAAGGTAAACTGTGCTTTAACCATTGGATTTTGTCCTGATTCATGGTAGCATGACACAAAAATTGGCGTTGTAGTGGATAGCGATGGAAGTTGTCTAAGGCTCCAGCAGATGAAAAGTTAGGAGGATTGTTGGCGGACAGAATTTAATACTGACAAGTGCAAGCTGATGCACTTTGAGAAGTCAGGTAGGGATAGGAATGTACATAGTGATGGGGTGTCAAGAAATAATGGTGAAGGCAGCTTACAGCATGTTTCCCTTCATAGGCCAGAGCACAGAATATAAGAGGTGGCGTGTTATCGAGCAATTTTGCAAAACACCAGTTTGGTCACATCAGAAGTGTTGTGTTCACATGATAGCAAGGATGTGATCATGCTGGAGAGAGTGGAGGAAGGAATTGGACAGTCAGAGTTTGTTTTCACTGAAATGAAGGAGGTGGGAGGTGGGATAACTCGACATTACGATTATGAGAGATTTAGTTATGGCCGTGGGGAAGTTGTAGAACAGGAGGCACCTAGGTGAACAAGTCCATGGTTCCCTGAAAATGGAGGTTTTTTGGCATGTTGGCCTTCATCAGTCAGGTCTTGAGTATAGAAGTTGGGACATTATGTTGCAGTTACACAAGACATCGGTGAGGCCAAGTTTGGAATATTGTGCTCGGTTTTGGTAGGAGAGATGTGATTAATCTGGACAGAGCTCAGAGAAGATTTACGAGATGTTGCTGAAACTGGAAGGACTGAGTTGTGGAGAGAGTTTGAGCAGCTGGGTCTTTTTTCATTGGAGTAGAGGAGAATGAGGGGTGATGGTATAAAGGTGTATAAAACCAAGAGGGGATAGATAAGATGAGTACACACTGTTTTTTCTTCAGAATCAGGTTTATTATCACCAGCATGTGTTGTGAACTTTGTTAACTTAGCAGCAACAGTTCAAAGCAATACATACTATAGAAGAAAAACAAAATAATAAATAAATAATCAATTACAGTATATGTATATTGAATAGATTAAAAATCATGCAAAGACAGAAATAATATATATTTAAAAAGTGATATAGTGTCCAAGGGTTCAATGTCCATTTAGGAATCGGAGGGCAGAGGGGAAGAAGCTGTTCCTGAATCACTGAGTGTGTGCCTTCAGGCTTCTGTATCTCCTACCTGATGGTAACAGTGAGGAAAGGGCATGCCCTGGGTGCTGGAGGTCATTAATAATGGATGCTGCCTTTCTGAGACACCGCTCCTTGAAGATGTCTTGGGTACTTTGTAAGCTGGTACCCAAGATGGAGTTGACTAAATGTACAACCCACTTCAGCTTCTTTCGATCCTGTACAGTAGCTCCCCTCCCATACCAGACAGTGATGCAGCCTGTCAGAATGCTCTCCACAGTACATGTATAGAAGTTTTTGTGTGTATTGTTGACATACCGAATCTCTTCAAACTCCTAGTAAAATATAGCCATTGTCTTGCCTTCTTTATAACTGCTTCAATATGTTGGGACCAGTTTAGATCCTCAGAGATCTTGACACCCAGGAACTTGAAGCTGCTCACTCTCTCCACTTCTGATCCCTTTATGAGGATTGGTATGTGTTCCTTCGTCTTACCCTTCCTGAAATCCACAATCAGCTCTTTCGTCTTATTGACATTGAGTGCCGGATTGTTGCTGTGACACCACTCCATTAGTTGGCAGATCTCACTCCTGTATACCCTCTTATCATCACCTGAGATTCTACCAACACTGGTTATATCATCAGAAAATTTATAGATGGTATTTGAGCTATGCCTAGTCACACAATCATGGATATAGAGAGAGTAGAGCAATGGGCTAAGCACATATCTCTGAGGTGCGCCAGTGTTAATCATCAGCGAGGAGGAAGTGTTATCACCAATCCACACAGATTGTTGTCTTCTGATTAGGAAGTTGAGGATCCAATTGCAGAGGGAGGTACAGAGGCCCAGGTTCTGCAACTTTGCAGTCAGGATTGTGGGAATGATGGTATTAAATGCTGGGCTATGATGGACAAACAGCATCCTGACATGGGTGTTTTTATTGTCCAGGTGGTCTCAGGCTGTGTGAAGAGCCACTGAGATTGCATCTGTTGTTGACCTATTGTGGCGATAGGCAAATTCCCTAGAGCTCCCTAGAGTTAGGGAATCAAGAACTTGGGCTTAAGGTGGGAGGGCCAAGATTTAATAGGAACCTGAAGGGCAACTCTTTTCATCCACGAGGTAATCTGTCACTCGATGTGGGAAGGTGTGTGGTTACTGAGCATTTTACTCTGTGCTTCATCAGCCCCTGCTGTTACCCGGTGACCTGACAGATGAGGCAATTGTGAACCAGGTGATAGAGAAAACAGTGAGCTTCTACGGACAGCTGGACGTGCTGGTGAACAGTGCGGGGATCCTGCTCTTGGGAACCATTGAAAACACAAGCGTGGAACAGTTCGATCACATTATGAACATTAACGTCAGGTATGGATTCTCTTTGGGTATGTCACTCTCAGTGAGGTCTGATGTACTCTGTTTGGGATTCAGGAGTTACGGAATTATGTATGTGAACTTGGTAGAGGTGAGTTCAAACAAAAACCAGTCTTCAGTCCTAATGTAAAATTACAAGTAGTAATCAGTCTGCAATGAAAAGGGCAGCTTTGCAAACCAATAAAGTGGTCAAAGATATGGTTTGCAAACTGACATGACCGAGAGATGTTCTCCTATTCATCAGACAATGGTGTACGTTAAATAGCCTGCATCAAACCAGGCAACAGACACTGACCAAGTTATTTTGTCAACTGGCACATCAAACACAGTCTCAGGAATTTTTGCTCTGTCATTAATTGGGTACCCAGAGAATTAGCCCTCATAACATTAATTTTGGGTGCCGGGGTTTCCTGAACTCAGGGGCTTTAAGACTATCCATATTGAATCCCTTTCTTCCAGCAAAGGTGTTTGAACATTCAGCAGTATCTCGTCAGTTAGAGCGTGCTCCCACTGTAAGTGTGGAATTCAGTGGGACCATTTGCCAGACTCTCAGTATCGCAGTAAACACTGTTCTTGTAGCTATTGAAATTGTATTGAATCACCTGCTCATTCTCTTTCTTCTTAAATAAAAACATGATGTACTTTGAGTTTGGATTCTAGAGGATCTTTAAGAGAAAATCAGCTTGTTGAGATGAAAATTTCTTAATATTAACCAGCTTCAGTGTCTCTCTGAAGACTCAGTTCAGAGTCACACCGTGCTCTTGGCTTGTTTTCCTTTCTATACCACCCCTCCCCCCATTGCTAATGAGGAGCGCTGAATTTTTGATGTCCCAATGCTATGTGATCTCTCTGGGAGAGAATGAAAGGAATGCAGTTGAAGCCTGACCATTATTAACTTTGCAAGCTTCTCTATATCATAGAAACATAAAAATTTGCAGCACATTACAGGCCCTTCGGCCAACAATGTTATGCCAGCCATGTAATCTACTCTAGAAGCTGTCTAGAATTTCTCTATTGCATAACCCTGTATTGTTCTAAGCTCCATGTACCTATCTAAGAGACTCCTAAAAGATCCTGTTGTATCCGCCTCTACTACCTTCGCTGGCAGTGAATTCCACACACCCACCACTCTCTATCATGTTACCAATTTTTTCAGGGTTTCAAACTGATATGTTTAGGTCTGCATCTCACTCATTTCACAGATCTAATTAAAATTATGATTTAACTTTATAGGAAAGCTGTAATAATAATTAACTCTTCACAGGTGAAGATGCAGTGTGACCATGTGCAAATGGAAAGTGTTCTCAGACGTTTATTTAAATATTTTTCTTGGTGATTTCTTCGACAGGTCTGTGTACCATCTCACACAACTGGCTGTCCCTCACCTCATCAAAACCAAAGGCTGCATTGTCAACGTATCCAGTGTTAATGGCCAGCGATCAGTGAGTGTCGAGATGATGAAATGTTCATTTTTAGTTAACTACATCCTATTTTTAACTGTCCTCGTCCCAAGGTTATGCTTTTGGCTTGGAGTGCAGTATTCCTTGGCAATGTGATGGTCCAGACAGTTACTGTCTCTGTAGACCCCCTCTGTCTCCTCCGGGGCCTCGGATAGAACCTTTTACCTCATTTTCCTTCCCCCTTGATCTCTCTACTCCTTCAGCTATCAAGGCTTCCCTGATCTGCTCATGTGTTCACAATTCTCTCTAGAAGTGGCAATGAACAGGGGTAGCTCCACACTTAAGCTGTTTTCAGTTTGAAGGCCTGCCTGGTTTCCAGATAAACAGCCAGGCTCTGTTTTTTAAGATTGTTCCTGCTTTCTCTTTGTTCCTCTGCATTCTACTTTCTGCTCACCTCTCCATCCTGAGATACGAAACCCGGTGCTGGTTTGTGGCAACAGTTGGAGTCTGCTATACAGTACTGTGCAAAAGTCTTTGGCAGAGACATATACATTGCTAGGGCTAAGACGTTGGCACAGTACTGTATTTGTCAACATGGAGTGGAGAGCGAGTTTGTAAACCTGGCGGGAGCAAAGGATGTAGGGAATGGTGAGGGTGAAGGGCCGCAGGAGGGGTATGGAATAGGTGACAGACAAAGAGTGCCAGGGGTGGGGCAGATGCAGACACACCCAGCCCTGAGACACCAGACAAGGTCATACGATTCCAAACAAATGAATTATAGTGCATTACAGAATGTCACTCTGGTGCTTCCTGCTCCCTATCCTCTTCCCAACTATGATTCCCCTCTCACTGCTTCTTTCCCACTCACAGTCCACAGTAGAGACCCATATCAGAGTAGAGTTATCATCACTCACATATGTCATGAAATTAACTTCTATTTTTGCAGCAGCTGTACGATGCAATACATTAAATCACTATAGCATTGTGGAGAAGTCTTAGGCATCCTATCTACGTATCTGTTGCTAGGACTCCTGCACACTACTGTAGCTGAGTACAACTTTAGCTCAATACCTTCCCTCTAATGCTCCATTTGCCTTGAAATAATTTTCAGTGTTCCCAAGCCAAGATAAGAAGTTTTGGTGCTTGTTAACATTTTAGATTTGTCTCTTTATATATAAATACAAACAAATCTCTCTGAAAGTAGTTGAGTTTGCCTTTCCTCGATCCACATCTCTTCTTCACATCGAATGTCATTTACTGCAGTTTTGCCTCATTGCTTATTTTGCGTGTCTTGATAATCTAATGCACCTTTCAGTACAACTATGGTAACTGTCTTCTTTCTTGCTGCCTCGCACTTTTCTTGAGTCATAAATAGACAGAATGCGAAATGGTCCACTGAGTCCATACCTTATCTTTATTAATCCCATTTTTTATTCTCCCCACACCTCTCATCAACTGCCATCAGATTCCACCCCTTGCCTACCCATGGTCAGCAAACCTTTCAGGCACTTTTTAGGGACATGAGAGGAAATCAGAGCACCGGGGGAAGCACACGTAGCTTACAGGAAGAATGTGAAAACTCCACACAGACAGCAGGGCAAGAAACCAGGAGTGAACTTGTTTCACGGGAGGTGCGAAGCAGTGCCTTGACTGGTGCTGCCATTGTGCTGCCCGTGTGCCTATGTAACCCTCTGGCCCTTTCAACATCCTTATACTTGTGCCCAGGAGCACCACCCCTCACATCACCTTTCTCCTGACTCCAACACGTCCATTCCTCACAATCCCTCTCTCTATCAGAGTGCTTCTGAAAGTCCACATGGACAACTGCTGGTTTACAACTTACAATGTAGCCTTTAAAATATCCGCCTTAGGTGTTGATGATGATTGTTAAAGTTTTATTTGTCAACCAAAAGATGGTGCTGGGCAGTAACTACACAAGCTGCCTTGTTGTTTGTCCCCAGCTTAAGTCTCCTCTCCCAATTACACCCCCTCCATTACCTTTTAAACCTCAAATCACCAGTGTCTTAGTTGTTTCTCCTGAGTGTGTAGAGGGCTACAACTGTTCAGCAGACCCATACGTCTCGGAATGGAATCTTCTTCACATCGAATGTTATCAAATACCAAGGGCCAATTTTCATGCTGTCTGACTCAGACTGGAGGATTTTCTTCTCATGATATTCTGAGTAGTTATCAGAATAGGTGGGGCACAGATTCGCTGCTTTTTCACTCTTTTGATGAATGAGGTTAAAAATATACTGTTTGCCCTACAATTTTCCTGATTTGTTGTAGGGGGCAGGTGGTAGCCAGGCACAGGAAACTTCCTCAGGCAGGGCTGGGGAGTCAAGATGGTCATGTATGCCCTCCGGGTCAGGGTGTAGGAACATTACCAGCTGAAGGTAATGAATAATCGGAGAGGTGGCGATGTGTTGGAATAATCATACAGGAAACGTGTTGTTAGGACTAATTGGTTCCACTCCAGTAAAATCCATGGGGCTCACATTTTTCAGCAGTGATGACGAAATCCTGACTTGATAGAGACACGGTTGCTACTTGCCTGGTAACCTGACCACCGGGTTTAAACAAGGGTCGGATGTAGGGTGAAGTCTCCTTTATCTTGGTGGGGTGGAACTTGGATTTTAGAAATTGCCTTTCAAGTGCTGACTGAGCCTATCCTTCATTTTGGCTCCAAAATACCCAGGTGCAGAAATATGAATACAGTGTTCAAACCTTACAGAGAAGGTGCGGTGTAAAGGTTTACATGAATTCTGGGAGACAGTTATCCTTACAGAATGCTGAGCATGGTAACTTGCTCAGGATGGTAGCTTGGTGACACAGGATACACATCCACCGTTTTCTTCTTGTCTTCCCACAGTTCCCTGGAGTTGTGGCCTACTGTATGTCGAAATCAGCCCTGGACCAGTTCACTCGCTGTTTGGCTCTGGGTGAGAGTGGCCCCTGCTGAACATTCTCCTTTGAATTTTATTAACTTAGACGACTTAAGATTTTGAATTTCGCGTTGGCATCTGGGCTGCCTTACCTACCACGCAAGCGCAAAGTTAAACTCTCCTTGCTTTGATCCGTTGAGCAGACAGGAAGAATAGTGAGAGACTACATCAATCTTTATTTGAGGATGCATCTGTTGGAGTAAACCTTACAGTGTGTGCAGATGGGAGGTTAGGTGTGTGGTTAAGAGGAGGCCGTAGGTGTCCATGTGTGTTCAAGGTGACTTGTGTATCTGCATGTGGCTGCTTTCTGTTCTGAAGGGACAGCAGGGCTCGGTCACTGCACCAGTGCCTGCCTCTGGGCCTCAGTGAATCACAAACAATGCATAACATGCAGGGAGGACATTCGGCCCATTATGCCTGTACCTGTTGAAGAAGATCTTCAACTGCACTTCCCAACTCAATGTGATGAGGGTTTCCATCCCTGCAACCTCTGCAGGAAGTGAGTTCCATACCACACATAGTCTGTCTGTCTCTAATCCTTCTGCCAATTACTTTAAACCCATGCCCCCTGTTGCTAAAGGAAATGGGTCCTTACCAATAATATTAACCTTGGTCAGGCCTTCTGTCAGTGTCCCCTTCCAAAAGAAACTAGTCCAGCCTGCCTATTTCCTTAGCTACAATTTACCACTCCTGACTTCATCCTCACATCTCCTCTGATCTCTTTCCAGTAAACTTAGAACATCAAACATTACAGCACAGTACAAACCCTTTGGCCCATGATGTTGTGCCAGCTTTTTAATGTACTGGAAGAACAATCTAATCCTTCCCTCCCACATAACCCTTCGTTTTTCTTTCATCCGTGTGCCTACTGTCGCGGTTACTTGAAATGACCTGGAGACACAGACAATTCTTCGAGAAGTTTAAACTTTCATTTGCAAACAAAGGCTGAGGCAATCAATGAACTTGTCACCGAAAGCCCACCGAGCTCCGGTGTACAGCATTGTTTATAGTAATTTCTTATCTCAGTTACATTTCGGTTTCGTCAGCATACCCAATCAATTTTTAATTGCATATCATCTATTCATTAACTAATCAATCGCTCTTGCCTAGCTCTCGGTGCGCCACCGTTATTTCTTTCCAGTTCGCATTGGGGCCCTATTCTTGGCCAAGGTTATTTTTCCAGACAACCTCCCTCACATTACATTTCCTGCTCGTACCATCCTGTCCACCATTATCTCTTACTAAACAAAGGCTGAGTGTAATACATGGAGTACATTTCAGCTAATAGTGCTGCTAGCTAAACAGGTGTTCTTTAACTGCCACAGTATGTAGCTAAGAGAATACAAGGTATCTAGTAAAACAATACATAGCAAAATGTGTCCAGTAAAATAATACATAGTAATATTCAGTACATAGGAGTGATTACATAGTGTAGTAAATAGCTAGCACATAGTGATTATATTTCAGGTATATTTCTCAATATAGTCCCCCCTTTGAGACCCACAGGGTCTCACACAGAAAGAGAACACTCAGAGGCCGTGCACCAAAGCCAAAATAAAGTCCAGCATTTAATCCCAAATTTGGGTCAACTACAATTTCCGTACTCGGAGCTCAAAATGATCTCTCTCTGTTACCCTAGGCTGCTGAGACAAAAACCTGTCCCTCCGTAGCTGAGACAGGAAAAAAGACTCGGACACCGTTACAGACTAGTGTCCACATCATTAACACCCTCCAGTCCATCTGATGCATCGCGCAGACTGTAACAGTACATCATCGGTTTTTCTCCTTGTCTGGGGTCAGATACAGCAATTTCCAGGAGCATCGGGAATTGTTTTGCTGTCGCACGCACTATCAAGGTCTTGAGACATGGAAGAAAACAGCACAGAATAAATGCACAACTTATCAGCACAATACCTGCAGTCATTGCCATTTTAGTCAGCCACGCACCCCATCCCTCTAGTCTGCTTTCTAACCAGTCTGCCCATAACTCCTCTGCCCCCCTCCTTGGGACTTCCAGTCCTGTCTGGGCTGTTGCTTAAATCTACTATGTCCCCAATAGGGCATCTGGGGAAATGCTCCTCCGAAGACATTCATTATTGGTATGGGGTTTTCTGGCCCTTGACTGACAGAATGACCGGTTCCTCCATCTAGTGGTGCTTCATTCACTGTAATGGCTGTACTCACACTGGTGGTGGCTGGCAGCATCCTTTTGCTTTTTTCTTTTTCCTTTTTCAGTTCTTCGAGCTGCATTTGCAATAGCTTTTGCTGCACCTCTTCTTGCTGCTCAGCCAGCTTTCATTTGTCTCTCCGATATTTCTCCACTGCGTGGACTACGTGATCCTGAATGCTTGTGGGGTCAGCGATGACAGCCCAACCACTTCCTGCAATTTAGACTTGACTTGAGGAGGCATTGCGTCCAGAATGCTTTGTCGGAACAGTGTGTTCAGAAACAAGCTATTTTCCACCTCTTGCTCAGTCTCCAGTCTCCACCTTTTCAACTGGTTTTCTACATAGGCTGCTGGGTTTTCAGTGTCTCCCAGTGGTTCCCCCTTGAAGGCTTTGGGGTCCACTCTGGGTGGATAAAGCTTCCTGAGGGCCTGCCATACCCTCTGCCTCACTGGATCAAAATTGTTCCCATCAGTATGTGGGCTGTCCACATTCTGTAAGCCAGCCATTTCCATCAGTTCTTTTAGCTTGGAAGTTCCCATCAACCTTATCAGCAGTGCCTTCAAATCTCCCATAGCCAACAATCGTCCTGTTGTTTCCTCCTCAAAGGCTCTAATCCACTTTCCTGCCCCCTCGTGCGGACTAGGCAGAGTATTTTTCAGCCCTTCCAGGTCCTGGGATCCCCAAGGGATATACTGTACTTGTCCTGATCCCTTTACCAGCAATGGCAGCATTTCCTTCTCCCCGTTCCATGTAATCAAGCTTCCTTCCTCACTTGGTTCTTCATCTATTGCTGGCCCTAGTACTACTGGCTGCCACTCATACCCTCCTGGGGTATACCTTCTTCCTTGCTCCTTCTCCACTCTAGTCCCCTCTTCCATCTCCAATATCTGCCTCTCTGTCCTCTCTCGTATTTCCTCCAAACTCCCGTCTCCTACCTTCCTCCAACTTCCTCTTAACTCACTCCGTTCTTGCCGTCTAGATGATTCCTGTTCTCTTCTAGTCTGTCTGTCTCTACAGTATAACCGATACTCCTCATAATCCCTCTTCTCTCTCAGCTGCTGTAGCCTTTCCACTTCTCTTTCCATCTCCCTTCTTTCCTGTTCCATCCTTATCTTTTCTCCCTCTATCTCGTTCCTCAGCACCTCTCTCACCCTCTCATATTTCCTTCTTTCCTCCTCAGGGTCCCAGACCTCTACTTCCCCCTGCAGGCTCACTGTTCCTGATATTATGGGGCATTGCTTGGGTGTTCCCTGCTCATTATATGGAGGGGGTCTTTCTACTTCTTTCAGATCCGTGTATGGAGTTGAAGCCGGGTTCCTGTTAGGTTTTTCCTCTCCATCACCCGACTGTTTTTCCTGTTCCCTTTTGTCTTTTTCATTTATTATCAATATCCTGCCTGTCTTTCTCAATCTCTCTCCCTCCATCCTAAAAAGTTTCAACACTTCCATCTCCTGCTCTCTCCTTTCCTCCCTTTTCTTGGACTTATCGTTTGGTTTATGATTTTTAATTAGTGCTTCCATCTCTTCACACAAGCTTACATCGAATGTCCCTTCTTTTGGCCATTTTGTGCGCAGGTTTTTGGTTCTTTTTTCCCGTTTCTCTAAAATTGCAATAATCTCACCTCTACTTACCGGTAATTTCTTGCACAGTATGTCTACTGCTGTTCCTTTTTCTTCCACCATGTTATTTTCTTCTTCTCTTAGGTATTATTTCTTAAAAAAAAATCTCACAGTTCAAATACCTCCCTGATCCTATCTCCACGCCTAGCCCTACAGTTTATTCTACCAGTGTTTAAGCAATTTATCAAATTCTTCTTACCTTCTATTCCGTTCTGTCCGAGCAGCCCTCAGCCTAGGGCGGTATTCACAGAAGTTTCTCTTCACTCTCCCTGCCCATTCAGCCCTTCGTTTCATATGAAGCGGTATCCACAGGGATTTTCTCTATTTTTCCTTTCCCTGCCCGTTCAGCCCTTCGCTTCGTGCGAAGCGGTATCCACAGGGATTTACCAACACCACGTGGAATTTTCTTTACTCAACTTCTTGTTACCTTATTCGTACATACCCCCACTGCAGTGTTCTCGATCAATCCTCTGAGCCTCCTGTCAAACCCTCAATTCTGCCAGATTCTTTGGATCGGAGAGACCCTTTGGCAGTTGCTACACACCTCTGAGTCCCCGAGACCCCCAAAACCAACAGAATTTTAGTCCAAATTGTCGCAAAAAGCGCTTACCTTTTTTCTGGGTGCACCCGTAATTCTGTTAGCTCTGTGAGGGCTCCCAAGGGACTGGGAAGCGGCCTCAACCCGCCGAATCTTTTTCACGGGTCTCTTTCCGATCCTGTTTGTGATGCCAATTTTGTCATGGTTACTTGAAATGACCTGGAGACACAGACAATTCTTCGAGAAGTTTAAACTTTCATTTGCAAACAAAGGCTGAGGCAATCAGTGAACTTGTCACCGAAAGCCCACCGAGCTCCGGTGTACAGCATTCTTTATAGTAATTTCTTATCTCAGTCACATTTCGGTTTCGTCAGCATACCCAATCAATTTTTAATTGCATATCATCTATTCATTAACTAATCAATCGCTCTTGCCTAGCTCTCGGTGCGCCACCGTTATTTCTTTCCAGTTCGCATTGGGGCCCTATTCTTGGCCAAGGTTATTTTTCCAGACAACCTCCCTCACATTACATTTCCTGCTCGTACCATCCTGTCCACCATTATCTCTTACTAAACAAAGGCTGAGTGTAATACATGGAGTACATTTCAGCTAATAGTGCTGCTAGCTAAACAGGTGTTCTTTAACTGCCACAGTATGTAGCTAAGAGAATACAAGGTATCTAGTAAAACAATACATAGCAAAATGTGTCCAGTAAAATAATACATAGTAATATTCAGTACATAGGAGTGATTACATAGTGTAGTAAATAGCTAGTACATAGTGATTATATTTCAGGTATGTTTCTCAATACTACCCACAAAGAAATAACACTTGCTCCCCTCCAATCTTCTGCTACTACTGCGGCCACGTGGACTTTGTTGGAAACCTACATCAAATGTACCAGCCTCGTCAATCCTCCTCATTACCGCGTCCCCGTGTTGATGCTCTGCAGGCACCAGAGAGCTGTACTATGTGACGAGATTATATCTGACAGCTTATGCCACACTGTAAGGTATACTAACTCCACGGGGCTCCTCTCCTCTCATCTCATCCCCCTCTTTATGCCAGAATGCACAGTTGTGTTGGGATCTTGGATCAGAATGAAAATCCTCGACTAACTGTATGCCACATCCCCACAGATCTGGCCCCCAAGAACATTCGGGTGAATGCTGTGAGGTGAGTAGTGCAGGAAAACGCGTCTGTCTAATTCCTCCCTGCTTCGTCATTTATGTTTCTGTTGTTGCTTCATTGCATCCTTCCTTTTCCAACAACACTTCTCTACGAAAGCGCAATCTCAGTTACGTACTTCCCCTCAGCCTCTTGTAGACTTGTATGTGCGTGATCCCTAACAGTGAACCCTCAGGATATTTGACTCCTGAGGGCGTCACGGCTGAGCTGGGTGCTGCTTGCCCAACGCGGTCATACACTTGGCCCCTGAGCAGGAGACGAGAGCTGAATCCGGGTGCAGAAGCCAGGGACGCTCACCAACCGAAACAACACGAAGCCTGCTCACTCTATACCTCGCCAGCCCATCTGCCTCACAATCCCCAGCACCCCTTCCCAGCTTTCTGTCATTCTCCTCTTTTCCAGTCCTGGAGTCATCATTACGGATATCCACAAGAGAGCTGGTCTGACCGAGGAGGCTTATACTGAGGTAAGTGTCAGTAGTGGCTCGGGCTGGAGTCTGCTACCGTCAGGCCTCCTCTGATCAAGGGAGGGGGCATCTGCATGTGGGCAACAGGGTGAGGGGAGGAGTGATTACCTCTTCAATAGGTACATTTAATGTCAGAGAAATGTATACAATATACATTTTGCTTTTTCTTTGCAAACATCCATGAAAACAGAGGAGTGCCCCAAAGAATGAATGACAGTTAAATGTTAGAACCCCAAAGCCCCCCCATTTCTCTCCCCGCACACACAAGCAGCAGCAAAGCGATGATCCCCCCCCCCCCCAACCAGCAAAAAAGCGTCGGCACCCTCCACCGGGCACTCAAGCGGGCAGCAAAGCATCAATAAAGACACAGACTAGCAGCACCCCAAAGACTACTCATTCACCCAGTATTTGACATATCACAGGCTCTCCCTCTCTCCCTAATAAGGGAAAAAGAGGTGTCCCCATTTCACCTGTCTTGTGTTTGTTAATGCTCAGCATCTGAGATTACCAACCTCACTGGTGACCACCACATCTTGATTCCATTTATCCTACAGCTATGCTTACACTAGAAGGTATAGGCTAAGTTTATGTTCATTATCACCGGCATGTGACATGAAATTTGTTAACTTCATGCAATATAATGCATGAAGTAGCAGCTGTTACGTACCCCGTAACTGGGTATCTGACCAGCAGAGAAAGAAGAATCCATTGGAGTCTGGTGGTACCAAACTAAAGGTGTTTATTAGTAAACTACACAATACAACATCAAAAATGCAAATATACATATAAAACAAGTTAGCAGTAATAAACCTAAAAGTGTAGTTGTGACGTTCTCCTTCGGGTGTAACTAATAACGCCAAATCCAACGTCGAGATAAACCACAGTCAATGAAAACCAGTTTGCAGTAAGATTAACCATTTACTGTTCACTCTTCACATTAACATATGGTGAAAACTGTTGATAAAACAATACAAGATTGATACAGTATTTGTTCCTTTCTTAATATCACATTTCAATTGTAAATACTTGTAAAGGTGACTATAACCACATTACACTAAGGTGCAGTATACAGGCAGAGTTTACCTGCGCCATTGACTACTTTAAATACACTTCAATGCAAACTGTCCGCAACTCTTTAACTAACGAAAACATAAACATTATCGACCGTCGTTACTTTTAACAGGATCGGCGTTAATGTTCAATATATCGATTATCTATTAACTTACAGCATTGCTCTCACTGTGATTTCTCATGCCTGCAAAACAACTTCTGCTCAGGTGTGCCTCGTGGTGAGCCCCCACCCTCGCGTTAATCTCAAACCGGTATTTTCCCACGAGACGCGACGAAACCGGATGTGACGTCATTGCACGCCGATATATTTTACATGCAATGAATATACTTTAAACACTTCTAACTAGAAAATACTAACAAATGAATTACTAAGCGAAAATATTATAAACTAAATAACTGTCGTAAAGACAACACAGTAGTAATAATAATAATCAATAATAAACAGCTCTATCGATGTCTAGGGGTAAATGAATTGTCATAGGAAAGTAGAGTTCAGTTCATAAATGCTGAGGTGGTTATGGTTGTTGTATTGAAATCGTTGGAGAGAGAGAGAGAGTGAGCGAGATGTAACAGCAACAGCAGGCAAACCTTCCCTTGCTTTCTTAATCTGTCGTATCGTTGTGGCCATTCAGTTATGACCCCTCTGGTCTTCAGCTAGATCATTCTTCTGTGGTGGACTCGTCACTCCGGCATGAGTGGACACACATACAAGTCCCCACCGGCCCTGCAGTCACACTGTCAGCTTTACCGACCGATCTCCTGATTCGGTCTCCAAAGCCCCCACCTTTCTGTGGGTTCCCAACACTCAGTCAGTGTCCACTGGCGTGTCTGAAGGGTGTCTCTCCAGACCTGTCTTTTATCCCCACTCACGGAGTCTCAGCTATCCATCAACTCTGAATGACCATGTCCATCAAATGAGGCCACTCCTGCTATCTCCTGAGGAATGTTAACGAGCAAAGTAAAGTACTTGTAGTGGAAGGTAAGTAATCCAGGAAGAGTCAAAATACAGTAAGTCAACAGTCTCTCTCCCCCTCTTATCTGTAGCAGATGTTCTTGCCTGGGCTTTATCTCTCTCTCTCTCTTTCTCTGTCTCTCTCTCTCTCTCTCCCTCTCCCTCTCCCTCTCCCTCTCCCTCTCCCTCTCCCTCTCCCTCTCCCTCTCCCTCTCCCTCCCACTCCCCCTCCCCCTCTCTCCCCCTCTCTCCCTCTCCATAGCAACAGCAATAGTTCGGAATTCTCGGAGGGGGGTTGGGAATGGTTAACTCTGCACCCCATTGACCATCAGGTCTGTTCATCACTCATAACACAGCAAAAAAAAAAGAAAATAATAATAAATAAACAAGTAAATCATTTACATATATTGAATAGATTTTTTAAAAAACATGCAAAAGAAGAAATACTGTATATTTTTTAAAAAAGTGAGGTAGTGTCCGAAGATTCAATGTCCATTTAGGAATCAGATGCCAGAGGGGAAGAAGCTGTTCCTGAATCGCTGAGTGTGTGCCTTCAGACTTTTGTATCTCCTACCTGATGGTAACAGTGAGAAAAGGGCATGCCCTGGGTTCTGGAGGTCCTTAATAATGGACACTGCCTTTCTGAGACACCACTCCCTGAAGATGTCCTGGGTACTTTGTAGGCTAGTACCCAAGATGGAGATGACTAGATTTACAACCTTCTGCAGCTTCTTTCGGTCCTGTGCAGTAGCCCCTCCATACCAGACAGTGATGCAGCCTGTCAGAATGCTCTCCACAGTACAACTATAGAAACTTTTGAGTGTATTCATTGACATGCCAAATCTCTTCAAACTCCTAATAAAGTATAGCTGCTGTCTTGCCTTCTTTATAACTACCGTACTTCGATATGTTGGGACCAGGTTAGATCCTCAGATCTTGACACCCAGGAACTTGAAGCTGCTCACTCTCTCCACTTCTGATCCCTCTGTGAGGATTGGTATGTGTTCCCTTGCCTTACCCCTCCTGAAGTCCACAATCAGCTCTTTCGTCTTACTGACATTGAGTGCCAGGTTGTTGCTGCGACACCACTCCACTAGTTGCTGTATGCCCTCTCATCACCACCTGAGATTCTACTGACAATGGTTGTATTGTCAGCACATTTACAGATGGTATTCAAGCTTTGCCTAGCCACACAGTCACGTGTATATAGAGAGTAGAGCCGTGGGCTAAGCACACACACCTGAGTTGTGACAGTGTTCTTCAGAAAAGGTTAATAATAGACAATAGGTGCAGAAGTAGACCATTCAGCCCTTCAAGCCTACACCACCATTTTGAGATCATGGCCGATCATCTACTATCATTACCCGGTTCCTGCCTTGTCCCCATATCCCTTGATTCCCCTATCCATAAGATAGCTATCTAGCTCCTTGAAAGCATCCAGAGAATTGGCCTCCACTGCCTTCCGAGGCAGTGCATTCCAGACCCCCACAACCCTCTGGGAGAAGAAGTTTTTCCTTAACTCTGTCCTAAATGACCTACCCCTTATTCTCAAACCATGCCCTCTGGTACTGGACTCTCCCAGCATCTGGAACATATTTCCTGCCTCTATCTTGTCCAATCCCTTAATAATCTTATATGTTACAATCAGATTCCCTCTCAATCTCCTTAATTCCAGCGTGTACAAGCCCAGTCTCTCTAACCTCTCTGCGTAAGACAGTCCTGACATCTCAGGAATTAACCTGGTGAATCTACACTGCACTTCCTCTACAGCCAGGATGTCCTTCCTTAACCCTGGAGACCAAAACTGTATACAATACTCCAGGTGTGGTCTCACCAGGGCCCTGTACAAATGCAAGAGGATTTCCTTGCTCTTGTACTCAATTCCCTTTGTAATAAAGGCCAACATTCCATTAGCCTTCTTCACTGCCTGCTGTACTTGCTCATTCACCTTCAGTGACTGATGAACAAGGACTCCTAGATCTCTTTGTATTTCTCCCTTACCTAACTTTACACTGTTCAGATAATAATCTGCCTTCCTGTTCTTACTCCCAAAGTGGATAACCTCACACATTCACATTAAACGTCATCTGCCAAGTATCTGCCCACTCACCCAGCCTATCCAAGTCACCCTGAATTCTCCTAACATCCTCATCACATGTCACACTGCCACCCAGCTTAGTATCATCAGCAAACTTGCTGATATTATTCTCAATGCCTTCATCTAAATCGTTGACATAAATCGTAAACAGCTGTGGTCCCAATACCGAGCCCTGTGGCACCCCACTAGTCACCACCTGCCATTCCGAGAAACACCCATTCACCGCTACCCTTTGCTTTCTAGCTGCCAACCAGTTTTCTATCCATGTCAATGTTTTCCCCCCAATGCCATGAGCTTTGATTTTACCCACCAATCTCCTATGTGGGACCTTATCAAATGCCTTCTGAAAATCGAGGTACACTACATCCACTGGATCTCCCTTGTCTAACTTCCTGGTTACATCCTCGAAAAACTCCAATAGATTAGTCAAGCATGATTTACCCTTGGTAAATCCATGCTGGCTCGGCCTAATCCTATCACTGCTATCTAGATATGCCACTATTTCATCTTTAATAATGGACTCTAGCATCTTCCCCACTACTGATGTTAGGCTGACAGGTTGATAGTTCTCTGTTTTCTCCCTTCCTCCTTTCTTAAAAAGTGGGATAGCATTAGCCATTCTCCAATCCTCAGGAACTGATCCTGAGTCTAAGGAACATTGGAAAATGATTACCAATGCAGCCGCAATTTCCAGGGCCACCTCCTTTAGTACCCTAGGATGCAGACCATCTGGACCTGGGGATTTGTCAGCCTTCAGTCCCATCAGTCTATTCAACACCGTTTCCTTCCTAATGTCAATCTGTTTCATTTCCTCTGTTACCCTATGTCCTTGGTCCATCCATACATCTGGGAGATTGCTTGTGTCTTCCTTAGTGAAGACAGATCTAAAGTACTTAATAAATTCTTCTGCCATTTCTCTGTTTCCCATAACAATTTCACCCAATTCATTCTTCAAGGGCTCAACATTGTTCTTAGCTATCTTCTTTCTCTTCACAAACCTAAAAAAGCTTTTGCTATCCTCCTTTATATTCCTGGCTAGCTTGTGTTTGTACCTCATTTTTTCTCCCCGTATTGCCTTTTTAGTTAAGTTCTGTTGTTCCTTAAACATTTCCCAATCATCTGTCCTCCCACTCACCTTAGCTCTGTCATACTTCCTTTTTTTTTAATGCTATGCAATCTCTGACTTCCTTTGTCAACCACTTTGGCCCCTTTCCCCCCTTTGAATCCTTCCTTCTCTGGGGGATTAACTGATTTTGTGCATTATTCCCAAGAACACCTGCCATTGCTGTTCCACTGTCTTTTCTGCTAGGATATCCGTCCAGTTAACTTTGGCCAGCTCCTCCCTCATGGCTCCATAGTCTCCTTTGTTCAACTGCAACACTGACACCTCTGAGCTGCCCTTATCCTTCTCAAATTGCAGATAAAAACTTATCATATTATGATCACTACCTCCTAATGGCTCCTTTACTTCAAGATCGCTTATCAAATCCTGTTCATTACATAACACTAAATCCAGAATAGCCTTGTCCCTGGTCAGGTACAAGCTGTTCCAAGAATGCATCCCTTAGGCACTCTACAAACTCCCTATCCTGGGGTCCAGCACCAACCTGATTCTCCCAGTTCACCTGCATGTTGAAATCCCCCATAACTACTGTGACATTACCTTTGTTAAAGAAGCTGACATTAGGGGCTAGTTGTGAGCCTACACTAAATCATAGACTCGGAACATTTGCCTTAATGCATGGGTTTGCTTTAGGTGTGCATTTTATTCTAAATTGATAAAGGCTCATCACTGGACCTAGTTTTGTTGTCTGACTGTGGTCTATTTGTGGGTTAGGGATAGGTTAAGTCAGTTCAGATTGGGCTATGCTCCTGTGTCCCATGTCTGCTCAGTGTTGTTGAGGCCTCTGATCACCCCTAATTCTGTTCATGGTGCATAGTTCTTGCCTTCCTTCAATCCATCTTCTAACTCTTGCAGTGGGCTCTTCAGAGTCATACAAAAGTACAGCACAGAAACAGGCCCTTTGGCCCATCTAGTCTATGCCGAACCATTTAATCTGCCGACTCACATCGACCTGCACTGGGACCCCCTAGCATCCAAATACCTATCCAAACCTCTTAAACGTTAAACCCTAAGATGAAGCTGTTGCTCTCGATGCTGATAGAGCATGTTTTTGAAATTCCGAGACCTATGTGATTATCGGTGTGGAGTGTAATTTATGCCGGTCTCCTTCAGTTTTTCAGTGTTTTCACTGTTGCTGATTAGTGGGTGGGGGGGGTTATGTTACTATTTTGGGTAAGGACAGGTTGGTTGTTTAATGTTATTGTCCCTTTTTGTGTGGGAGGAGCCTGGGGGTTTGGGGTTTGATGTTTTAGTAGCCATGTCCAGGTGGGCGATCTTTTAGTTTCTGTGTGAGGGAGAGGTTGGGGGGTTAGGGGTTTGATGTTTTAGCTACCGTGCCCGGGGGGGGGGGTGACCTTTTAGTTCTTGTGCGAGGGAGAGTTTGAAGGTTTGGGTATGATGTTTTAACTGCCATGTCTGTGTTTAGGTGGGCGATCTGTTAGTTTTTGTATGAGCAAGAGGTTAGGGTTTTGGGGTGTGATGTTTGAGCTGCCATGTCTGTGTCCGGGTGGGGTGTTTCGTTAGTTTTTTGAGGGAGAGGTTGGGGGTTTGGGTTTGATGTTTTAGCTGCCATGCCCGGGAGGGGGGGGGTGGGGTGGGTGTTATCTGTTAGTTTCTGTGTGAGGGGGAGGTTGGAGGGGTGGATTTGGGGTTTGATGTTTGGGCTGCCGTGTCTGTGTCCGGATGATGATCTGTTAGTTTTTGCGTGAGGGAGAGATGGAAAAGATGGTAGGGTACAGGGTCCATGGTGTACGAAGGCTGTTGTAAGAGCTTATGAAAGGTTCAAAAAACTATGTAATGTTAGGAATCTAGAAGACTATAAGGCTAGCAGGAAGGAGCTTAAGAATAAAATTAGGAGAGCCAGAATGGGCCATGAGAAGGCATTGGCAGACAGGATTAAGTAAAACCCCAAGACATTCTACAAGTATGTGAAGAGCAAGAGGATAAGACGTGACAGAATAGGACCAATCAAGTGTGACAGTGGAAAAATGCGTATGGAACTGGAGGAAATAGTGGAGGTACCTAATGAATACTTTGCTTTAGTATTCACTATGAAAAGGATCTTGATGATTGTAGGGATGACTTGCAGTGGACTGTGAAACTTGAGAATGTAGATATTAAGGAAGAGGATGTGCTGGAGCTTTTGGAAAGCATCATTGGATAAGTCACCAGGACCGGGTGGGATGTACCCCAGGATACTGTGGGAAGTGAGGGAGGAGATTGCTGAGCCTCAGGCGATGATCTTTGCATCATCAATGAGGACGGGAGAGGTTTTGGAGGTTCTGGAGGGTTGCGGATGTTGTTCCCTTATTCAAGAAAGGGAGTAGGGATAGCCCAGGAAATTATAGGCCAGTGAGTCTTCAGTGGTTGGTAAGTTGATGGAGAAGATCCTGAGACAGGATTTATGAACATTTATAGAGGCATAATATGATTAGGAATAGTCAGCATGGCTTTGTCAGGGGCAGGTTGTGCCGTATGAGCCTGATTGAATTTTCTTGAGGATGTGACTAAACACATTGATGAAGGTAGAGCAGTAGATGTAGTGTATATGGATTTCAGCAAGGCATTTGGTAAGGTACCCCATGCAAGACTTATTGAGAAAGTAAGGAAGCATGGTTCCAAGGGGTTATTGCTTTGTGGATTCAGAACTGGCTTGCCCACAGAAGGGAAAGAGTGGTTGTAGACAGGTCATATTCTGCATGGAGGCCGGTGACCAGTGGTGCGCCTCAGGGATCTGTTCTGGGATCCTTGCTCTTAGTGATTTTTATAAATGACCTAGATGAGGAAGTGGAAGGATGGGTTATTAAATTTGCTGGTGACACAAAGGTTGGGGGTGTTGTGGATAGTGTGGAGGGCTGTCAGAGGTTGCAAGGGACATTGATAGGATGCAAAACTGGGCTGAGAAGTGGCAGATGGAGCTCAACCCAGATAATTGTGAGGAGGTTCATTTTGGTAGGTCAAATATGATGGCAGAATATAACATTAATGGTAAGACTGTTGGCAGTGTGGAGGAACAGAGGGATCTTGGGGTCCAAGTCCATAGGACATTCAAAGCTGCTATGCAGGTTGACTTTGGTTAAGAAGTCCTATCCAAATACCTGTGGACTTGAGTGTTTTTATTTCAATTACACCACCCTCCTAGCTGACACCAGCACTCGTACCTCACCTTCTGCTTGGTGGAATTTCTTGAACCACACAGATGGTGTAGGAATGGTGCTACTACAGTGCTGCTGGCTGGGATGGTGTTCAACAAGTGACAAAGGAAACAGTTGCTAGCTCTTCCAGTTAAGGCTGCGTGTGACGCGATGTTCCCCCGACATTGCTGTCTGAGCGCTGGAAGCCGTTGGACACAGAGCATTGTGGAAATGGTGCAGGTTGTACCAGAGATGAGGAGGCTGGGTACCAACTCCAGTCTTGCGATGCTCAACAACAGGACTGCTTTGTGTTGGGTTTGCTGCTGTAGAAGCGCCATTCAGGGGATGGATGCTATGATTTGAATGTTATAGATTATAGGAGGCCAGGCTGAAGAACTCTTCATTGAGATCAGAATCAGGTTTAATATCACGGGCATATGTTGTGAAATTCATTAATTTTATGGCAGCAGTACAATACAATACATTATAAATATAGAGACAAAAGTGAATTACTGTAAGGATATATGTCTATTAAGTTAAAATAAATAGTACAAAAATAACAGCAATGAAAAGTAGTGAGGTAGTGTTCATGGCTTCAATGTTAATTTAAAAGATCAGATGGTAGAGGGGAAGAAGCTGTTCCCAAATCTCTGAGTGTGCGCCATCAGGCTTCTGTATCTCCTACCAGGCGGTAACAATGAGAAGAGGGCATGTCCTGGGTGATGGGGGTCTTTAATAATGGACGCCACCTTTCTGAGAC